>NC_135872.1:11588287-11939537 GCF_031162955.1 Sander vitreus
CCTTCTCCATGCCCATTCCCATCTCCCAGCCCTGTTCCCAGCGGAGTTCCCAGTAATCAGCGCTCCTTTGATGGGGAAGCAGTGCAGGGAGAGGCACAAGGGATTATGACTGAAACAGCCGGAGCTTTGGTTACGGTCTCTATGTTTTCTAAGCCAGCACAACGGCAATCTGGGAATTTTCCACTGAATCACAGAAAAAGAGATGGTGGGGAACATGGCTTGCACACGTGATCACAGAAAAATGTACACAAGACATATGTGCACTTTTATGTGCAAGGAAAAGAATGCACGAAGCACCCGATATATACAGTGACGACAAGAACTACAATAACTGCCTGAATGCGGCTCAATTAAATTCACATTTATGCGGTTAGTTAACACATTTGTTTCAATACACAAGGAGAAGTTATGGAGGCAGTGGTGAACATTTTGACCATTAGACAAAAGCATGGGGCCCTCAACAACCAAGGGCCATATATCCTTACTCAAACATTAACGAAACATTAAGATGCAAACTTATCTAAAATGAGTTTTGCTGCTCTAATTACCAGCTCTCCTTTTCCCATTATCTCGAACAAATTGTTAACACAAACATCTCCCATTATTTCCTTTCATCTTATTTGATTTTATCCTTATTTTATTATTATGTGTTCTCCCTGACTATATTATCATCAAAGCTCCTATTAAGAAACATCCCCACCAGGGATGAGTTATAATAGACCACTTTATTACACATTCATTTTAAGATCTTTAATTCCCCAAAAGAGTACATCTCTCATATTACTGTATTGGTGTGAGCTGGGTATTCCATTACATCATGACCTTCTTTCAGGGCCTCATTAGCCTGCCCATTATCTCATTAGCAAATTGAGAGGACCTTGTTAGCACCTGTAATCTCCACCAGGATGGTGCTGGTTAACAGGGTGCTGTTTGTTAATGAGATTGATTTATCGGATACGCAAGCGCTTCACTTTTTCTTTTTTCTTTTACCATTTTGGGTAGATTTCTGCTCTCAATGAGTCTGAAAAGGGCTGTGTTGGAAAAACATTTTATCACCATGAACGACACCAGCCAAGGTCAGTGGTGTATGTTTGTGCATCATCCTACCAACTTAAAGCTTGCAGCCATACACTTTGACCACAGCAGTACGCTGCTGTTAAGATGGTTGAGAGGAATGTTTAACTTAATAGATAGCAGCCTCCTCTTCTGCGTTGGCAACAACAAACACACAAATACATTTAGAATAGCAGGAAGAGAGGTTTTCCCTTTAAAATAATGACAAACAACAAACAACAGCTCTGTGTTTCCTTTTAAAGAGCTTGTTTGAATTACTCCTTTATTTGTGTTAAGGGCCTGTGCATTTCTGGAAGTGGAAATCCTGAGGAAAGAGGGGGTGGGGATGGAAAGTGGAGGGTGTCCTTTGGGTTAATTTGGCCCTATTTTGTTGGTGGTCATGCTAAAGCTGTGTATCGCCAAGAGGGACATGCTGTTTGGGATGGGGGGGGGGATTTTTTTTCTTTAGAGGGGACAAAAATGCACAGAGGAAACACTGGTAGCACTTAAGAAAAGCCAAATAAACAATTTGGGTCCAAATGATTCACAGGTGCGGGCAGGCAGGACCGCCATCTGCGGCGAGGCCTACGGTGGCACTCTTCCAGCCGCAGCGGTGACACGGTCCTCCGTAAGAGCACGATTATGTAATCACCTCAGCTGTCGGTAGGGCTCAAACCAAACCACAGAGGGAGGGAAGATGGGCGCTGTTGACTTTTTGGTGTTGCTGTTCAGAATTTGTCTTCCAACAGCACTCCATGAATAACTCTGTGTGCTCGCATGTGTTCAGAGTTCTCACATTCCCTGTGAATTTTAAGGGTCTGCTATGAGTATGCTGTACTTGACAACTGGTTAGTCGCTATTTCACAACACCTCTTCTTTCTGTAAAGCCGCGGTCACACCACAAAGTGAACTCACTCGTCCACGTGAAAAAGGTGGAGCCAAAAGCTGGGTGAAGTAGTGACTACTCACAGAGATAGTTGGTAAACTGCTTTAGCTGGCGAGCTAACTGTTAACTGGCTAGCAGGCTGGGCTAGTGTTATTTAGTCACAATAGCTCCCAGAGGTTCTCTCAATGTTCTCTCTAGTGTTCAGTTTACTTCCCCCTGGCATTTTGTTCACCATTGCACACCATTTTGTTCAATAAAGAGTGACTGAAGAGGAAAAATAGAGCTCTCAAAGCTGAAGAGCTTGCTAACGGTCAATTAGCAAACTTGTCAGCTCATTAGCTTAGCTCAGTTGCTAATGAACGAGTTTATTCACAAGATGTATTTGTACATGCTTTGTATGTGCTTCCTTTATTTTGTACTTTCGGGCTCTCTGTCCCCTCAAAAGGTCAGCACTGTCAAGATGGCTTGCTATTGGACAACGACACAAATTTACGGGTCCAAGTTCACCAAGGCTAAACTCTATGCAGAACATTCACACGGTTTAAAGTCGTCTTCTCAAGCGGATCTTCTGATTGTTTTAAATTCTGGTGTGACAAAAGCTTAAGATCAGCTAGGGTGGCTGAATAAGTCAAATTTTTTAACCAAAATCTCACAAATTCGGACAGAAAAAACGTTCTGAATGGGAGAACGTTTGTTATAACAGCGTGCATTTAAAGATTTCAGATTATTCCTGCAGGACTGGAAACTGGAAAAGAGCATCAACATTTAAGTAATCTCAATGCACTTATGCCGGTTAAGTCTCTGAGTACAAAACAACTCAATAATGTTCAAAAGAGGCGCCAAACACAACACACACAATGCAGCTTTTTGAACAACCCTCCTTTCAATGATGGCCACAGCGGTCAAAATCTTAACTTGATTAGTGGGATAAACATCAGCTCAAAAGCATTAGTGCAGTATGGTAAAGTGGTGACCTCACTGATAATGCATACACACACTTAGCAAGCACTAAAACTAAGCTCAGCATGGGCAGCTGCCAAGGCCAATCAAAGCCCTCTGTACATCCTGGGAGCAGCTGTCGCGTCCAATCGTAGCTGCACGTGTGTCATCTGCCTTTCAGTTGGAAATGAAGTTTAGAATAGCACAGTGTGAACCCAACGGCATCAATCTTTTTGGTTGCATGTGTCTTCTCGTCAGGGGAAAGAAAGAATTGCATTTATTAAAACTGAAAGTCTCATTCAGATTAAAAATAGATTTTTTAGAGAAATGTGGCCAAAAGATTTTAATGACAAATTGAAGAACAAAGCGTCAAAGACTACAGTTGATCTAACACAGCTTTGCAACAGAAGCCTAAAACTAAATATCTTTTATCTCAAAACAAACCCAGCTTCTTACTTTTAATCGTCATGAAAAAAGTCTTGATCCATGTTATCTCTTTTCCTCTATGATCCCTCTAATAACAAGTTGGCCTAGTCACCTTCCCAGCAGGCGGTGGAGTCTGGGATTCCCATTATTTTACCCACCATTACATTCCCTATTAAGCCATCAAAGTCCTATCAGTGCACACAAGGACCCAGGCAGACTCAGGTGACCTCGGGTGACCTGTGTGCAGGTCAGTTCCTGTGTCCAGGGGCACCTCGGGGCTCGCGATGAGCCAAAGGTCATGTCAAGGGGGGAAAAGAGGGGACGATGGGAAAAGAGATTTAAAAAAAAGATGGAAGTTGCCCCCTCCAACATGCACACACAACTCAGTCCTGATTATCTAAGGATAACCAACTGAGGTGTAAGTGTTCTCCAGAGGGGGGTGGGACAGAGAGAAGCCCTGTTTCCTTCGCTTCTGAGCACAAAGTGTGTCTGTGGTGAGGTCAGCTGGTGACAGCTGAACGCTCCCAATCTGTACACCTCAGCCAACTACTGCTTCACAGACTTACTGAAAAGCCTGATTCATGCATTCATCCTGGTAGCAAAATGATTCACAGCTTAAACACACACACACACACACACACACACACTCACACACACACACACACACACACACACACACACACACACACACACACACACACACACACACACACACACACACACGCTACACAAACACATTTGGACCCCAAGCAGGAGCTGAAAGGTCTTAACACAATCACCTTTTCTTCTTTGTTGGAAGGCAGGAAAAACAGCAGTGCGACACGGCGGCTTCTCTGCCCATGTGGAAAGACTCATGGGAGATTATCGCAGTGTAGCCTGGGCCGAGGCCGAACAAGGGCCCAGCTGTTGAACAGGAAGTCACCTCCGGCACGGCAATGCGCCGCCAGCAGTCCTCCTCGCTGCCTGGCCGGCAGCCGGTTGAGGGAGGAAAGTCAAAACTGACACTGATACAACAAAGTCTCAAGAAAGCTTCCAGTGTGCTCAGACTGTTTGTGTAAATCTGAGAGAGGCAGAGAGACGGTGGATGGAGAGCAGTTGGACACAGCGATGGACATACAGAAACATATATAGAGAGAATGAGGAAGTGTAGTGCATAAAGGGGAGGATGAGATTGATTGAGAATGAACATTTCTCAGGTTGAATAAATCCTGTGCAGTTCCTTTGCAGTTCCTTTGCAGTGGGAGTAAACTTATGCCTTTACAAAGAGGTGCTTAATACTGAACGGAAATCTGAACCTGATGGGAAATCAAGTTGAGAAAGTGAAAGAAACTGTCCCACAGCAGCAGTCCCATTAAAGTGAACTGTACTGATGTTGCCCTCACAATGGACATCTGATGGAGCAACCACAAAGAAATGTTGTAAACAATCTTTCAAATGACATTTACTAGCAAGATTGTGCCACAATCTGCGCACAGCTGAGCCATACGGCTTCTTTTGACGTCTAGAGCTTTGATGCGGCTTCAGATCTGCCGCCTACGCAACTGCAGAGCTGAGGAAAGAGGGAGAGAAAAAGAAATTTGTTGAAAAGAAGAAAAAAATGAAGGGACAGAGATGCATAGAGAAAACACAACCTCCCTGCCAGAGAGAGAGAGAAACACACTCAGTCATTAGCATTGCAGATGCTAGCGATAGAAAGTGTGAATGGGCCTCATGCATACAGCCTGAATCTGAGCATTGTCTGAGGACTGCGCAGTAGTCTTACTGTACGGCAGAGTGTGGGAGTGGAGTTAGAATCCAGTGTTCTGCAGCGGTCGGAATTCACTGTGGATATGTGTGGGATTCAAGGCTTTCCTCTTATCACAGCCAAATGTCAAAGTGAGGATGTAGCGGCGCGGAAACAGAATAAAGCATAGCAGGAATACTTCTCAGGCTGTGTCAGCGGCATACTTTACATTCAGCAGCAAACTCAAGTGATGCACTCTCTTATTTCAGCTTCCAGACCTCCAGCTGATATGAAAATCCTCAGTTTCTATTTCTGCACACACAGTTGCATAGCTGATCCCCACTTATCAGACAATAATTACACTGCTTTATAAATCCAGATACTGGTGATGTCCGCAGTCTAATCAGTTGCAGAGTTTACACTATGATCAAGTCTGATAAGTGGGTAAAAGGTGAGGTAATCCCCTGTAACTTGTTGACAGCAAAGGCCGCCTTTGTAGTTTTGAGTTATCTCCTGTAACATCCATGATACCTCATCCAACATGATCAAATGCAGCCTAACAATGTTAGCTCTGCCCTAACCACAACCTACACTCCCTCATGACCCTCATTAACCGACTACGTCTGGCCACTGCATGGTCCATCAGTTTTGTTTGAAGTGTGCGTGTGTCACTGTCTCCTCCAGCTCTGGGACAGATGACCCGAAGACCTTGTCCTTCAGAGGCCGAACGATCAATACATACAAGGGCTCCTCCTGCTGTCATCAAACATGCTGAATCTGCGTGTGTTTAAACAAACATGTGTGATTGTACGTGCAAGTGTGTGTGTGTGTGTGTGTGTGTGTGTGTGTGTGTGTGTGTGTGTGTGTGTGTGTGCGCAAGCATCTAATCCTACCTACAGCTGGTGTAATTCTGATTCAGCAGACTGAGAATCAATATAATGAGGGGTGTAGCAGTTGATTAGCATAAACATGTCTATTGATCAGGAGTGTTTGTGCTGAATATTCCCCGATGCATACTGCTCGGTGTTTAAGCACATGGCTCACTAATCTATAGGCTCATAGTAAACACCATTTAACTATTGAGCGCATGGACATTTACAATGTGGCCATTTAGCTGCTGCTTCTTTACTAAGTAACTTAAAAATGAATGATAAAGTTACATACCTTGCTCAATCAAAGCTTGGCTATCAAAACTATTTTTATTTTCTGTACACATATAAGTAATGCTAATTGTTTCAGGTTTTTAAAGATTTCCACAGAACCTACAAACTGCGTTTCACCTTGATTTTATGACCTAATACATCAAGAAGTTGTGTTTTTTTGCTGAAAGAGGACAGCACCGTTTTTAGTACTAGGTCCTCGTGCACTGTTCAGAAAATACTTCTGGAAAGGAAAGTAAAGAGAAAAATGGTGATAAGCGTAATTGAGTGGCTGATTATGCACCAGCACCGTTATTTTTTATGTGATTTTCTAAAAGAGTTTTGTACTGTTGAACTTTCTCATTGTCATAATGGAAATCAAATAAAAAGAAGCCCTACATATAAAGCATATCCACAACTATATTTAGCATCAGAACACCCTCCCAATGTAGAGAGCAGTGCCAAAGCAATATGTAATAGAAACGTCTAGCTTTTTTCCTGTAATACATCAAATTATAGGAGGAGAGGATACGCACATAACTCACATCTTGTATTTTTCTACCTTTGAAAAAGAGAACTCAATATTAATGTGTTTGGGAAACGCTGAGCACTGCAATGACAGTAAAAATGTCATCTCCACCTTTAAGAATCGCTCGCACTGTAACCTTTTTTTAAACATTCACCTCAAATATGCAGCCCAAATTGGACAGTCACAGCAGCTCCCTGGGAGTATGGTTGAGCTGCATAACTTGAGGTGAAGGCGTGTGTATTTTCCATACTCGCACAGCATGGAGGGAGATTCGCCTTCACGTCTCATGGCAATCTGTCAGAGAGCCACAAGCAGCACGCTGAAACCAAAACAGGGGCTCCATTCTCCTCAAACGTTTCTCAACCTAGATGAGTCACAGAGTAACTGGCACTGCTTGAAACAAGCATGTCGGCCCTTCGGTTCCTTGCGGCCTGGGGCTGAGCGGATAATAAGAGAGCTGGTAGGAATCAGGGGCCTTTCTAATCCTAACCTCCACATAGACAGCACTATTATCAGCCTTGTGTTTAAGTCAGATTACATGCTACAATTAAAGGAGGCATCGGCAGCTCCTTCATGGGAACCGCTACAGCGAGCCAAGGGCCAAGAGTTTGGAGAGTTTCGGAGAAAAGGCCTTGTTTGTGGAGCGTATAGACCGACAAACTGTCCTGGTGGTAGTGGTGGAACGGTTGAGTCATGAGCTTATGCTAAACATGGGTGGAGATGCATAAACATGGACTGTACACAGAGGAATATATTCATAAACAACAGGGGGGAAAGAAATAGAGAAAGTGTTCATACACTTTTTATACACAGTCAACTGAGTCATACCAGAAGTATGCTGCTCAGAACCTTTTACAAATGTTATAACCTTGTGTTACAGGTTTGCTGCAGCTTAAATGAGCTGGTTATCAATTATGTTATTATTGGACAATCGACGACTGAGTAAATTAGAGTGGAAACAGATTATGGGTAAGAGGAGACCTGTTAACACTCAGATGTCCTTATTGCATTCCAGCCACTTATATAGCCTACATAACACGCACATGACACATGCACACACTTGAACATGCATGCATAAACAGTTACAAATGCAAAAACAGTCTCAGTTCATCTGTTATAAAGCAGATGACAGCTGGATCAAAAAAACGTCAATAGCACATGAATAAATGAATAAACAAATGTGTAAATGAAGAAGCAAACAGACAAGTGAATGCATAATTGTGAAAGGCCTTCTGTGCGCTCCTCCCGCTGCACACAGCAACGGGTGTGTGTGGTGCTGACGAGAGGCCAATAGGGAAATCAGTGGAGACGCTTTAAACGCCTTAATGCAGTCAAATTGTTTTCAGATTTCACATTGATGGACAGTTTCCTTCAACCATTTAACTACCTCTACACACACACACACACACACACACACACTCCTCCAGAGCACCGGTCAGTCGCTCCAAGTCTGGACATCGTTACGACGCTCTTTGCTCGACCCTTGCCCTCTGACCTGTGATCCTGAAGTGCTGTTGAATCGTGAGCCACTGAGGTGGGCAGGATGGAGGACTAATCTGGGACAGGAAGTCATGACCGGAAAGAGAAGGACAGGGGTTGGTGGAGGCTGATTGATATATACCTAAATAAACCAATATAGATCAAAGGAGGAGATATGCCGCGAAGAAGCGCAGAAAGCCCTCGTATCTGCATTGGTTTCTCTCACGGCTCAGCAGAAACAGAAGTCATAAGGTGTGAGGGATATCTGAAACACCAGTGGCATCCGGTTTCTGCCCGGACTTGTGCTTTACACCTGATTAGTTACAGGAAGTGAACAGATGAGTACAGATGAAATGAGACGGAAGACAAATGGGAAAAGAGTTGAGAGTGAGAGGGAGAGGAGCTGCCAATCTTAAGCAAAGATAATTAATGCCTCTTATCCTCAGTCACATCTTATCTATCTGGAGCTAATCTCCAATCATTTAAATTCTCTGGGATTACTCCATCCACTTAAAGGACCCTGCCTCCACCCTTCTCCGTGAATGTAATGCGAAAAAAGAAAAAAGATATTTATCTATGGTCTGCATATATATGTATGAGTCAAATTTACATGATCGCAATGTAATTTGACTTGATTTTTATTCTTGTTGACTTGATGATGATGTGCGTCAGATTTCTAACATGTGTGAAAGTGTTACAAGGTTTTAGAAATTCCTATTTCTCATGTGATATGTTTGTACCATTGTATGATTTGACACTTTTTATTTGGTATGCTTTTTTTAACCTTTTTCATCACATTTCATCACACATCCGAAAAACTGACCAAACTGGCTTTAATCTATAACTGCCATCCCAGCAGAGCTGAGGGACTGAGGCATGTCCAGACAAGTATCAGGGTTCAGGGTAACAGGGGTTTAGAAAACTGAGCGATGGATGGGTGGATGGATGAATGGATGGGTGGCGAGTATGGGGGTTGTGGGCAGTCTGAAAACTGGTGAAGAGAGGAACAAGTGACCGGACCTAAACACAGAGGACACTCTCTTGGGATGAACACACTTTAGCTGCAACTAACTTTTATTTTCATTATTAATTAATCAACAGATTATTGTCTCAATAAACCAAAAGTCCAAAGTGACGTCTACAAATGTCTTATTTCGTTTGACCAATAGTCCAAAATCCAAATATATAAAATTTTAAATAATATAAAACAGAGGAAAAGCAGCCAATCAAGAACAAGACAATTTTGCCATTATGCCTGGAAAATGTTTGTTGCTGCTCCAAAAGACACATAAGCTAATTTCTCAAGCAAGAAATGTTGGTCTATAAACAAAACTTTCCTTCTCTTGTGTTCTGTTGTCACACAATGCAATACTATAGTCAGAAGCATTAAGCATGTTATAACTTACACACACACACACACACACACACACACACACACACACACACACACACACACACACACACACACACACACACAGTCATGTGAAAAATTAGGACACCCATGCTAAAGTTGACTAAAAAGAGGAATAAAAAAAATCTTCTTTTGCAAATTCATCTTAATGCCTTAATTAAAGAAATGAGGAAAAATCCAATCTTTAAGGACACAAATTTTCTTTTTGAATGAATAATGTATCGTAAATAAATAAATGTTCTTCCTTAGAATACAGGGGCATAAGTAAGTACACCCCTATGTTAAATTCCCATAGAGGCAGGCAGATTTTTGTTTTTAAAGCAATTAAAATAGCCCCACTTCACATCATCACATACCCTTCACCATACCTAGAGATTGGCATGGGGTACTTTCCATAAAATCATCTCTCAATGCAAATCAAACCAGCTATTTGGCTAACTGAAATAAAACCATGCCAATCTCTAGGTATGGTGAAGGGTATGTGATGATGTGGGGCTATTTTAATTCCAAAGGCCAAGGGAACTTTATCAGGATGCATAGTATCCTGGATCCATGAAATAACTGGCCTTTAAAAATAAAAATCTGCCTGCCTCTATGGGAATTTAACATAGGGGTGTACTTACTTATGCCCCCTGTATTTTAAGGAAGAACATTTATTTATTTACGATACATTATTCATTCATGTGTCCTTAAAGGTTGGATTTTTCCTCATTTTTTTAATTAAGGCATTAAGATCAATTTCCAAAAGATGATTTTTTTATTCCTCTTTTTAGTCAACTTTAGAATGGGTGTCCTAATTTTTTCATGACTGTATATATATATATATATATATATAAATAACTTAGAATACAAGATATGCACCTGTTGAACATCAATTAAATAATGTACTATAATGTAACATTTTTAAATGTATTCAATTTCATTACAACTGCAAGGAATAGTGGATTCAAAACAGTTTTACCACAATGTCCATTAAGTAGCTTTTTTCGAGCTTTCGATCATTTGCTTCGTTGTCATGGAGTACATGTTCAATTTTTCAGCGCACTTTAAGACGTTCTTGTCCATGTTGGCTTAAAAGTTGAAATTGAAGATTCACTCAATAATTTCACCACAAGGTCCATTCAATAGCTGTTCTGGAGCCTTTAAATCTTGCAGGATCGGATTTGTTTTCAGTCGTTTGTTGCCTTGTGAGGCAATACTGACAATTTATCACCACAAACAAAACTCCAGTCATTTTATCATGCCTGCTGGCAGTTTGATACTTTTCCTGTATGAATGTTCTGTATACACAAAACACAGTTAGCCTACCACATGCAACAGGAACACTTTCCTTGTTCCTCTTTGTGTCTTTAGCTTCATTCCAATAATCCCTGAAATAATTAGTCATGTCAGCTCTAGTCTTTGACTCTTTCTGGCTGAGTCATGTTTAACGCAGTTTTAAAATACCTGCTAAATAGACAGCCACGACCACAGTTTATTTGAACATTAACGCTCTGAATGTTCTTTCATACAGCTTTGTATGTGCTGCTGCTAGTAATTAGTGTGTTTAGTTCCTATTCAACAAAGAACATATTTTGTGTTTCAAATCAAATATTTAATGCCTTTTATCACATCTATTTTCGTAATGCATTATCATGTAACACTATTACCTATCTCATTTCATTTGCGCCCCTTGCCTTTTGTCAAATCCTAAAACTTGCATCATTAATGGGTGTCAATGTATTCTTGGACGTTCTGGCCGTTTACTCAGAAACCAGACTTGACCAAGCATGTTTCGTAAAATAACCCCTTCATTTAATTTTTATTCTTCCTGCTCTTTTCTTTTTCTTCAACCTTTTCTTTTTGTTCTGGCAGTAAATATGAGACTTCAGGCAACACAGTTCTCTATCAAGAGGGTTTTCCGAGAACAATAACATGCTGTGACCCAGGAAGCACACACAAGCGTTTCAACCCCTCTTGCCTATGCACACACACATACAAGCACACACAAGCACACACACATAGACAACACACACAGCAACATCTGCGTATGATGAAGTGGTCAGCGCTCCAGTAAAACTGGTTGAGGCTTTAAAGACATTCCTCCATTTTACGGCTAGGTGAGAAAGAGAGATGGCTGAAGGTAATGAGGAGGTGAATGGCTCGAGTGTCACTGACACTACACCAGCTCCCTGATCTCTATCGCAGCTTTCCTCCAGGCCAAACAAACAAACAAACAACAGGACAAACAAGAGGTAGAGGTAGGTGCAGAGGTAATTGACATTCCTGTTGAGATGGAACACAACCCCCTGCAGGATTGTATATGTTTGTTTGTGCACACTCAATCCAGCACCTCAGTGCAGTGTAGATCGTCATTGCGAGGCTCACTAGGTGCTCAGTATTTAAATTCAATTGGAGGATGTTGTCTTTGCTACAGCAAGTGGGAATGAGTTAAGTTAATGCCTGATTAGTTACGTCACCAGGCTCTCTTAGACCGAATATGTGTTTGCATGAAAAGTGCAACATTAATGCTGTCCCTGAATGCAGATGCATTTTATAATGGAGCCCCCTCACTGGACTGTATTCATCATAAAGAGGAGAATGAGGAAATGACAGAAGTTTATTTTGGGAGGAAATAGAGATGTGGGAGAATCCAGGACTAAGGATGGAACTAAGGCCAGCTACACATGATCAGCGGTGTGAGATGTGGGGTCTAGGCTAAGGCGTAATTTCCACCCACACACACACTTTCTAAAATCCTGTTTGTGTCCCCCCCACTTTCAAAATCATTTGATATTATTTTATTTTATTGGTCTCGGACAATCAGCTCCTATTTTAAACAATAAAGAAAGTAAGACAACTTTCTTTTATACATGGTTTAGAACTATTCTTTCAGGCAGAATTGATCATTATGATCAACTTAATTATTTCCTATATTTTGTATCACCATAGTCCCTAAATGTATGTAGAAATGCAGAGAAGGGATTCAAATGGAAAACATTTGTTTGGCGGCGGACCCACAGACCCCCTGTTTTGTGTCCGCCCCACTTCTCAAACCAAAGTTATAACCTTGGGTGTAGGTGCACGTTTTCATCCATCATGGGTCACTTTCAGGTTACATCATGGACACCTCTCACCTCATTGGTTGTACATTGAAAGGTCACCAAAAAACTATGTCAAAATAATAAAATAAAAATAATAAAACTGACTGAAATCATGGTAGCGCCCAAGGTAGCACTGTGTTGATGTTCAAAGTCTTTAAACTGCCAGATTACACTGTCAGAACTGCTTGTTGGATGGTAAAATAGCCTCAGAAAACGCCTCTCCCAACACCTCTACTGCATTGGAATTGGAGGGTGGGTGGGGGCTATATCTGACAATTTCTATTAACTTTCTGAAACAGACAATCCAACATTTACACTCACTTCACAACGGGATTGGCCAGACAGTACACAGGTGTACAGAGGTGTGAAAGTTAGCAGTTTATTTGTTACACAACTATTTGTGGCCCTCTGACATATGTATTACAAAACAGGAATCAAGGTAAGTACATTTCTGATGTGTAAATTCAACGCATTAACATTATTTCGTAGAGTTTATAAAAAGTGGACGTCAGTGGTAAAAAGGATTTCAGCAACAAACGAACTACAATAACCTACAATGTCAAATAGAAATAGTAGTAATGATGGATCTAACACGCAGTACTAAGTAAAAGACTCAGTACAAACAGTCAAATGAAAACAATAAACAATCTGACTGACTTGCAACAGTGCATCCTAAATAAGGATGAGTATTGATCATGCTCAATCAATAAAACAGATATCCATAAAGGTTGGATTTGCATACACACTTCCCGAACAAGATCAATACCTAAATAAAGCGTTTGTGTCCAAATGGAAATCTTTAGAACAAACGTGTTGTAGCTCACTCGAAAATTGTAAAAGAAATGGAAATGAAAGGACTGACAGACGTAGAGGCTGGCTGACAGACAGATTGACAGCTCTCTGCCGTGCCACATTCCTCCTGTGTTGAGTCATAGCATGCTGCAGATCAGACACCACTTTCTCAGCAGACTTTCAGTGACTTGGTAATCTGGAGTGTCACACACCCTCTCCAATCCCGGGCCAAGCTATCCAAACAGCGCCGGCGAGGAGGGGGAGGAAATTGAATTTCCCCCGTCAAAGACAGGCCTCCAAATCCCCATCAACAGGAGCTTAGAGAGCCTGCAGTCCATCAAGTTTCATCTGCCACGGTGGTCCGGCCAATCAGGTTCCTTCTTTTATGCACACACTGCGTTGTCATGCATGAGCACACACACAAACGAGTCAGGATGCATGCAGAAAAACTGACGCTCACGCGTGCACTCAAGCACTCACAAGCGCTCACATGCAAGGAACGGATAACTATGCACACACACAGTCAAACAAATGCAAACACGCATACACACACAGTCGTACCCCTCCTCTCAATGCCCGCCTTAGCATCAACAATCTGAGGCATTGTGGAGCCTGTGATCCTATGACCTTTGACCTCCGGAGTTAACCCGAGAGCAGCCAGTGCTGAGAGGTGAACCAGGCGGCTCATTGATAGTCGGTGAAGTTCCCATGAGAACGAGAATGGGAGGAGAAGCTCAGAGATCCAAGACCCTGATGATGATGGTGATGAAGGGTTTGAAGCAGCGTTCCATGTTCTGACATGTTCGCTGTGTAGATGTTCAAAATGTAAAAGTAACCAATGTTAAATACCTCATGGCTGGGTGATACTTTCTTAGGAGTCACAATTAGTTTTTTTAATAATAAAATCACTTTCAACAATGTGCGGTACATTCTTACTGTTTCATAATAATTCTCTGATACATCAAAGACATCCATCTCCAAACTATCTTGAGCAAAACCAAGTAGATACTAATGTAACATAAGAAGAAGATTCAACCAAAACTCCTTGTGCCAGATTTAACCCCTCCTTCATTACTGTGTTGACAGTCTAACACACAACAGCTGCTCACACCAGCAGCATCTTTCCAGAGCTCTATCCCAGCTGCAACACCTCTCCCTGGGCATCCAGGTCAGTGGCCCAGGTCCCTCCCTGAGGGCCAAGGGTCTTGCATTTAAGGCACCAAAATACCCTCCCAATAAATGGAAACAGGTCGTGAGGTCTTGCAATGTGGTGACTTTGTAATGTTCCTTTTCCAATGGCAGTTTTAAGATTAGTATTGAGGGGTTTGCATGTTTCATGGTTCCCCTAAGACAAAGGTATTTGCAAGGTACTGCTCCATGTCTGAAGATACTGGCAGTCACCATATTTGGAGAAACTGCTGCTACAGTACACATATAATTTATCTTACAAAAATGCCACCAAACAACTGCAAACATAAAGCCAAACATATATAACCATACCCAGTTTCTTAAAATGTTTGCAGTGTTAAGGAATGGACCCTCCCAGTTTCATGTTGTGTGAACCAGACAATTTCAAAATGCCTAATTGGATGGTTGAAAAGTCCAGTGATGACACAATAAAAATGATGAGGAGCTGATAATGAGCTATACAGGATTGCAGCGATTCCCGTTGTTATGCTAAACTTGACCCATTTTTACTTGTTGTTTAGGATTGTAACATCATTGGGAAATTAAAAACTGAATAATAACCCAGCTTCAAAGCTTTTGTTAAAAAGTCTTTGCTCTTTCTTGTAATGATTTAGTATTGTTTTGACTGCTGTAATTAATTTAACACCAACTAATCTGCTGCTGCAAGCAATGAAAACTACAGTTCCTCATGGAGGGACAGTGTCATATTATATGAATCCCTTAACAAAAAGTGCTGCTTGTGATTCATTGGCTCTTAAAAAAAACTTGCTAGCTGCTGACTAATATATTAATTAATAACAGCACTAACATGTAGAGTACTTGTACATATAGTTGTATTCCCACATACTTTGAAACAAAACTAACCAGTTGAACATACAAAGTTACTAATTATGCTCTTTTAGTGTAACCTGAACCTGACTGTCTTTCAGTGACTAACACTTATGGAACATTTATTAGACATTTACTTTTTATGAAGCATAAAAGCATCACTTATCTATTTATTGGTCTATTTATCTATTCAGTGGACGTCTTTGACTGAGGGGTGATTGCACACATGGACTGGTTTAACTACAGCACATGCATACACAAATACTGTAGACCCATACAAATGTGTGATCATGTGTTATACAATCATAGTATGCACACACACACAGACACACTTTCTAACAGTTGTCTATATCCTGTGAGGCAGTGCTTCAGCGACATCTAAACAATGTATCCTTTAGATAAGGATCTGATCACTGTGTGTGTGTGTGTGTGTGTGTGTGTGTGTGTGTATGTGTATGTGTATGTGTGTGTGTGTGTGTGTGTGTGTGTTTGTTGCTGGCTATAATCGCCAGCATTCATGCTGCACCGGACTCCCAGCGTTTCTACAGCTGTCGCCTCTTGTACTCACTGACCTCCACCAACAGGTCCTGAGGCCATCGGTTTTTACGGCAGCCACTCAAACCCTCCCCCAGAGCCAGGGGAGAAGAAGGGCTCTTTAGCAAACTGGGAAGACACTTGTGCTGCATGCAAACATTTTACAGTCCTGACCCTAGATCAAAGGACAAACACAAACGCAGACTTGTGTGTACACATACAAGCAGTCAGGATTAGATCTAGTAGGTTCATTTACACGTAGAGCTGAATTTAGCTCTAAAATGTTTAGTCAATTAAGCGATTAGATAATTCTGATATAGTTAATAGTTTATGTAATCTATCCAGCTAAATATTCTGTTCTTTAGGCTTCTCAAATATCAGTGTTTGCTGCTTTTCATAATTTAAATTGAATATTTTTGACAGTTGATTGAACAAAACAAGGAATCTGATGATGAAAGCTTGGGCTCTAGGAGCTTGATATGGGCACGTTTTATTAGATTAATGACTCACCTGAAAAGTAACATATTTATATATTTATTGGTAAAGAAAATATTTTTAGTTGCAGCCTAAGTTGAATGTACAAGTTACTTAGAAATATATGATTATCAGAATTATGTGAGAAATGCATTGGTGTTACTTTCTTACTGTACATTCTTTTCGGTTTTCAAACTGCAACAGACAAGAAAGTTTTCAGATAAGAATTGCAAAATTCAAAAACTTTATTTCATAATCGCATATGACATTTTTCTTCTGTCCTAAACTTCATTCCGATCAAAAAAAAAGTCAATTTAAACCTAAAATGTCTTCCATTTAAAATCTTTCCCCAACATAATCAGGTAATTTTCCATAATTATTGGCAATTAAATAATTTATTTAGGTAGAAAATCAGATAATATTTGCTTCTAGAATATGTTGTACCAGGACAAGTATTCGCTTGTTACACGCACATGCATTCACAGACAAACACTCATCCAGCCCTGCCTCCAGTGGACTAAATACCCACTTCCCTTCAACACACTCTTCATTCGTTCCATAATGGCTATCGGGCAGTCTTTCGGGAGCCTCGGATAGATAGACCCTCTCTCTGTGGACCCTCAACCAGTCACATGAGCCTCATGAGTGTATACATCTCCCCCCCACCCAGAACAAGGCACACACAGACACAGTGTAATATCCATTACGGGTGGCATTCATATTTCCCAGCTTCAAGCCCGCAATGAGTGCAAATGTTCACTATTGGAATCATGTGCAGACAGATAAGTGCCCAGGAAAAACAGCAGAAAAGGAAATGATGGGGGCTCTTGAACAAGAGCATGTCCAGTCCCTCTTCAGTTCCAGCAGGGGTCAACTTAAGTAGATGGAAAACCATCTCAGGAAAGGGTCATCAACATTGGCACAGATGCTCTTCTGTTCTCCCTCTCTAGGTCTCTCCCATGTACACATGCAGACATACTGCTCTGTCAATCCGTGATGGATGTCCACTTCACAAATGTGAGGATATGAAGTCTGGGGATTCCCGTTTCCCAGAGGCCTTTGGGTGGCTTTGGCGGGAGAGAGGACCTCTTGTTACATAAACAAAGCAGGCTGCACTTCCTGCTTGGTAAGTGAGAGAAGAGAGGGAGAGCAAGCAAACGAGCAATGCTTTATCTCATTTCTGAGACAAAACACGGATCATGGAGGAAAAAGCAGGGGCAGGAGGAGCAGGGGGTGGCAGAGGAAGAGCCCTTTCCCTCTCAGCTACGCCTCCACTTCCTGTGTGGGGAGGAAGTCCCATGTTGGGCGCACAGTGATCTCATCTTCGGTTGTAAGGAGCTTTCGTCCTGGCGAGCAGCGGCACTTTAAACCGGCAGCCAATTTGAGGCAAACGGAGGAGTAAGGCGCGCACACACACACACACACACACACACACACACACACACACACACACACACACACGCCTGTCCTGATTATCGCAGTGGAAAACATACACACACCCACACAGCCGGCCTGACAGGAAACCGTGCTGGTTGGGACAAACAAGCACTTCCTGTGCGTACTGGGGCCTGTTCACAGAGAGGGCCCAATTAAAATCCAACGTCCTGTCCACTGCATCATTATCACCATCATTCAGGGGACATTACTGCTCATTTGCTAATGGCCACAAGGCCTTATTTATGCTTACAGCCCCCCCCAAAACCCCAAACACCCACTGCAACCCACTCAATGATGACCCAAGTTAGGACATGTTTCTCTGTGCGGAAGTCCGCTTTTCCTTTAAAAGTTGGCCACTAATTGAAATGTATTAGGCTTAAATTGCCTTTCCTTTCACCCATCATGTTGACAGACGACCCAATATTTAAGTTTGCCTCCCTAATTTGTTGTAGAAATACAGATGCAGCGAGGCAATGTGGCTCAAGGGGCTGTTGGTTTACAGTACCATTACATTGAGAGATGGCAGGAACAGAACAGCCATTATGTTCCCAGTTCACAGTACGGTCACCACTGGACTCCATAGGATCTGACGATGGTCACACACTGGGGCCAGCCATCTACAGGTTTTCTGTATTAACCGCAATAGTTTAAGTCTCCACTAAATGCTAAGGTGTCAACTATTACCCCAAGAAGGGCACTACATGATGTATATATCAAGCCTAAAGTTAATGTTATACAGAAAAGCAGATGGGTTGAAATCAAACACTGCTGCTCGTGCCTGTGATGTCATATAATGGTGTTTTTTTTTTAATCAAAAGATGAAAAAAAATGTAAGCTTTAGTACGTTTAAACTTTTTGATATTATTGAACGTCCGTTACACTCAAGCCATTGCCAAATGAGTTGCTACAAGGCTAATTAAGAGTATCAGCTCCACAAAACTCTCTCAGTATGGATATGTTCAGATGATTGTGTTGTCCGGTGACTTTCCCGAGCAGAAGCTCGAGTGAAGATAAATTACCTCTTCTGAAGAGTTCATCATGTTTTTTTAATCTTCCGTGTTCTCTTTGGCTACTAGCAACTACACGGAGGAGGGGTGGGGGCGCGTGTGCAATCATGGAAGGCTGTATCATGTGGACGTGCCGACAGTGTTGTTGTCATTACTTAGAATCCCTCATGGGGGCGACCAAAACTACGCACTATAGCTTTAAACAAAATTAATTAAAAAAAAGATGAGTTGACAATGCAATCTTTAAAAGGTTTACGGTTAGTGCTAACCACTGTGACAAATATATCACTTTTCCTGTGGCTACTTCACAATAAAGTTGTCCCTTGGCTGGGCAGTTGAATGCGTTTAATATAAAGCAACCACAGTAGAAAATGTTCGGTTTTGCAGTAGCAGTTACCTAATACAGCGCTGATACGATGGATAGAGAGTGAACAGTAAACAGTGAGGCTGTTATCAGATTCCAGTGCAGGAATGGCGGACTAAATAAAAACTAATTTGAGAGATAATTACAGAATGTAAATACATTGAATGGCTATTGTAGAAAAATCATAAATAGTAAATAGTATTAAAATTGGACTTTGATTTAACAAAAAAAAAAACTTGATTATAATTTAAATTTAAAAACAATCCCTAAAGCAGTTCTGGATGTTGGATGGACGCATAGCTTCGAAATCCCACCTTCCTCACCTTTCCATTATCAGATTAGCGGGATATGTGTCCGACCAATTCTGTAACTTTCCAAAACTGACAATACGACATTCATACCCACCTCACGTGGTGATTGGTCAGCTGTGCTGAGGTGAGAAAGGAGCTGGGGATTGAAACTCTGTTAAACCACTCAACCACCAGGACACCCCCATACCAAATGACGTTAAATTGCTATTTTGGAAGACTACATTGTGGAAGCTAGTGGATAAAATAAAGAATTAAACATTTAGTCCCAGCAAGGCCTATTCTATTCTATAATCTTCTCTTCAGTAGCATTAGCAACACAAGGCACAATGTCCACTAAGCAAATCCCACTACAAACTCACACACAACCACACTCTTTCCAAATCACTGAATCACTTTTTAAACAAATGATAACTGTGATAACACTCCACTGTTTGCTTCCAACCCCCTTTGTCTTTCTGTCTGTCCTTCTGCCTTTCTTTTCTCTTTGTGTGTGTATGTTTGGACCAGGAAGCAGCCTTCTTATCTGAACGCAATCCCAGTGGACAGCAGGACAGCCTGTGGAAGCTCAACTCTGGGTAAACTTTGCCTTAACTTTGAAGCTGGCCGTGTGAGTGCTTGTCCTCGGGGCTGCTCGGAGCACTCAGCACCGGTGGCTCTCCAAAGAGGAGGTCAATGGGACAGGTAAACAGGAAGTGCCAGTGCGGTGATTGACAGCCTGTTTAGACACAAAGAGATGGATACTCGGAGAACGCTGATTCACTGACAAATCACCTCTCACTGACCGGATTTAGGAAATAAATGCTGTAGGGCATGGGGATGGTTTCTTCTTCTCTTACTCACCTATAATAATTTATCTCCTGTTTCTTACTTTCGTGTATTTTATATTGAAATTGTTATTTCCATACATTTATCTTCTGACAATTTTACATTTTGTGGGTAGTAGCTGTCTTTTTTATTCAGTGAGTGAGGAGAATTTTATTGAAAAGTGGCAACTGCAGGAATCAGATGTGTGACATTTTCTGGGCATAAGACGGAACTCACTACGAGTGACACGCCCCTTTCTGGAAACGGCATCCAATTTGCATTTTATATTTACCTTCCAGGTCAAAAAGCCTGCAGAAGACATGCACAGATCAATATTTCATCTGGCTAAAGCTAATACTGATGCTTCAAAAAGGGGGCTGTAATATACATAAAGGGCTAAATGTTTTTACACTGTCTGGAGTTTTTTTTTCCCAGGGGGAGCTATTTGTTTGCAACACAGCAGAGGAGGAAGTTGTACTTTTTTCCCACAATTCTGTCAAATATTCTAAATAAAGTCACAATCCTAAACTTGTGGCCTATAACTAACCTCTTCATCTCCTCAGTCCAAGTCTTCTCTCGTATTGTCTTACTCAACTTTCAGACAGTGATTTACAGTATTAGTCTCCTGTACTCCCACCTCCATTGTTCCCATGCAGCGATGCTGAGGGTGCCTGCAGGCCAGCAGCAGCCTGGGTGGCAGACTGAGGTCTGGGGCTGCTGCTTGCTCACGCTAATCACGTTGATTATTGCGATTACAGACCATTTCCCCCCCTAGTGTCACGCTGCAACTTACTGACCTGGATCTGACAGAAAGTCCCAGTTGCCATAGGCGATCTGTCTTTCTGTTCTCCTCCATCCAAGTCCTCACCACCCACCTCTCGATCTAAAGTGCCGCCTCTTTCCCTCCTTTCCTTCACTCAAACACAATCGGTCCCCAAGGTAACTTAGGGATTGTTTCCTCATCCTGTTGCCAAGCAAGTCATGACCAAGAGGTTTACTAGAAACTCACACAAACACACGTGCACACGCAGACACACCAATTTTCTGTCTACATTTCCCTTTTCAGCCAGCTTCCTCCTTTTCATTAAAAGCTGGCAGTGGGATAAAGTTTTCCCTGCTACTGTGTGGCCAGCAGGCGTGCAGATGTTTTTTCTCTGCTCCTTGCCCATATGTTTATCAGATCATTTTGCTGTTTCATATCTACACTATGAGCACTGAGCAGATAACAAAGCCTTTGATCTGGGCCTGATTTCTCCTTATCCCCCCATGTTAAATTTAGCACAGTGATTACTGAGTGTGATTATGGGCCTCTGCGGCCTTATGTAAATCATATGGGACCCACACACACTGAGGTCCTGCTCAGAGGATGTGAGCTTGCATGGCGAGGGCAAAGTAATGTTCAAGGAAGTACGAATTTATTATATGTGACCTTACCTTACCTTTCACTCAGGGGTACTTAGGCTGAACATTTTTGTCTGGGATTCTTCTTATCAGTGCTCTTTTCAATTCAGCAGTATCAGAGACGCTTTTCATGCCTTCCATTACCTTCTAAAGCCCAACTCCCCTGTGTGGCATACTATAGTCAATTAGGCCTCATATGTTTGTAGCTGAGCCACAAAATACATTGCATTGTTACTAAGGCACGGCCCTATCAGGCCTCTTTGTTAATGGCATTCAGATAACAACTCATTCCCAACACCCTAATGAGGTACATTTTATGGTGCCTTCTGACACACAAAACAGCAAACAAAGTGAGTAGAATGGGTCGTGTTAATCCTTAAATGCAAATGTTTTTTTTAACATTTCTACATACATACTATAGTGACCTGGCACATAATGCAGATTAAGCCACATATTAAAATCATATGTAAATCATACCTGTAAACTTTTTGTAGGAGTTCTTC
This sequence comes from Sander vitreus, assembly GCF_031162955.1. Classification (NCBI taxonomy): domain Eukaryota; kingdom Metazoa; phylum Chordata; class Actinopteri; order Perciformes; family Percidae; genus Sander; species Sander vitreus. Next base: position 11,610,599 of record NC_135872.1, read on the forward strand.
AGGAGTTCCTGATATTGGATGATTCTTTAAAAAGTTTTTTTTTGCGTCCAATGCCAACAGTTTATATATAACAATAACAACAATATATGTGAATGATGACTACAGTTGAAGCTAAAAAGGCGTCACTTGCAGTGATGAACCAAGGGAGAAATTTCACCCAGATCTGCAGCTCCCCTCAGCTCTACGGAGCATTTGAACTTTTTTTGTTCCACTGCCTTCAAGAGGCAAACAATTAATTAATGCTGCTTTATGATTAGGGAAAATGGTTAAAGCAAATAAACTATGGTTATGGTATGGTTATGGAACTAAACCGTTCAGTTAAAATCTTGGTTACGGTTATTTTAAAAAAGCAAACATTAACTGCATTACCTCCAGTCTCCTGCATTAAAGTCTGACACTCTACATCCCCATCCTTTTTGTTCTCGCTTTGCTACATAAAGAGCACACTACTTCCTGCGTTGGTAGTGAACGTTGGCACTGGTTCAAATCGTAAAATGCAAAATCATCCAATATGGATGTAATTCCTAAGAACTGGGCTGTATTGTTCTGTGGATACATTTAAAAGTACTGTTCACATGTTGAAGGTTTTCTACCCACACAAGTATTTTTGGATCATGTCCAAAAAGTTTGCTTCCAACCATAGACTGTTAATATTAATGGACAACGTATCCGGTTCGGCAAAGTGCTGCAAATGCGCAAGTGCCTTAAACCTGCATTCGATCTGAATTCCACCAGGGGGTGACACATGCAGTTGTAAAAGGAGGTCGGTTTCTGTAGAAGTTTATGAGAAAGAAACATTTTCATAATGAGTTTAAGGTCTCAATCGCTAGCTTTAAGTCTTCTGCAACACATTTTTTGAATTACGGTCTCGAATATAAAATCAGCGATAAAGCAGGGGGTGTTTTAGGGCGTGATATGATATGATTGCCAGTGAAAGTGTGTAACGTAACGTAGAGTGTAAGTAGCTTCTCCCTCACTCCTACCTCTCGTCTAAAATCGTCACATCCGCAACCAGGATGGGCTGCGCCCGTAACGGCAAACTTGACGACTCATAGCAGATCTCCACACACCAATGGGTGACGTCACACATGCGATGTCCATTAATATACAGTCAATGCTTCCAACACAGAAATGCTAAAAATATAGAACAACACTTAATGGGCTTGTGTAGGCCACTTCAGCCTGAAGCTGTTTCTGCCACACGACCCTCCACTGTTTGGAAGTGTGATACTCTTTGAGAGCATTGAGAGCATTTTCAAAAAGATCTGTGTTTTTTGTGATTTAAAATAACTTAAAACAGCATAAAAGTAGTTGATGGAAAGACAAAACATAGAAAAATATAATGCATTTTTCAAAATTGATCTGCATCAGTATCTTTGACCTGAAGGTAACTGATTCTCTCCGAGTCCAGGTACAGTCTGCTGCCACATATAGATGAATTAGGTCATGACTCATTTCCTGCTTGTTAATCAAATACCACATGCTTGTACTGAAAGAGGGGGGCAACAAGAAAAGAAAGAAAGAAACCCCCGGAGGAAACGTTGGCGTGACCTCACACCAGAGGAATGTAAGATCTGGCTTAATTGATTAGAGGACCACATGATAGAGGTCTTGAGAGAAGAGGGTGGGGAGGTTGTTTTTTTTTTTAATTTTGGGAGGAGGGGTGTTGACCTTGTGGAGGGCACAAGGTCACAGGCCTGTAGGCTACTGGTGCCTGTCAGGAATTCATCCACAAAGACCATCCTTTCTAGTAGATTCAATTGACAGCTAAGCATGATCAATGATGACAAGACAGGGCGATCTGCTGGGCCAAGGGTGGCTGTAGGAACACTGTGTCCCTGTGGTCAGAGTATTGTTCTCTCCATTTCCTCCTTTTCTCATCATCTCTCACACTTCTCCACCTCTCCGTCTGTTTTTGCCCCTTCTTTTTTCACTATTTTCTCTGCATGTTATCCACGTGTCCCGCAGCAGGACAGGTGACGTGTCTGTGACTGCGACACACACTCACTCAAACGCACACAGCCCGAACAGATGGGGCGGCATGGTCCGTCTGGCAGATTACCTTGCTGGTGGTCAGACCGAACCCGATGCCCACCGCTCCTCACGCCACCAACCGTCAGACGCGCGGGAAGTCATTTTAGGCAGGGGGTGCTGGCGGGGGGGGGGTGCAGACCACTCTACCTCTGTCTCTCCCCTCCATGAAGTAGGCTACAGCTGAGCTGACGGTGCGTACTGCACAGCGAACTCAGAACAACGAACAGCGAAGTATGTGACAAGTAAAGGTTACAGACTATTTGTTTCTTAATAGGCATACATAACATAAATCACAATCATACCAGGCTAAATACAGGCTACCATCTAGGAAAAAAGATGCAGAGATTAGACACTGTGTCTCTACTTTATGATGATTTCGGTACACCAAACGTAGATTTGCGCTCTGGAGTTCGGCTGATAAACTCTGCCATGAGACCTGTGGCACAAGTGGATCAGCTGTTCCACCTCGGTGAAGAGATAAGCTATTCCACCCTGGTGAAAAACCCTCTTGTTACTAAAATTATCCCTCTCTTCATCCCACACCCCAAACATGACATACAAAATGTCGTGGAACAGAAACAACAACCAGATATATTTATAAGCGATCATTTTATTGTCATCGCAGTTTGCTAACAGAGGGTGCTGCTGCACCAACAGGGGGTGTTGCAGCACCTCCAGCACCCCTACTTCCCGCGCCTATGCCAACCGTCCTTTGTGGCGAGAATTAAACACACATTCCACCACAGAAACAGTGAGCTACATACTAAGCATCTTCTACTCATGTACCTTGCATGAGTTATTTATATCCCTGGCTTTCAGTTTGACCTCCAAAAACATCAAAACAAAGGCGTCTAAATATAAAGTGCTTTGCATAAATCATAAATAAAAGACATCTGTTTTAATCTGAGTGTTTGATGCCACTGGGACCTGACATTTCTCGGTTAGAACAATACTTTTCCACTGTAGTACTTTATGTGGCAGGCTGACTGATTTCTTAGAGCTATCTTGAGAAAAAAGCTCAAAGGAAAACGACGTGGGAGGGAGGGGGGGAGGATCAGAGGAGAAAGACAAGGAGGCTGCCACATGCCTGTCAATACTCCAATCAAAGCCAATTCTCCAGAGACTGTCAGGAGGACGAGGGAGCATCACTATGACAACCCCCGGACCCCAAAAATCAGGACTTCAAAGGTGCAGAGGCGTCCCATTGAGTGAATGGGAGACCACCTCCTGCAGTCATTTACATGTCATTAGGATAACTGCCTTTTAACAGCAAGGCATTTAAACAATTTAAACATGCACACGTCCCAAAATGTGCACATGGGTTGGTATATGAAGGGAACAAACCAAACTAGACATGCACGTCAAATTTCATTACATAGATTAGACACCACTCATTAACTCAGGTAATCAAGCAAACAACCCCCAGTGATAAGCCACTTCTTTTTTTGTCCAATCATGCACCGCACCACACACACACACACACACACACACACACACACACACACACACACACACACACACACACACACGAAAGGAGTGTTTGCTTGTGTCTGAGATGTCTCACTTTGTTTTTGCACATGAAAACATTTTATCTCCTTTGGATCACTGTAGAACTAAATCTAAAATGTGTACAAGGACAGAACTTTTAGTATTTGTAGTATTCAGTGTACAGTATAACTTATATATATATATATACATACATACTGTATATAACAATCTTTTTTCTTGTGCTAGCGCTTCATTCTTTGATGCATTGGCTTTCTTTTTTGTTAAACCTGATAATTATGTATGTATGTATGCTGTATTATTCTTGATATTTGTATTATCTCTGGCTGGGAACCTGATTGGAGTTGCAGATGCAGTTTTGTTGTTCGAGAAAATGACAATGAACCTCTCTTGAACACTTCAATCTTGCAGAGTGTCTAATACTCTACTCTTCCCGTTATCTGTATTTAACCATGGCCATATTCAACTATGCATAACAGCTTCAATTACACCGTGACTATAATGTATATACAATGTATTTTGTCCATACTGTACATCTACATACTGCATTTTGTTGTATTAGAACTTAGTGTATTGTGTATAATTACAATAAAGTTGAATTTAATGTAATATATACCTTCTCATAATACTAAGCTAATACTGCTACCTATACCACGAGCAATACAACTACTTTTGATACTAGAACTACCACTGCAACTCCTACAGTACTAATAGCATTAGCATATTACTAGCAGTACTACTACAACTATACAGCTGTACCTTCTCACATACTACACACTGGGCACACACACAAACATGCACCCCACAAAGAAATTTAGGTCACGTATGTAGTGTCAACAGATGTGACACATCGTGAGGGCTAAAATTATGAGCGGAACCTGAACCTCTGAATACCACGAGGGTCCAGCACAGGAGGAAAGAATCACTCATCACAGAGACAAATGGATCCTTTGCCCACTGATAGCTAAATGCTGTTAGGACAGACATTTTTCTTGACCACAGACTTCCTGTTTAGGCCATGGTTCAGCATGATATCATTGAATGGTGCCAACAACACCACTTCCTGTCAACACAAACATTCAACTCAAATTTATGGCCTTGGTTTCCTTCTTCTCACCTTGCAAGCAAATAAAAATAACTGCTGTTGGATTGAGTGAACTTTTCTTTTTTTCTCTCTCTTTGACCGCTTCCTAATTCTCGTAAATCATGCTAATCTGGCTGGAGCGAACTGACAGGACGGAGCATGTTTGGAGGAAGTGAAACGTTCCATTTTCTTTCTCCTTCCAAACTGCACATTGATGATGTCAGGGGTGATATATCTGGGAACCCAACCCTCGAGGAGGAATGTATTTAAACACACACATACATGCACATACACATGCACACACTTCAACACACACAAACTGAAGGTCGATCTCCTGCCAAAAGGTGTTGAAATGCTTGTAAGACTTGAAATGCCAGTTGAGACGCTGAGCTCCCTTTTCACACACCGCGCAGCCAGGAACAAGAGAGCTGACAAATGGATGCGTTGAAACATATTAACCATCTCCCTTTGTGAGCAGACAAACATTTAATCTGGCTAATGACCCCTGAGGATCAAAACAAATGCAGGGAGATAAAGACGGGTAGAGGAAGGAGGAGGGGAATGGTAAAAAGAGCTCATTGACCTCCAGGAGGGCTTTGCAGGGTTCACAAAGGCCAAGGGCTTCTTTCTGTTCTCTTCTGTGGGTTATGTGTATGTGAACATGGGTAGATTAAAGTCAGAGTAAGTGAACAAATACTTGTTCTTACACATGTAGCTGGAACATACAGTAATTTCACTTGTTCTCATTAGTCTGTGTAGGGTAAACACAAATCCAAACAAAGCTTTGGGTATCTCGTCTCCATCAGTGTCCATCACAATAAACAAGTCACTTAGCGGAATGCTATCTCGCTACTTCTTCCTCTCAAACCCACATCAACTTTCTATCTCCAGACAGTGATTGCGCTGGTAATGTTATGATTATACAAAACACAATATCCATTATCAGTCCTTCTATCAAGGCTAACCAACAGCTGCACTAACCAGTCAGGTGAGGTCACCTGCACAGTCCTTTCAACACAGCATCCGTTAACATATTTACATGCACACAGTAAGCCTGCTTATTTGTCTTAGAAGGAAACGTCTAATACTTGTATGATATCAACAAAATTATAACAATGGGGACTCTTTTATGTTTGTGAAACAATGTACCATACCCTACCCAGTAGAAACTGGCTGAAAACACAACATTGACATATTTTAAGCTGAAATGGCAAACCTGTTACCAAACAGCTGCTTATTGACATATCCAGCAACATTAACAACATTCATTTGGAGTTGTGTTTCCAACCACTTGTTGAATGTAGTAAGTCCAATATTCACTGTCTTTTAGCTCTGTGTTTGGCCTCTACCAACTCCTGAGGGAACTATCTGGCTGTTTAGCCAACCTGATCTCACAGAATTCCGTGAAATGAACACGGCCCCTTAAATTCCGTGACGGGCCCACGGATGCGATGCCTATGTAAGTCAATGACAGGCATCATCCGTGGTCTACGCACGGATTCCCTGATCACAGCACGTTTCTTTCTGCCAGTTGGGCTGCGGCAGAGAAGCTGTATAGCTTTGCTATTATTGGTATTTTTAGCCCAATAACCGCTGTTTTAATCAACATGTATCACCAGATCGTATCATGGTTTATTTGTATTTCTTTTAATGTTATTATTTCGGTCTATTTCGGCCGGTCGGTGGATTGCTTTGTTGTTTATTTATATTTGTAAAACTATAACGCTACATCTAGCAACATATATTTAGATGTTATCATAGTATTCATTTCTTTATTTTAATAATATTATTTCGGTCTTACTACCGGTGAAATATTACAGTATGCTGTAGGCTAATACAGAACATTACGATATGATCCTAGCTACTGACATGCATTCAAAGCCAATATCCCACAATGCAATGCGGGCATTCATTCACAGAATCAGACAGCGATCAGCAGGTTTTTAACGCCAGTATCGCTTCAATGTATATATATACAATCAGTGGTTTAGTCACCAGCAACAACAAGTTGCTCAGCTTTGTTCCAGTAAGTTATGCACCGTAATAACGTTTAAAAAAATCCGCGCAATACTCCGGAAGTGACATGATATGTGCCGCTCGGCGGATAAGAAGATAAAAAATACATAATATTCATAATATTGATGTTTTTATCTAATGTTGTATTTGAGGATGTAAACAATGAAGATATTAATAATAATAAAATACAGTTTCATGTATTTGTCTCATGTATTGTGACAACAAATCAAATCAGCTGAAGACTCCGGAAGTGAAGTAATTACCGCACGGCGTCTGTGAAAGCTTGCTGAACGTTGTAGCCTACGTGAGAATTTGTACAATAAATATATGTATATATATACAAAAATAGTGTTTTATGCTTATGTTTGACTTATTAGCATTTGTTTTGACTTAAAAATAAACTACTTACAAAGAGAAGCATTTTTTATTTTATTTTCCATGCATCGTTATTTAAAAACGCAATTTTCTAATTTTGTGGTTGATGAATGTTAATAACAAAGACTAAAGAGAAAAAAAAACATGTGCATATGTATGTGTGGGACTTACTTTGATTGCTTTGACTGCATTATTAGTTGTTTTAAATAAATGACTTTCTTTTAGTTAAATTTTTTATTAACACCATTTATCATTCAGACATACAGAACAGATTCCACAATATGAACCTGGTAATATTGGATGGTGCATAGAACAGAGAAACACAAAATGAGCAAATAACTGACTTTTTTAAATATCAATTTATGGTAGGCTAACATATTAATTATTATATTCAGAAGATGATCCTCATATCAATCACCGTGGTTACAGCTTGTAGCCATATAGCCTTCAAAATTAAGAAGGGAGGAGTTTTAGGAAGCATTTCAGAAAATTAAAAGGATAAGCAGATTGTTGCTGAGGTTTTTGTTTACAGAGATGTAGCTTTGTTTGTGTATATGTACAACATGTGTTTTGGCATTTTTTTCACAAACTGAGCAGTTGTTGTGACGTTGTGACATGGGTCAGAGGGTATCAGATGTCATAAATGATGAACCAATAATCGGCTCAAATCCTATAGGCACCTTGGTGTTCATGTGGACAACACCTGGCTGGAAGGCCTGTGTTCAAAGTGTGTGTTATCATTTAGAGCAGACACTCACGGTGAATCAGAGGGTTTATGTTATACAGGGCTGCATTACAGAGCATAGTCATATGTCAGAAAGCATGACAATATGTAAAAAGATCTCATTTAAAGTTTGGTTGTCAGGTGACTGTCATGAAGGTTGTGGAGAGGAATAGAAACCAGTCTCTCCAGGCAAGCACAGAGAATATGGTCTGACTATCTTTATTCTCCATGCCAAGTAGCTCTTATCCTCTGCTGACACCCCAATGTAAACTAAATATTTCTAAACTATAGGCCTTTTTGGACCTACCTCAATTAAAACTTTAAATAATGTTGCTTAAGGCTGGTTGTGGAATAGCTTATGCATATGGTTGTGTGTAGGTCTTGTCACCGTTTGTGAAAGATGAGCAATAGATTGTGGCTGATAATGTGTTTCAGTCTGGCTGCATATCACTTTGTTTATGTTTTTTATTGTAATTATATGTCAGCTGTATGATAAAACAGTGTTATGTGTGAACTCAAGGCAGATATCCCTCTGGGGACAATAAAGTATCACCTGCAAAGTGGTCTCCATGATATAGTAAAAATGAAAACGTTGTCGTAGGACTATAGCAAAGACATCGTTGGAAACTTCTCAACCTGGACAGTAACATATGTCAGTCTGAAGAGAGTACATTACTCCTGCTTTGAAATATTGACCTCTGAACCTTGAACCCAGTCCATCTTTGAAGGCTTGTCATTTAGCAACAGAAGGTGCTACACACATAGGACCAGCTGTTATAGAAAGCTCTGGACCTCAGCTGTCATGTAGATATGGTCACCAAAGTTTACCCACTGTAAGCACTGTCAAATATGGTAATAAGCTATTTTCACCTATTCAACGATTATATTTTTTAAATCTGATGACACCAGTGTGTTCCCCATCCCAAAGAACCCAGGGTGTATCCAAAATTCTACACTACCAACTTCTAATTATGAGAAATATACCAATATATTTAAAAACTACAACTCCCACTATAGAGGGGAACCTGAACCCAGAACCTGTTACAAAGCTTGTGCACTTGTAGTTCTTCCGGGGAGGGTGGGGGGACATGTTTGACTCCTGTGTTTCTGCTGTCTGCCGTGAGTGGGCTTCATTCCATTTCAGATTGCCGCTGCCCACCAGCCGGCCGAGCAAACAGTACATGAGACAAATACATGAAACTGTATTTTATTATTATTATTAATATCTTCATTGTTTGCATCCTCAAATACAACGTTAGACAAAAACATCAATATTATGAATATTATGTATTTTTTATCTTCTTATCCACCGAGCGGCACATATCATGTCACCTCCGGAGTATTGCGCGGATTTTTTTAAACGTTATTACGGTGCATAACTTACTGGAACAAAGCTGAGCAACTTGTTGTTGCTGGTGACTAAACCACTGATTGTATATATGTACATTGAAGCGATACTGGCGTTAAAAACCCGCTGATCGCTGTCTGATTCTGTGAATGAATGCCCGCATTGCATTATGGGATATCGGCTTTGAATGCGTGTCAGTAGCTCGGATCATATCGTAATGTTCTGCATACTGTAATATTTCACTGGTAATAAGACCGAAATAATATTATTAAAATAAAGAAATGTATACTATGATAACATCTAAATATATGTTGCTAGATGTAGCGTTATAGTTTTACAAATATAAATAAACAACAAAGCAATCCAGCTTCCCTGGCCGAAATAGACCGAAATAACGTTATAATAAAGAAATACAAATAATCCATGATACGATCTGGTGAATACATGTTGATTAAATTGTCATCTGTGCGTAGACCACGGATGATGCCTGTCATTGACTTACATAGGCATCGCATCCGTGGGCCCGTCACGGAATTTTCGGCGATTCCGTGAAACTGTCACAGATTTTGAGTTAAGGGTCCGTGTTCATTTCACGGAATTCTGTGAGACCAGGTTGGTTTAGCTGCTAAATGCAATGCTATGTTAACCACCTAGCCTCTGACTTTGTGTGTCTGCTGTTTGGTGCTAACAGGTAGTAGTCATTTGATACATTTCTGATATATAAATATTGATTATAGCAGCTTTAAGTTAATCTCAACCAACATATACTGTATTTATGGCACCTTAATTCAACCCATAACTATTTCTAATTTAGAGTGCTAACACAACAAGTTGCTAGCAAGCTATCGAATAGATAGATCTTTAGTGGCATATGCAGCAACAATGGAGCATGATAGCTACATAAATCAATAGCTAGTTACAGATAGGAAATAGAGAGATACATAGACAATTAGACAGCTAGATAGTGTTGATCATTTAAGTATGTCTTTGCTTATTAGAGCAGAGTTCATTTAATAGGCTATGGCACTCCTGTCTGTGTGACTGACCCCCACATCAACATCAGTTAAATAAGGCTTCCTTTCCCTGATTCACGACCCTACAAACTCACCAAAGTCTCAATTTTTACAAAGAGCAACAACAGGCCTGTAAAGCTGTCATGGCAAAACTGAATTTACGTGCAAGACTTTAAACAGTCGGGCTAAGCGTTTCTCTCGGTGCAAGTCAGGAGAGCCTTTTTAGAAAATGGGTAGAGTATGTGTCTGTGTGTGTCTAACTGACTCTGGGTGAGCTGGCAGAGGAGCTCTCTCTTTCATTGAGAGACGGGCCGACTGGATCGTGTTGCTGGTGCCCATGCTGTTAATCCATCACCGATATTGATTTCCAGTTGATCGCCAGGCCTCCTAATGATGTTCACCTTCAGGGCCAAGCTCATTGATCCATGATCGTGACGTGATCTATAACTGGTAATGTGATCCATGCAACAACAGTGATGCACAATTACCTGCCATTTGCGCTGCAATGGGAACCGCTGAAGGCTGCAACTGATCAATCCAATGAATAAAACAGAAACCACTAATATGGGACACTAAGAAAAAATCAATGAAAGAAATATGCACAGAAAAAATCTAAGGATGGTAAATATATTCGTTTCGTGCCCTCTCATAATCATGTTTCTAATCTATACTTTCACTTCAGCATAAGGGTGAGAAAAACGTGCATATCACTTTTCATCTCGGAGAAAGCTCCCACACAGAGAGGATTCCTAGTTACCATTGGCGTGAAATCTCTTTATGCATTCTTCACCTGGTCCACTGGTAGGTAACTGCATTTCTTCCATTTTAATGGAATGTTGTCTGGTACTTCCTTTAATGGCAACCTTCAATGACACCAGCATCCGTATCATGGCTCACACTGAGATATGATATAGCTCACAGTGCTTAATATTCTGATGAAATATACCCATGTAAATTAGCTTGTGTGCCAAATTGGATGTGCATTACTGTAATATATTCTGTTACTTTATATATATGAAGACTTATTTCCTAAGAGGGGTGGGCCTTTATATTCATTTTCAATGTTTGCTAACTTGTCACAGGAAGGATTAACTTGGGAGGAATGGATTACTCCCGAGATCCTGGCAAAAACATACAGAAACATTACTAAAGTGGAAAAAGTGATGTTTATATATTCTATGAATCATCGCGTGTGCCGGTTTAATTGTATAGGTAGAACTGTAGGTACTTAGACACAGTTTGGAGGCAAGATGTAACAAGACGGCAGCCACTTCCTTCATGCAAGCACACTTCTGGCACACTCAAAAGTCCAATATCAAAAAGGCCAAAATACTTCCTCAACAAGTTTATTCTTCCCAAAATAGACTTGATGGGAAAATATCCCCCTAAAATAGACATGGGAAAAAATATTTGTCATACTAGTTTATATTTAAAATAACTTTATGATGTTGGAGAAAATGTTTTGGTAGGGTTTGTTCACTGAGGAATTGCTATTACTGTAAGATCTCATACAAATTCCTCAGGGATTTGTTGCAACTCGCTCCTGCTTTTTCACTACAAGGCCAAGTCTCTTACAAAATGTTGATGAAGTCATCTCTGGCAACAACGTTACAAAAACAGAGCTTCTTTTTTACCTGAATGATCATCTGAGTTGCCAGTCAGATTCTATATAGAGTACCCTTGAGCAATTCTAACAAGACAGTGAATCAACAGAAAATGAAATACCCATGAGTCCTACCTGATAACAGAATAATTATATTTGAACTTTGGTATTCTTTGGGTGAATCACTATTAATGGCAATCACAGAAAACTGTAAATGTTGCTGTTTTTATTACATTTATTTAGTAATAACTATTTCCTAGGGGCAAGCAAAACACACATGGCACTGTCAATGAAGTAAAACAAATGTCTGTCACCTGCATATTAAATAAAACAAACATAAATGGCATTACAAGACCTAAAACAAATGTCGATCCAAGATGTGAGTGGGACTGAAGCTGATGTTTGATTGGGGTGCTGTTAAGTGGCTTTAGGGATAAGGTAATGCCTGGTTTAGCTGCGGGTGAGGTGAAGGGGGTGGGGAAGGGGGATGTGTAGGCTCCACTGTGTTGGGGCGGAGGGTTTCGCTGGAGCTGAAATGTAATGATGTGGATCATGGTCAAACATAGCCTCTTGCTGGGAGTTGGTTTTGTTTGAGGAGAAGATGCCACTGTGGAATCTGACCTGACATGATTAAAGAAGAGAAGACATAATGCCTTTCACAGACACACTGAGTGAGGACACTGTATGGCGCTCTGAGCTGCTATATGGAACTATTAGCAGGTTAACAAGCTTGTCTTGTCCTGTGCAGGGTCCTATATGGACCATATATGAAGTTTCTGAATTACACATAAGGCTTTTATAAAACTCTCAGACTGATCTCATGAAGTGGCGTATGTATGACACGCCAATTCGTATACCATTATTGCCGTGTTATCAAGATGCATACTCGCTTTTTAGCGCGTTTATCAACGCCGTTTGGCCTCCATTGACTTACATTACCTTGAGATTGCATGTGAATTTACGCCATAGCGAGTAGTATGAAAGGGCGAAAATCTGCATAGCAAGGTTGGCCGGGGTGGAGGATGGGTAAAACACAGGACTTTCACCCAGGAGAGAGGGGATTGTGTCCCGCGTGTCACATTTCCTTTGTGTCCCGCGTGTAATGTTTCCTTTCCACGTTTGTTGTTTTCCTAAACCCAACCGCGTTCTTCTTTTCCTAAACCCAATCGTAGCTTTCTTCTTTAAACCCAACCGGTTCTTCTTTTCCTAAACCCAACCCGCGTGTGGCGTTTCCTAAACCCAACCGTAGCCTCGCGATAACACGTAGCCTCGCGATAACACGTAGCCTCACGATAACACGTAGCCTCGCGATAACACGCCACGTGGCTTTAGAAAGTGCCGTGTATGTTTATGCTCTGACGTTGCAGACTGCAATCCGCTGTATACAGCGTAGACATACACGCGGATAGCTCAAAATGCGTACAGATAACACGCCACTTGGCTTAAGAAAGTGGGTGTGTATGTTTACGTGAAGTCATGATATCACGTTGAAACTCGGATGCTGTTAAATGTTTGACTCTGCTTGTAAATAGAACTGGATTATTCATACACTTCAAAATACATGTCGAAATACCAGAATGATGACCAAGCTATTACCCAATGATAAAAAACCAAAGAAAGTTTCTGATTGCATGAAAACAAATGATGCATTTATATTGTTTAAAGTGGCACATTTTATTTGTAGAGCCTGGGAAAGAGGGCTCTTTGTTTGCAGTGTAATGTAGGGAGTTATGTTCATGTGTGACAAATGTCTCACCACTGTAACGTTATTATTTAGTTTGTTATAAATCCACAAGGGCTGGCCACTTGAATTTACAGACCACTGCATTTTTTTGCTTGCATAAATTGAACAATGTTTAATTAGATCTGCTGTTGCACTCATTTTAGTTGCTTTGGAGTAGAGTACATGTTAAATATATCAAATGGAAACTGTCATAAAACATGTTGCACAACTCTTCTCCAGTACACCATGATTTACTCAAACGTTTTTGGCTATCTTTTCTTAATCAGTGTGTATGTAATACTGTAACACAGTAGCATATACACTCAGTTACCAGTTTATTCGGTACAGCGAGCTAAAACTAATGCAGTCTGACACAAAAGTCCTGCAATAAAACCAAACATTTATGAAGATTATAATATTTCTGGTAATTTGCAGGATGTATTTTGAGGTGCTGTCAAACTGTATTACACTATACAAAGGTATTTGTTATTAAGCCAACCCTCGGTGATGTAAAGGGGGTGGATAAAATAATAGAAACACCTGTCAGTATAACGCAATACAGTCCAACAGTACCACAAACTGCAGCCTCTAAAATGAACGTACATTTAAATCAACACCTCTCCAAAACAGTTTCAACAACAGCTTCATGGAGGCAGAATGTATCGCAGTGCTGTTATAATCAACTGGCAACTGGGTGTATATAAAATGTATGTGTGATATTCTTATAAAATGTGGCCATAATCCAGTAAGACAATATACATGTTTAAATACAAAGAATAAAAATGTCCATTTAACGTTTGTGACTACATCCATGTAAGATTAAAATAAACCATGTCACTGAGTTGAACACAAGTTGCCCAGATAAAGCACTCTGTGGATTCAGACCATTGCTTCATACAAGTCTACCGTATTTGGTATTGTAATGTTTTTTTAATCTATTTCTAACTCTCAATGATTATATGCCATATCATGGATGAGTTGAGGTGATGTGATGACTGTATATACCAACTGTATCCCTAAATGTTTACACTATAAACAAAACTAAAACATCAATACGAACCTACACAGCCAGCTCTCTCTCACACACACACACACACACACACACACACACACACACACACTTCAAATATTGATATGATGTGCGTGCTCTCTAACCTAACACAGCCTTTCCCGATGTCACTGCAGCAGGTTTTATTCGCATATGCTTGTCTTTGCACTATCCACTGGGGTGACTTATGAATCTTTTATCAAAACTGGCCTAATTGCTTAACCATCCATGTCCCGGTCCAGTGGTGAATGGTGGGAGGAAGCCTAGGCATGCCATGACTCTCATAAAAACAACAGGCAAAGACGCCAGCATTAGTCCACCTCTGACAAGTCTGCCTTTTTCTCTACGTCTCTTTGTCTATTTTTATAAAGAGTTTATTTATCCAAGGTAGTCCCATTGTGAGCAGGGGGTTCTTTATAAGGGGGGAAGTGTAATTAGCCACATATTAAAAAATAATTCAATGAATACAATAAGTTGTAGACAACTAGGGAGAAGAAAGTGTTCATTTATTTTCCTTTATGTGAGAAGCGCTTTAATGATATGAATACAAATCAGCAGTAACCAGACATAACAATCAGCATCAACATCTGAGCAATTTAAGTGCAATCAGTGGGGGAACGTGTGCAGTTTATGTAAATGCACTCCTCCCCTAAGTGTCTTTGCCTCTATGCCAAGACAACAGCATAAAGCCAATATTCCCCTATCCACAGGCTTATTTTCTTAAGTGTTTACTCTGCTGGTCCACAGAAAACAAGCAGCAGTATACAGCTTCCTGTCCTCGCTCTATCGGCAATGGACAGAAAAAACAACTTTCCCTTCTGCTCTCACTCCCACTCTCTGCCCTGTTTCACAGCAGAGGAAGATGCTGCTGCTAGAGGGTCAGAGCTTAGTAGCAGTTTGAGAAAAAATAAGAGAGCCTGTGGGGAGTTTTTTACTCCCAAACCATCTCCCCAGTTCCTGAGAGCTGAGTAGCCAGTCCCAGGAAACTCCCTGCTATTCCTACTCTGTGAACAAAACAGCTGCAGATTCTCACTTTTCACTGGCTGTGGTTGTTTGAACTCAACCCCAACCGAGGAAAAAAATCCCAATATTTCTACATGCGGGGACTAAAAAGTATGTTTCTGGTATTGAATGGTAATTTTACTAAATTCATAAATCTGGGATCTACAGTGATATCAGTAATGTATTCATTAATTGATACATTAACATATATTTATTGATTTATTTTTACAAATGCAAACAAATGGTTTCGTCATCATCTATTGTCTGCATGAAAAAGAGTGTCATTCTTCCTACTCACAGCTGCCATTGAATCCGTTCTGCAATCGTTTCCCCGAATAAGTCAATATCAGGGACTGTGTACGCCTGTGCGCATAATTACAGATGCGCCATTCCTCCTAAGCTGTCATTAGAAAAGGGAATGGGAATGACTCCAGGCTACAACCACCGCTTGTGGTTACGTAACAGGCTCGTCTCGGATCCTGTCTTATCCCGGAGACAGCTGAAAACTCCCCGGACCTACACAGCCTTTTGCCTGGGGTAATGTCGCTCCTTATACAGTCCGAGAGAAGTCTGCTATTTTTTCCCCCAAGTGGCATTTTTTTCCTTGCATTTTTTCGTGGGGGTGGGGGTTTTGAAATCGATGGTGTTTTTATGTCTTTGTCTGTCTGGCTCGCTGTGTTTGGGGTGATTGTGCGCGTATCTGCTGCTGTTCTCTGAGTGTCCATATGAGGGCGCAGTGAGCCTTTCATCCAGGGATGTTGGTGGCCCTCAGACAAAAGAGATGATGATATTTTAAAGCTCTACAGGAGAGCAAGAGAATGGCAGTAGGATTTGAAGTGAAGGAATACATCTCTACACATCATTTGAGATAATACACAAGTGTGTGTTCACAAGAAGTGATACTTGTAAATGCCATATATAGAAATCATTATTTTACCACAGGAATTGAAAACAGACTAATTAAGCCCAGTTTTTTATCTGTTAAAAAAAAAATCAATTCAATTTTTTTTTTTTTTAAATACTGCCATTAAGCAACAAATTGTTTTATCAATGTGCAATAAATAAATAAATAAAGGTAATATTTGAGGATAATTTGTGTGTTTGTGTGTGGGGGGTTGGTTTAAAAACACTGCCCATTTACTTGGACGGTTCAAGCCCCCAGGTCAGCAGCCTGCTGCAGTGCCCTTGAGCAATCTGAGCAAGACATCAAATCACTAACAGCCCCTGGGTTACTTCGACTGTTTCATAGCTGATCCTGGGTCTGACATCCCAGTGGAGAGATGGGGAGAGAGAAAATATTGTTTGCCTGAAGCTGTCAATAGTATATATTTTCTTTCTTCCTTCCTTGTACGCTCTTCCTTTCTTGCTCGCAATGTTTAGGCTCTTTTCTCGACTCACCTTGAAAGAAAGCTCCCAGCCAGCCTGTCTGCCGCGCCGCATCAAACCCAAAGCCCGACTGTACCACCCCCCAGCCTGGGAGGGAGGAGTCTGCTGTCCTCCAGCAGAACTGAGTGTATAACACTCTGCAGCCAGCCAGAATGTGTGTCAGAGGACTGTCTGTGCTCCCTAAGTAGATGACTGCTCCAAATCTGGTGTCTGTATTTCTGACTACGAGATACGAGAAAAATTGGTTCGCACATTATCATCCCAAGTCAGGACAAGGTGAGCATCTTCTCCTTTCAGCGGTTAAACATAGAAACGTGTTATTATTTCCTCAACATTTTTTTTTTTTACCCACAACAGAGTCTCTACGATTGGATTGTTGTCATTTCATGCGTTTTCTGTAAACATGCTTTTTTGTGTCCTAATCACATTTTCTGGCATGTTTAGTGAGTGGTGGGCCAATGTGTCGTTTTGCACACTTTGTGCGTCACGGTCACATTTACGCACATTCTCCTTTGAGATTTGTGTGGTTTTTAAACCCCACAGAGAAGTGAGTGTGGGATTTAGTGGAGCAGACTGTGTGTCTGCGTGTGGGCTTTGACTCATGCTCTTTCTGCAGCGATAGTTTTCAGGTGTTATAGATAAGCGAGTGAATGGGGAGAGACGCTCTTTCCTTTTAGAGACTAAAGTATCTTTTGTTCCTTTACAGGTTTTTCGATTGTGGGATAGAATGCCGGCGATCATAAGTAAAAACTCCGATTTGGAGTTTGACTCCTTACAACCGTGTTTCTACCCAGATGAGGACGACTTCTACTTCTGTGGTCCCGACTCCGCGCCACCGGGGGAGGACATCTGGAAGAAATTCGAGTTGTTGCCCACTCCGCCCCTCTCCCCGAGCCGAGCCGCGCTACCGGGGGAGCCGGCGAATGCCTCCCCGGAAGCAGACCCTCTGGGCTTCGGCTTAGGGGACCCACTGGATTGGGCTTCTGAGCTACTGCTCCTGCCCGAGGACGATATTTGGGGTGCCTCCAACGATGTGGACCTGTTCGGCTCCGCTTTGGATACTAACCCCAATAACATAATTATCCAGGACTGTATGTGGAGTGGCTTCTCTGCCAGGGAAAAGCTGGAGCGGGTGGTCACGGAGAAACTCGGCAAGGCTATTTCCACTGCCACAGGCGCCAGGAACGTGTGCGTCAAGGCGCCGGAGGTTGTGAGCCACAGCTCGGTGTCAGAGTGTGTGGACCCCACGATAGTCTTCCCTTTCCCGGTCAACAAGAAGAACGGCAGCAGGGACTCAACCGGGACCGTAAGCACATCCACAACCAACGGGAGCGCTCAAAATGATTCCGGTAAGAATTTAAAGACGCGCTAAAAGCTTTTGCTGCCAAGAAAACATCCATCACTAAAATATAACAGTATTATTAACATGATTATTGTTATTATGTTATTTTTTTTTTATCATCATTATTGTAGTGACTGGAGCTTGTTCATATGACTGGCTCAGAATCGGATTATCTAGTTACATTCCACACACACGCACGCACGCATACACGCACACACACACACACACACACACACACACACACACACACACACACACAAATAAGCAATGACAAAGTGAACGAGGTTTATGTAATCAGCGGGCTCTTCATCCGGCAGATGGCAGTAAAATGGGGACTTGTATGCCTTCCGGAACTCAGTTGGCATCCGAGCCAAACAAAAAGACAACACACTCACTGACTGCAGCCGGGCCCGGTTGTAGGAGGGCAAGATGAAAACGTGTTCAATAATGTGATGAGCTGATAAAGTGTCTGGCTCACCATGCCGTGAAGCCTTTCATTACGCATGGATTAAGGGACATTTGAGCACAGTGGGTGAGAAATTGGCACTTATTTGGACAGCCTGTACAAACTACCGCCTTGAGTTCAGCTAATAACTTAAATTAGCCCCAAGAAAAGGGACAGGAGTTACGCTATAATAACCTAAGGAAGATAGCCCACCACGACAAAACCATACACTCAGGAATACAGATTGACACACTCCTGTTTTCTCTGAGGTATACTGTAGGAATTAATATGTGTTTAGACTGGGAAATTAGTGCTGTTATGTATTTAATCGCCCTAAGACTTCTTCTCCCATCTATTACCGCATATGAGTTCCCTAAACAAACACTCACGAGTCCTTATCAGCGTGTTTTCGCTGTGAAACAGCAGTACAAAGGCCTCCAGCTTGGCACAGAGGGTAGACTCAGCCAGCCTTGCCAAACACCTCCTCCACCGCAAAGAAAAGAGGACGGAGGGGCCTGGCTGCTTCTTTTAGGGGGTGACGGCTTTGAAAGGCGCTCCATCCCGACAGCTGTCTACCTGGCGCCGCTCCAGCTCCGAGGCTTAAAGGGTGGTGATCCGATCGTCTGCCGCCCCACCATCCTGCGCACAGTACCGCTCCAATGCGCTTCCGCCGCTCGCAGCGTTAAGACGCGTCGCTCTTTGTGTTGCAGGTGTTTACTTTCTCATCAAAGAGACACAGACTTTGCACAATGTAGTTGTATCCCCATAGTTAAGCCAGTATTTCTATTGAAGAGGCCTGCATGGGAACAAGGGCCATCCCACTCACAGTTGTACAGCTGTAAGGCAGTGGCAGAGAAGTGTGGCTTTATTTTATTTCCCAAGGCAGAAAGTATGTCCTCTTCCTTCTATTTATACTCTTTCCAGCTCCAATAAATGAGCTGTTCCATTCTGAGAGTGAAACACCAAACAGCTAAATCCCAGCTTCACATGTGGTATAGCTAGCCACGCCCCCTCATCCACCCAGCTGGGCCCAGCTTTGTTTTGATGGCAGCCCAGTTTTTGTGTGTGTGTTTTTTTTGAGTGTGCTGAGACAGCACCCTGGTGCAGTGGTGTCTGAAGTGGGTTACTGTAAGCTGTAAAATGCCACACTCTTCAGTTGCTCCTGAGCTGATAATGAGTGCCATTATCACAAAGGCATTTTAACTGGGCCTCACACACTCTGCCTCATGATCGGCCACTTCCTCTCATCTTCAAAGGCGCCAGTCCATGATAAGTCTCAGCTGCTCAGCTCGATTCCAGCACAGGTATTAAGACGAAGAGCTTAGCTGGAAAAAAAGCTAGTTTTTTTATTATTTCATCAGAGGTCAAAGTTAAGTTCTTAATGTCCCACATACCGACAGCGTGACTGTGGCTGCACTGATAGACTTGAAGGAATCAGACTAAAACCGGAGAGAAGATTAGGAGACGTTTTGAAGGAGAGATAGAGAATGAAAAGCAGAAATCTGCTGTCTGCTCAGCACTGAGACTGAACGTGTCAACACCTGCAGAGTAGATTAGTTGAGGAGCGACTGACACTAAGCATTAAGAGAGTTCTGCTTATGCGAACAGCGATGAGCAATGCGCTCACTCTCACACACTCTTGATCTCACTCACATACATACCTGTCACCTGCTGGTACATAGATGACATAGTGGAACTACTTGGTGTGTCAGAGCGATTAAGTCACACACATTGTGTTTTCTCTTCCCAGAAGAGGAAGATGACGATGAAGACGACGACGAGGAAGAAGAAGAGGAAGAAGAGGAAGAAGAAGACGACGACGACGAGGATGACGAGGAAGAGGAGGAGATTGATGTGGTTACAGTAGAGAAGAGGCGCTCCACAATCAACAAGGCTTCACCCATGGCGACGGGTACAGTCACCATCTCTGTGCATCCAAAGAGCCACGACGCGAGGGGGACCGGCGTGGTGAGTCGGTTCGTCAGCAGAGCTCCTCAGGAGCTGATCCTGAAGAGGAGCTCGGTCCACCAGCAGCAACACAACTACGCCGCCCCCTCACCGTACGCTTCAGACGACGACCCCGCCCCACCTCCAAAGAAGCAAAGGACATCAGACGCACCTCGACCTCCTACCAGAACCATCTCGTCATCCTCCTCATCTTCCTCCACATCCTGCAGCTCACTCACCAGCGCATCGGGGGCACGCAGCAAGCGCAGCGCCAGCGGAGACTGCAGCCCACGCGGCAGCTCCGACTCAGAGGACAGTGAGCGCAGGCGCAACCACAACATCCTGGAGCGCCAGCGCCGCAACGACCTGCGTTCCAGCTTCCTGACGCTGCGCGACCACGTGCCGGAGCTGGCGCACAACGAGAAAGCTGCGAAGGTGCTGATCCTGAAGAAGGCCACTGAGTATGTGAGCTCACTGGAGACAGAGGAGATGAGGCTCCAGCAGGAGAAGGACAGGCTCCAAGCCCGCAGGCAGCAGCTGATGCGCAGGCTGGAGCAGGCTAGGACTCGCTAACAGACAACCACTACAACACAGAAACACTCACATACAGTATACCCTGGATGACCTCCCCCCTCCCTGCCTCGACTCAGTCTGTCTGAAACACAATTAGATGCACACACACACACAGGCCTATAGATTTCAGCACAGACACATATGCCTGACCTGACAAATGCACACACAAACATCTCAGAGGACGTTTATCTTCAGATGCCGATACACACACCAAGAGGAGAGGGGCGGGGTCCCCGGTGGGATGCTCGGACTTTCACTGCCGCCACTTTTTTTGCACATTTGTTGACGTTAAGAATGTTTAGGGTTTACTTTTTCAATCCAGTCACATTGAGGAAAGATGAAAAGAGAAAAGAATGAGGAAGGAGAGAGGACTCTTGTCTTAGTCTTCCCTTCCTCTGTTTTTTTTATATAATTTGTGTTTTTTTGTACTCACTGTGACACCAGCCTGGAATCAGGTGATTCCCACAGGCACGGGTGTTAGAGGGCACTTTGCTTGGAGAGTTCACGTACAAGACGCAGTGCACACTTATTTTGCCTTCACCACTGCAAAACTGAAGACACTATGACGACTGAGGCGTTATGGGTCACATAAACAATGCCACTACAGGTTCTCTTTCTCTCACTCCTCTCTCACACTGGTGCTCAAACCAAGTCAGTGGATGTAAACTGTGCACCTTGCTAGCTGACACTTTTGTATATAACAATAGTGTACAGACAAAATACACTCAGATCTGCCTTGTTTTGTAATACATTTTGTCCTTGTTTTTTTTTTTATACATGTCAGGAAGCTGCCAATAACTAGACTGGAAGTTTATATACCTTTAAAAGTACTGTAAGGCCTCAACTTTTGAGAGTCATGAAACTTTGTAATATAACAATATATTGTTTTGTTTTTTTTCTATTTCTTTGTATTGTATCATATTACTAATTCTACACACCTTTATGCTTTTAGTGTGAACCTGATACATACTAAATTTGATACTTATATTTTCGTATGAAAATGAGTTCTCGGTAGATATCACTTTATCTCGTCTTTTTATTTCTTTTATCTCATATAATTCTTTTGTACAGCAAATGTGTTCTATCCTCATGTACCTGGCCTTTTTCTTTCTTCCTCTTTTGTTTATATTTTTAACTATCGGGTGCATAGAACTGGGTAAACGGATATAAGATGTGTTTTTTTCACTTTTAAAATGTACATATAGTGCTGCAACTCATAGCACTTTGAAATACCTCATTTTGAAAAATAAATAGACATAAAATCCTAACCTTTGCCGTTGTGAATCTTTTATTGTCACAGAAACTGCGAACGTCACCCTTAACTCATTCAATTCTGTCTTTTTATCGGTTTATTTTTCTATTTGCCTCCACATTTCCGTATTTGTTTTGCTGCTCTCAAAGACTCATCTTGACAAAGAAATAAAGAGTGTATTCTGTCTCAGCACCCTGCGGCTGCCTACCCCTCTGTAGCCTCTCACACCCACCCACACACACACCTACGCACACACACTTCAAGTGCACCGGAGAACACATTCTCTCCTCTCTCCATTTCCCTCTCTCACCGACATAGCCCTTCCTACTACATTGTTCAGGCGGTTGCCATGGAAACTGGAGCAGCTGCTGAGTGGCAGACACCGAGAGTGAGTCTTTTATTTGTCTGTTAGTAGTCTGTGTATTTCTGCCTGCATGTGTGTGCGTATAAATGAATGCTAATGTCTGTATGTGTGTCTACCTTTTGTCCCGGTCTGTGTGTGGCCTGGGCGCCTGGTATCTCCGACGTTGTGCACTGCCTGCCACGGTGCCAGGACAAGGCTAGATACTGTTTACCAACATCAGCCACATGGCTCTGGCCTGCTCCTCCTCCCCACACCTACTCCTCCTCCTTCCCTCTTTCCTCCTTTCGCCTCTGTGCCTCTAGTGCCGGGCCTTAGCCCAAATATGTGCCACTCAGGAGTCTGGCCAGGCGTTCTCTGGAGATGGCTGAAAGAGAAATCTGTTGCCACGGTCTGCGTAGCCATTCAGCACAACAGTGTGTTCACAGAGGGAAGGTGAAATAGACTTGCAGAGAAGGGAATTAACAGGACATTAAAACGCAATGACTGCATAGCATGGTACGACAGGGTGACTCTTTTTCGGCACAAACAATGTATGAACGCTTTACAGTACAACAGGATGAATCAAACACTCCGATCTTTACTTTTTCAGTGCCACGTTCTTCACATTTAACTGCTTAAGACCCCCTCTATCCATAGAAGCAGGACCCACATTATCCAGAGGTATGTTCACTACATGAGAGACAGCGCTATATGAAGACTGATGACTTTGTTTTGGCGTTGAAACAGCCCAAGACTGAGCCTCTCGGTGGGGGAGTGGAACTGGTGGATTACATAACAGGAGTCTGGTGGGCCTGGTGTCTTTGTGCACACTTACTGTGCATGTGTGTGTGTGTGTGTATGGAAAGGATCTAGTGTCACAGTGTGTGTGTGTGTGTGTGTGTGTGTGTGTGTGTGTGTGTGTGTGTGTGTGTGTGTGTGCGCATGTCCTCTCGTGGGACTTCCCCTTACCATCTGCCTAATGGCTTATCCTGCTTGGTTATAGGATGAAAAAAACAAGTTTATGGACAATAACATCCCAGAGAAAAAATTAAGAAAAACAACATATTGCACCCAACAGAGGCAGTTTGCTTTAGAATAACTGTGACATTTAAGAAGAAATAGAACACGCAGACACGTGTACAGTACTGTAACTGAAACACACACACATCTTAACAGTGTCCAGTGCCACATTTCCCGCCCACACCCCCTGTGTTAAACAAACATAAAAACCGTACACCTCTCAGCTGTGCGCACACACTTAAATGCCCCCCCCCCCCCAACACCCAGTCATATGCTTACACGCTTCAACCACAGTTAAGCTATCTACTCTCTGAAATGAGGCTAATTGTTTTAGAGGGAAGGGGAATAGCCATCTCCTACATTGAACAGACATATGGCCATGGCATTTCCCCGATTAATACCCATTATCCCTCTGCCCACTGGCTGTCTGGCTGGAGCTGCCCAGACACACACAACACAACTCTAATGGGCTTACACCCCACTGACAGTCGGATGTACATTAAAGCTAAACAAGAGATAATGTGGCATGTTTGTGTTTTTCATGTGCATCTTGTCATCTGTTTTGAGATCTTCATTACCGCCAGCAATAATTGACAACACTTGGCCACAACATTTCTATTGTCCTGTTGGACACCGGATTTGTTTTCAACATGTTAACCTTCCCATATGGGGGAAACAATGGCTATTGTGTGTGTGTGTGTGTGTGTGTGTGTGTGTGTGTCAATACACAAGTGTGTGTGCCTGCAATGTGCCCAACCTCTGCACAAAGGCATGCCCGTCACCCATGTGCCACACTGGGCTCTGTTTGCCAAGAGCCTTGCTATCTGTGTGTGTGTGTGTGTGTGTGTGTGTGTGTGTGTGAGGGGGCTGTCACCATCTGTTGTAGGGTCCAGCGTGGTCGCAGGTGCTTAGAAATGGTGTGTGTTGGGGTTGTGGTAGGTAAGGCATCCTGATACAAGAAGGTATCCGGGGGTATTGGGGCAGAAAACATTTGTGTGTGTGTGTGTGTGTGTGTGTGTGTGTGTGTGTGCGCAGTTCCTCGAGGCAACAAATTGCCCTAGCTGAGTAATATGCAGCCCTGACAAAGAGCTGTGGAGCTACAGTAATTGCAGAGCACATAGTGGACAGGGAGGGAGGGAGGGAGGGAAGGGAGCGAAAAGGAGGCCAGAGTGTTTGATCAAAGTTTACCAAAGTCTGAGGAGATTTGCATACAGATGGTACTGTAGCCCGGCCCCCGGAATACCTTTCCCTCTCTTTATTTCTCGTTCTTCGTCTCTCTTTCCCTCTCTCTCACACACACACACACTCGCACACAAATGTAATAGGGTTTCATTGAAGAATCCATGAATAGCCTTTCAAGACCGTGTTCTGAGGAAGAAACTGTCTTGGCTGCACAACACAGCACCTAGAAAAAGAAAGGAAAACCAAGGGAGAGTGGGGAAGATAAAGAAGGAGAGATAAAAAAAGTGAGAGAAATGCAATGATTAAGATAGGGGACAGAACAAGAGAGAATTAACAATAGGAAGAAAGACGGGGAAAAGCCTCTGCGAAGCACTTATTATTAAAACAAATTCAACCAGTAATGTTAACCATTTAGTCATCATGAAACCAGAAACATGCATCCACTGATATAATATTTCTGTGCCTACATCCATTCACTTCCTTCATCCATCCTTTCCCCTGGCATATGCTCAGTCCATATTGATTTTGAATGCCATTGTTGCGAGGGCATTGATCGCATAAGTGCTGTCCTCTTATGTAAGTTACAGGTTTCTTTGAAGCCCTTGTTTTAAGGCAAGCCTCTGGCAATTATCCTGCTGTGCCAAGAGTCCTCACAATGTGCCTGTCAGCGCCTGAGCCCCTACGCAATATGACATCTAACAGTTAAAGCCACAAGCATGTCCAAAACCAGCCCAAACTCGCTCTCAAGCTGCCACACTGTATTACAGTATATTAGGCTATTCCAAGGCTCAATGTTTGAATAATAACAGTCAACTCAATCACCATGTTACACACCTTAAGTGTAGAGACACTCAGCTGTGAGTCATTTCAAAAGGACCTTTCAAAACAGTAGTCACAAAGTGCTTTACAGAAGATAGAAGAGAGAGACAGGACGATAAAACACGTGTACAAACTGCACAAACCACAAAGTATATAATCATATACAAAATCTGAATATAATTCCAGAGGAAAGAAGAGAAGTTTAAAGGGTGAGTTTACCCAAAAACATTTTCTCATTTAGTCCTAGTGGTATCTATATCTAGGCATGTACAGTATATAGTTTTCATGTGATGAGGTTTTGTGATATCAGCTTCTGAGGTCTCTAAGGGCATCAAAATACAATATAAGTAAATGGATTTTAGTTTGTGGTTCTCACAGCACTTAAACCCAAAACTAGAGATGCACCGATTACAATTTTCTAGGCTGATTCCGATTTCCCATTGAGTTTGACCTGCCGATACCGATTTTAGCCGATTCCGATTTCATTTTTTCTAACCACTTTACAGCACACACAAATATTTATTTTCTATTTTTTCTTTAATAGAACATTTTACATAGAACATTTTTTGAACAGATAATTGATCGCTATAAAATAGAACTATATAAATTACTCCTGGTGTGGGAAATTCACACACATCTAAAGTGCAATGTTATGGAAGAACCATTTCCTTCTTTTCACATCCAATATCCAACAAAAAGAATTTGATATATTTAGCAAACTATACTTCTGTGATTGTTAGAGTGCATGTCGGAGAATAGAGCGGACATGCGCTTTTACACCGCAAGCGGGCACGCGCGCCACCCGGCAGAAAAGGTAAAGAAAGGAAAAAGAAACTTGAGTTGCTGTCCGGAGTATAACTAGCCAGTGGAGATTGCGTGTGTGCATCCTTGACAACTGTAAGTCGTATAATTTATGTTGTCAGTTCATTGTTAGCTGGTGATTTTGTTGTTTGTGTTGTTCATCTGCTAGCTAGGTTGCACGTGGCTGTTGATTCGATATAATGGCAATTGCTGAACGTCCTTCCTGCATTATTCACATGCTACAGCAGTTACACTGCATTAAGATCATGTAATTAATAGTGGGTTTATTGTTATTATTTGCTAGCCTATATATAATTCTTATGCATTGTGTATGGTAGCCTTTACAATGTTATTTATTTACAGCATTTGACCGGCATAAAATCGGCATGTCAGACTGACTGGCCGGGCGCCGGTCATGGCCGATCATGTGAAAATCGGCCAATTCCAGTCACCAGCCGGTCAATCGGTGCATCTCTACCTGAAACCTTATCTACTCTATCCATCTATCCATCCATCCATCCATCCACTTTCTTAACCCTTGTGTGGTGTTCATATTTTTGTTATTCAGCCGGTGTTCGTGGGTCTGGTGGACCCGCTGCATTTTGGGTTTTTTAATTCAACACAATCAAACAATTGTATGTTAAAATACTCAACAGATGTTTACTTCATACCAATTACAAGCAATATAAACAGCATATATGGTGAATATTTGCCCTTCACCTTTGTTAGATCACATTTATGAATTAAATCCCTAAGCCATTACCCACAAGGCCCCTGTGAACCTTTGTCAATGGAACTACTTTCTCCCGAAAAAAGAAAACTGTTAACATCAAGGTCTGTGGAGTAACCAGGACAATGTTCTGAAAATTAAATGTTGCTGGACAACAAATCACATCCACCAAGTGGAGGCAATATCCAGAGAAGGATATCTAAAAACCTAAGCAAATAAAACAAAATCCATCTGCACACTTTGCCACTTTTACCTTGACAGGGAAGGAATAATTACTTGTCAACCGGACTAAACCTGTAACCTTCCAGCCACATGTTCATTTCAGTCTGCTGTAACCAACTTTTATGGGTACCACCATCAGCATGTCATCACTGCATATGGGTGGGCTATAAGATAAAGCATATATTGTAATCAGTATAAACAAGCTGGCCTACTGTAAATATTGGGATTCACACTTGCAGCAGGGCTTATGAATGTAGTGGCCATATGTCACAAAAACACATATCCTCAATGTTAATGTGATAATTACTCTTTTAAAGCAAGTGTGTGTCTATCTGTGTGTGCATAAAAGTGGAGTTTGTGCAAGTTTGTGTGTATGCGAGTGCACTCCCACGCCTCCCTGTGTGCATGTGTGTTTATGCATGTGTGTATGCGTGTACTTGTGTTTATTTGGAGTAATCACCAGGGCGCTTCTGTGTTTGTACATTTGTATCGAGATTGATTTATGACTGCTCCTCCAGAGGAAACAGATAACAAATGGTTTTCTGGTCCAATAAACACCGTCTGCCTGTTAACCAAATGAGACTAAACTAAACCATCGTCTGCGAGCACCTTCAGCTCGAGGCTGAATGAATGGCTGGCTGGGAGGCTGTCCTGTGCTGAAGTAAAACTCAATGAGAGACATATTGATTGAGGACTAATTGATGAGTGCCGGTGTCATCTTGGGCCTACGCAGACTTTCCAGACTCCCTGGTGGTTTACGCTACAAATCAATGGGTTTGTGTTTAACTGGGGCCTCACCCCACCACAAAAGGTCCCTATGTGTGTCAATATGTCACCAAAAGTTTGCCTTAAAGACTAGAAAGGGAGAAAAGGTGTGTATATCTGTGAGAGCTTGACAATTTCCACGCTCCCTTGTGATGCAACGGTTGACTTAATGGTCATTTAGGGTCTACTGGGGGCTGAATCAGTGCTGTGTTTGATCATTGGAGAGCTTGGACAGGTCTGACCCTTGGCATTTATGCCTGCTGGGAGGGGTGACAGTGACCGGTGGGAGAAAGTGGGCTAAAGGCGATAAACTCAGATTTTTGTGATTTCTTACACATTAGGAGTATGGATAATATGTATCTTTATAATGAGTAATGATGTATGCAACAGTACTAGACCAGTACAAATTACATGATGGGGGGTTGTTTTGGCAGTTGTTTCGCTTAAGATGGGATGGATAAAAGTTTGTAGCCCATTAGCTACTACGTCATGGTGTTAAAGATAGGGGAGGACGTTTGAGAGAAAACAAAAGTAGAGGGTTTTACAAGTAAATAATATCTTGTTTGATTCCAGCAGACCCAGTAAGTCCATTAGTATGTCCACTGGCCCTCTTTGGCACTGCTGAAGCCTCAGTGATGACTGTGTACACTGCAAATCCCTCTTTGCATGCCCCGGGAGGAGGGGTTTGGACAAGGCCTGGATTGGGGGCGAGAGCAGGATGTACTAGTAGTGGAGGCGAGGTTGATGCACATTTTGCCTGTCCAGCAAGAGTCTGCCTCTACACACCCCAACTAAGCATAAACGTACGGCTGTTTTATTTTCCTATGTTCTTCTTCAAAATTTAAGAAAGAGATCTGATCCGTTTGGGGGAGTCACATTAGAAGATGCCGTAAAATACACACATTTGACAGCATGTAAATGATTTTATGACGATTCATACCTCCACCAACTTTTTCTACTTTTGCCCATTGATACTGCTTTAAGTTTTGTGTTTTGTGCTGTCTTATCTATTTAATCTGTTTCAAATTGTAAATGTAAGGGTAAATATCTTTACATAACAAAATATTCACTTTCATTAGCTTGATCATTATTATCGATGACACATTGTATTGTCCCGCAGATTTTTCATTCTTTACATTCAAATTACGTATGTTATACAACAGCACCGAGCCACCCAAGACTGCTCTTTATAGTGACATCCTTCCTACTAATGCCTCTTAGCTGATGTAAGATACAATCTAAATCTCAGTACATCAGGGCTTTTTGCTCAGTAATTCTAAAATACCTGCCTGCCTATTGATTTAAATCTATCAGCTTGGAGAACAGAGGATCGATCAAATAGCAGGCAATTCTGAGGAAAAAGAGAGCTAGAAACAGTATTAGGTTTCTAGCTCTAGGTTAGCAGTAGCAGTAGGTTATCGACACTTGGGGGGCGCTCTGCTCCTCGACAGTTATCTGTCGGTTTGATGGCAGAGCTGGAGTGCGACGGGGCAGAGGACGGGTCCGGGCGGGGCGGCAGAATCCTCAGTGGGAGCCTCGCTGACACATGTGGGACAGAGCTCAGTGGAAATCGGGTTAATGAATCGTGGAGAGGGGGAAACGGCGGGGTTACTCTTCTCTCAATATTCCCCCATCATTATCAGTTGGTCCAGCACTCATCTGCACACGACTGGGAGAGGGAGAGACAGGGAGGTCAGTAGGTGGTATATCTGTGAAGACCTGTGAAAAGGATTTCAAACAATAGATCATAGATGTGTGTAAGACAAAGCCACTGCTAGTAAAGTGTCATTGCCAATTTCTAATGGAAACAAAAGATTTGTTCATGTATATGATTTACTGTGAATATAACTGTTGGGTACCAAGTCATATATTTGATAGCTTATTTGATTTTTTTCAACTCTCTGTATGCATGCTTCTCTGTAGCTTCAGTATTTTTCACATGCCTTTGTGTGAAAGTATCCTCTGGTGGGTCTTTGGTCCATGACCAGTCCATTACAGGCTTGTCTGCCTGGCTGTCACTTCTCTCTGATGGATCAGTGAGCTCCAGACAGAACCACCAGTCCCAATTTTAATAACAAGTCTGTTTTTGCACTCAGACCCAACACAGATGCAAATTACTGCCTCTTATTAGATTGGCGACCACCAGCTCACTCCACGTCTACTCCCCTTCTCTCTGTAGTTGTTACTGTTTTTGTATGTGTGCTGACAAGTTGACCCTGAAGAATTGAGGCTCTTAATTACTGGTAAAAATTTGGCAAATTAGTACGACCAACTCGCCCGAATCCAACCTCTTCACACACATAATTCGCCTACCTAAGAGGATGAATTATATTAACATATTTAATTGGTGGCTTATGCCCATCTCTTGTGTTTGACAGCTGTTGAGTCAGGCGACAGAATTGTGCGAATATGAGTCATTGCACAATAATCTAATCAGGGAACCCTTGGCTGGCGTTTAAATTAGCATTTTGGACATCCGTCAGCAAGCTCTCAGGATTACACACAAGGTTAATTATAGAAGATTTAGATTTGGAGGGACAATGGCTTTATCGCTTGTAAGGGTAAGGTAATAGTATTCACAAGCCACAAGCTGATGTGAATGAAGGCCTAAAGAACAGCCCACAGACCATGATGCTGTGGTAACTCAGGCGTGGCATTGATTACTTTAATTGGTGGACTGGGAGTGGAGAACTTCATTGAATTGGATTTAAACCCCTCCACACACACACACGCACTTCAGATAGAATCCACCAGTGCATTGGTCATCATCGGACGTCTGAATTTTTTGGAGTGTCCAACTTCCATCTGGGATTTTACATCAAACAAATGCCTAATTTTTTTGCCTCCCCCTCCCAGGCCTCGCCTGCATTTTCCAGTGTCCTCTAATATGACCTTAAAACACATTGACTCAAAAATGGAAAAGGAAAGCCAGGATTTTTCAAGTTGCTCTGCAAGGAAAATGCTCTGCTTACTGACACATACTGTACAAGAAAAAAGTGTAAAAGCCCTGTCACACCAAAAAGTGGTACAGCGGAATTGATCTGCAGATCTTTGCAAAATACGCAGTGCTGCTAAAGGCTTGGTGTTGTAGTTACTACTCATAGAGTTACTTGGTGAACTAATGCCAGGGTTAGTCGGTCACAATCTCTGTGCGTCTTCCTATTTTCGTTGTACTGTGCCTTTTACTCCAAGTTCCCCAAAGTTGATCTCCGTGATCGGATTTGGGCTGGAATTTTAAAATTTGGATCCACTGGTCATGAAAATTCTATTGGAATTTATTTATTTTTGGAAAATGTTCCTGGTTCTAATGCCTAAGTGCCTGGGCCTTATGGCTAAAACTACCCTCTCCTGAAGGACATATGCTGTACTGTCTCACCATGTTACAGGTAGAGCTTTTCCGAGGAAGCTAAAATGGCTTGGCGGTTGGAACAGCTGCGCCAAATAAGACCTTACCCACTGAAAATCCAATCACAAAAACAGGAAAGATTTACTACAGCAAACTTATTGAGCACATATTTCCTCTTTTGTTCCTCTCATTCTGTTGTTTAAAACATTGAGAGGGATCAATTTGCGTTATCGGGATATTCCTGGCACGCCATCGCATTCTCTCTCTCCGTCCTTCCTCTGTCTCTCTCGCACACAAACACACACTGTTAAATAAGACACACACACCAATACACTGACACGTTCGAGTGAGTGAGCGCCGGGCATGCCATTGATGCTCTGCTCTGGCTTCATCCATCACTGATAATGGCTGAGGACAGCTGTGTGTTCAGTCCCCCCCTCTCTCCATCATACCACAAGCTTGAGGCGGGCGGATGGAGAGGAGGATGGGTGTATTTATTCTGCCTAGCCTCCTCATCCCAACCCCCCCATCGTCGTAATACTGTCCTGCAACCTCTACCCCACCCACAACAGTTCCTGCACCCCTCATCTGATAGAACACCCGCCCTGGGCCAGGCCCAGATGGCCGTGGCTCGCAGCGGCGTTGCCGTATCTGGCTCCGGATCTACACCAGGGCGGGAATAGGAATCAATGATGCAAAGCTGAGGCACACACACACACACACACACACACACACACACACACACACACACACACACACACACACACACACACACACACACACACAAAGACAAATGCCTTCATGCCCTATTATGCATGCACTTCAATGCATACTCTCACTTTTGCAGTCTCTTTTGCGCACACACACACACACACACACACACACACACACACACACACACACACGGACTGTTTAGACTGGAGTTAATGAAGAGATAACAGCTGATGTTATTAGTTTCCACATGAATGGAGTCTGTCAGGGCTCCATTCTGTCTGATCATCCTGACTTTAACTCACTGCGTTCAGCATACGTATATGAGTGGGAGTGGGCTTTCATTGACACGCTGTCCTTGAAATACCTTATTTAACTAGGTTGGATCACTATGCAAATTATTATATCCCAAATTGCAATATAGCAGGAAAAGCAGGAGATGCATATACGATCTAATAGCCAGCTTGTTCTTTAGAAGAACCTCTGCTGTAGTTTGGGATTTTGTGCCTTGCTCAAGGGCACTTCAAGTTATTATGAGGGTGCCACTGTAAGCTTTCAGCAGTTGGTATTGAGAGAGCCTGTTCATCTAAATGACAAATTGTCAACAGTTTTTATAGTAGCAATGGCTTATGGTAAAAAGTCGTTCTAATGAAAACAGTTCACAATGAAGTTTGTGGATCATTGAGTCCTTTCACCTCCATTGTACTGGGGTGGAAGCAGAAATCTTAAACGGATACCTCAAAACTAGGGGTAAATATCAGCCTGATCCACATTAAAAACATCTTTTTGTGTTTCCGCAATTCGTTACATTCATTAAGTAATGTAATAGCCTCATGTTACCATCCTGATGAGCTCTATGCTGTGTGGTGTGCAAATTTGGGGAAAAGAGGTATTAGAACAGTTATTAACAGATACCCTGCGATGGGGTATTGGAACCATATCAAGAGAGGTAAGTGAGATCAGCAGAGATGGGAGTAAGTCACACATGGGCAAGTCACAAGTAAGTCTCAAGTCTTAACCTTCAAGTCTCAAGCAAGTCCAAGTCATTTTTTGTGACAATCAAGCAAGTCAAGTCATAGCTTTGGTCAAGCAAGTCAAGTCATACAAAAGTTTCCATTTTTAAGACAAGACAGTGGTTATGAACTGCTGGAGTTTTATTTGCTTTTATTTGTTTTTCCTACTCAATATTCAAAAGGCATTGCGTCCAAGCCACATACATCTGAACAGTTTAAATTTATACAGATAAAAGCACAGCCTAAAACTGATATTAGGCCAACAATAAATCAACATACATATTTGTTCAATATGCCTCAAACATGACATCAAATCATGAATTTCATTCAAACAATTCAAGTATAATGGTTTCTAGTCAAATAATATTCTTCAAACATGCCTCACTTGTTTGGGACAGAAAAACCTTTCCTTCTCTTAAAGAGTTTAAAAGTCGCTGAATCCCACCACCTTTGCGTAATTTGGAGAGATTGACTGAGTGTATGTATCACATGGAATGGATAGCATACACTGTAAAAAAAAATGGGAATTGAATTGGAATTCACTGTATAATTTTACGGATTTTTTCCGTTTTGTGTTAATGCCATAAAAATGCAGAAAAATACTGTTATTTAAACCCCCCCATTAAATTAAGGTTTTAGTCTGTAAATTGATATAATGAGATAATATAGTTGTTTAACAGGATAATTCCATTGCTTAATGGTCTTGAAAGTTAAATTACATTGAATTTTATGTAGAAAGACAAAAAAAAATAACATAATTTTACGGTGTGTAAAATTGAGGCATCTTTCTGTTTTTTTACAGTTAAACCTTAAATTTTATGTAAAGAAACGTTAAAAAACAATCGTGAAAAAACGGTAAAAAGTCTGGCAGCAAAAGTTGCCAAACACTTACCGTGAAATGACAGTAAAAAACCTTGTTATTCTACAAAGAATTTCTTTTTAAAATACAGATATCTACTGTACATGTTCTGTATTTTCACAGTCCAACTACTAGAATTAAAAAGAATTGTAATCAAAAAACATATTTAGAGTGTTAAACAAATGTATAAATCTGTGCAAAAAAAAAAAATATTGCAAAATACCTTAGAATTACATAATTTTAATGAAAACTGCTGTTTTCATACGGTTTTCTTTGGTAAATTCACAAGATTATTCAATCCATCCACAAAAACTCCCTGTTAAAGTACAGATTTTTGAATGTAAAACACACAAAAATCATGTCAAATTAATGTAAAATGACCCTATTTGACAGCCCATTAATAGTATCTTAAAAGCTTTAGGCATTTATTTTACATGATTATCCAATCAATTTATAGTAAATTCCTGTTTAGTACTGGTTTTCTACTGTACAAAAAACAATATGTGATAACATAACATGTGACAATATGTTAATATTTGTCAGTGTATTTGTGAGTGAATGTGTGCGTGTGTGAGAGAGAGTGTGAGTGAAAAGTTATTAATATGTCGGAAATTGTTGTACTGCAGACAGTTCGTTTCTTCTTTGCCTGGTCAGATATGTAATCCTTATAGCCAAACTTTATTATTTTCGGTGCAGAGGGATCCATGACGTTAAGTTACTAGCCGTAGCCAGTCTCGTTTACTGCAGGTCTGACACCGCATGCCGTGTCATCATATCAACGGGTTCCCGCGCATGCAATGGCACTAAAATCGTAAAGTTAACTCCTCCTCAATATCAGAGGGGAAAAATATATATTTATTAAACAGAAAATCAAGTCATTTCAAGTCATTTGACTCAAGTCTAAGTCAAGTCTCAAGTCATGAATATCAAGTCAAAGTCAAGTCGAGTCTTTCTATGACTATTATCAAGCAAGTCTCAAGTCCTAAAATTTGCGACTCGAGTCTAACTCGAGTCAAGTCATGTGACTCGAGTCCCCCATGTCTGGAGATTAGTGCAGCCCTACTCAAAACCTGGGAAAATAAAACCCAAACTCTCGGACTAGATACCAACTGTGAAAATATGTTTTCAGTAATTTGGGTAAACCAACCCTTTAAAACTAACAGTGAAAGCATGTGTCTCTACTCATTTTCTGTAAAGCTTCTGCTGCCTGATGCTGATGAAAAATGACATAATTAAGCCGGAAAGAAGACTGTTTTTGGCCAAACAATGGCCTTTATTTACATGACTCATTTTCACATATTCTTAGCTAATCTGTAATCTAAACAGTACACTGAGGTCAGTTCCAGTAAATCTCCACAGATGGCAAGCTAATGTTATTCGATTAGCAGGTGATGGGAAAGGGTGATACCTGATCCCCAACAAAACACCAGTCCAGCACACTCCCTTCTATAAAAGACACCTGTCAGAAACAAGAGCCTCCTTTACCCTGGCTGTTAAAGAAAATCACTCTCCTTGTCTCATCATCATTTAAGACTTAGGCACTTCAAAGCTGGCCAGGTACAATAGCAATGAGCAGGCCGCCTTCAAAAGAACAGCGCAAGTTATGGCGGGGTGGCAGAAGAGAAGAATAGCCCTGTAAATCATAATAGAGAGAAAAATATAAAAGACGAGGCGGAGAGACGCAGTTCACCTGTTCTCTGTAACACAATCACTTAACGATCCTCAGGGCGTATTGTAAGAGAGAGCGCTCCTGTAGCTCGCGCCCTCGCTTTGTGCCCCACTGGAGCACAGAGATCATCTTCCCCCTCTCCACAGACCCTCTGACCTTCTCTCTGTTCCACTTACACACACACCCATCGAAATTACCCTTACTCCTCACAGATTAAGATCAATGTCATTCATCGCGTTTAGAGTATCAGCCTTTGATTCGGACCAGAGAAAGGGAAGGGAGGGCACGGGGCACCTGGGAGCTGTGTTAGGATGGAAGAAGAAAAAAGTCCTCCATTAGATGTCGATGAAAGTGGCTTCTTTACTTTCCCCTTGAGCTTGTGTGTGCTTTATGTGAAGGGCAGTTGATCTTGAAGTCACAGCAGGTTGACAAAAAGATGCATTTGCATATACTCATTAAATCTCATGCAAATGTTTCATCAAAAGTCCCTCCAACATCTCTCAAGGGTATGTTCAGACTTTTTTTTTTTAAAGTACACAGGGCTGCATTAGCAGGGCCTTTCTACATGGGCAGGTCAGAAGGGGACATACGAATCAGGAAGTTCAGATTGAAGGCTTACTAGACGCCAAGATCATGTATGTATTA
The DNA here is from genome assembly GCF_031162955.1 of Sander vitreus. Lineage (NCBI taxonomy): Eukaryota > Metazoa > Chordata > Actinopteri > Perciformes > Percidae > Sander > Sander vitreus. The sequence continues at coordinate 11,647,145 of NC_135872.1, forward strand.
CAAGAGCTGGATATGGCGCAGTCAGCCTCTATACACATTATATGTTGCACATTTTTGCCTAATATGCAATTAAGAGACAGATAGGAAATGTGGGGAGAGAGAGGAGGATGACATATAATGTAGGTCCCTGGAAAAAGGACAACCAGGAAGCAAACCAGAAAGAGAAAATCATTTTAGGCTTATGCACATGGTGATCAACTTGAAGTGGAGTCAATGGATGACCCAGTTCTTATAAAACATGCATGGCAAAGACATTGCACAGCAGTTTATACCTATTTGAGGCAAGATTATACAGCTCTTGACAGCTATCACAGCTGCAATGAGTTCCTCTGTCCCAATGCTTGCGAGGTAAACATCAGCACAATAAGCACAATGCTTCACCACACAGGTTACAGACTGTGCTGTAGCAAAAGTTGAGCCAGGATCAACTTTTTGCTAGATGCTGTTTTCTTGCCCCCACAATGGTCTCATCAGAACAAATGAAGAGTCTGCGTTTCCTGACACAGTCTTGGACCCATGTTGTCCATTCTCTCGGTGATTAAAGGGATACTTCACCGATTTAGCATTAAGCTTTGTATCAGTAGAAACATGGTAGTATTTTTGAATGACCATGCTTCCCTCCCTCATGTTCCCCTGAGACGAGAGATCTCTGTATTGTGGGTCTGGAAAAAAGCCTCTGATGACGCAAAAATCGTAGTTTTCCGTCATCGGAGGCATTTCTACCCACAGGCTATGGACTACAGCCAGTAGTAGGAGCTACTTCCGCATGTTTTCAACCCTCCCATAGGGGGTTGGACTGTCGTCTTTCTCCGAAGATTGCCGAGGCAAAACGATAGTCAGCCATCTTGAATCCTTGCTTACTGGCTTCTCAGCAGAAAACTTTTAGATAGATGGATTTATTCATCCCCAAGAAAATTTTAGAACAACAATTATGTGCATTCAAACTACCGCACACGTGTACCACCGGAATACATTGGTACAGATCGGAGAATATGCAGGACACTTTATTACAGATGGAATACTTGACACACTACGCGAGTTTCGCCCGCCGGGTATGGAGACCAGCGGTGTTGCTCGATGCATCTGGCCGGTAAAGGAACATCATCAGCGGGGAACGTTGAATGAGTGTACCGGTGGAAAGCTAATGCTAGCCGGCCACCTGTTCCATCAATCCTGCTTGCAAGTGTCCGCTCATTAGACAACAAACTGGACTACATCCAACTTCAACGAAACTCCCAACGCGAGTTCAGAGACTGCTGTGTTTTTGTTGTTGTGGAAACATTGCTGTATCGGACTATCCAGCTACCAGGCCGGCTGCTCTGTCGCCGGGTAAGACTAGCTGGTGGAGGTGGGCTGTGTTAACACGGACTGCCTGGTGCAGAAATGGGGTGCTTGTATCCAACTAACTGCTAACTGCTGGTGGAGTTTGTGACCGTTAAATGCCGACCATTCTACATTCCACGCAAATTTACGGCTGTGTTTATACTCAGTGTTTATAGCCCACCAAGCGCTAATGCTGGTAGCTATGTGTTAGCTGAACTTTACGGAGCATATAATGTGTGTGCACTAAATGTAGCCTGTTTTGTATGTCGTTTTTATATAATGTCGTTTTTATATATTTTAATTGTGTAACCACTTCACAGCCACGGTGAAATGTTGTTTCGTGTATATGGTTGAAATGACAATAAAACACACTTAAGTTGAGTTGACTGTCTCACTGTCTGTCTGTCTGTAAACGGTAGGCATGGCTTGGGAGTAGACGCTAAAGCAGCGAAGCAAGTGCATTCTGGGATTTGGTGTCTTTCATCCACATGAGCCAAAAACACATTTTCTGGCTTTTCTTGGCCTAGAAGCCACCAATTTCTAAAAGAAATTCACATTTCTACTACATAAGTGACCCAATTTAAAGATATATTCATCTTTCCAACGATGAAATATCCCTTTAAGCACAGCCCCCTTTACCTCTGCTTCCCTCTGCTTTACCACAGAAGTTCCTCTGTGTGTCTAGTCCCTGACCTTTGACCTGGCTCATAGGTAAGCTTAGCTGTTGCACAGCACTGGCCCTTTTCTATAGATAGCTTTTTTTTTTTTCATTGAAGTTCCAAGCTCTCCTATCTCCACTCTCTCTCCGTTCACCTACAACCCCCAACATCCCCATCCTTGGAGTCACCAGGGTATGTGACGGTCTAAATGCCCCCTATTGTTGGCAGAATGGACCTTTTGTCTACACCCCCTGCATGTGCTGACTAAGGGACATCCAGTGAGCCCACTTTTGAGTCCATCCAGGGGTATGAGAGGGGTGGATACAGAGGGTCTGCTAAGCCTTGCAATGACCCCGCCCCTCCCAGAGTGTTAGAGGAATTTCCTGATTCAATGACTTTTTAAATAGCTGGCTCCCCTTGCCTTTATTTACCTCCAATAGCAGCCAATCTTTTCCTCACACCTTGCAGACAGACTAAACTGGCCAAGCCACGTACATCTAGACTAAAACAGTACTAATTCCTAATGTATCCACCCTGTACAGCATTCCTCAATATGGGGTGTGGAAAAAGTCAACTTAGCCTGGATTGGAAGCCCAAAATGGAGAGGTAAAAATGCTTTTTTAAATCTATCCATGTCAGTGAAGACATGGTCTTAGACCAGCAGAAATGTAGACTGGACTCTTTAGTAGTAAATTGCCCAAACTGTGCCAGTAAAAGCAACAGCTCCGGCTGTCACAAACACGATCATAACAAGATATGATCAACTATATACTACCAACACAGCCAACATCTTCTGTTGTCAGAAACTAGAACCACAGCATTCTGACACTTCCCATAGCAGTGATCACACATACTTTTTCACACAATATGCTAGATTGAAAACTTAAGCAGTAATGTTTTTTTTTTCACTTGAGCATCCAGTCACAATGCTAAATGCTTAAGACAACTTCCTTTTTGTACATGAACCCTTAAAGAATGCCATAAAAGACATAAGAATAAGGATCTGCACACACAGCAGTTTGTGGACCAATAATTAATCTCCTTAACATCCCTTTTTAATAGACTTCCATTACCGTGCTTTTAAAAATGGTGCTTTTAAACGAAACCTAATTCACTGAGTACATGAGAGCACACATTAGTGCAGAATAGTATTTACTGGCCATCCTTTAAACAACTCCCTTTAAAATCTAATCCGCTAATGTATCCAAATCACATGGCTGTCCCGGGCTATATATCTTTAATTGTACGTCGGTCCACTTTAACAAGAGTCAGATGCCTGCTAAAGACTCCTCTACATCAAAAAAGCTGCCGCCAAGCACCTAATATCCTCTGCCGTCACAATGCTGGCGTTTCACCACCCATGTTCATAAAACCTATTCCTCTCCACCCCTCCTTCCCGGACCCCCTCCTTTCACTTGATTGGGCTAATTGTGTTTCCTGCTGAATGCAGTAAACTCAAGGGAAGCTAGGAAGTGCATATACACGTACCCTGGAGCGTGCATACAAACTCCAATTCACACTGTAGGCGGCTTTTCAAACAAGAGGCCATTAGAGACAATAGGCAGGCTCGTTCACTTTCTAAGGGTCCAATTTACATGGCCGTGGCAGGTACTAAAGCCTCTCCAGCCCTTTGGAGTATAGACTCCTCTTCTGACACCTCTCCATTGGTCATGTGTTGGAAATAGCTCATTATCTATTGGTGGTTGAACACATGAAGATCAATTTGACCATGCATCTATCCATGTATCTACTAAAGTGTCCTTGAGCAGGAAAAGAAACCTGTAACTAACCCCTCCTCCCATTACAAGACAAGATACAAAGCATTTTTTTTAATATGGCGAAAAAGATAGGAGTGCTTCACATTTCAGTAATGGCTGGTTAAGTGTAAGAAGAATTCTTACACTTAATTCTTAAGTGTAAAAGTTTTTTTCAAAAGGTATTGCCGCATCTGGCCCAGCCGGATCTGATACTCATCGGTTTTCACCCGGAGAGCCGTCACGAAACCGCACTGTGGTCGCCTTTGTTATCACAGACTGTCACTCTTTTTCCTCTTCATCCCTCTCTCTCTCTTTGTCAATCTGGGTGAGCTCCTGTTGACCTGAGGGCCTCTGCAGTGGGAGCGGGCCACACTGGACCACTTCAGAGCCCATCCCAAAACCACACCAAGCTCCCCATGCAATCAATGGGTGTATTTCTCTTTCTCTGCTCGCTCTCTGTCTCTATTTATCTGAAACCTCATCCCTCTCGGCGATGGTGACCTGGTCCGTGTGTGTTGCGGCCTTGGCAGAGGCAGTGCGTTTAGCGAACGGGAGGGAAGTCATATGTTAGCAGTTTGAACCTACAGCCCCAATTAGAGGCAGCTGTTGCTGTGCTGTCGCACCACAGTGGAGGGGAGAGGGGCTGAATTTATGGTCTGCGTCTCCGTGGCGACCCCTGTTTGATGTGCAGATAATTAGGAAGTGAATTGCATCCTGTGGGTTGCTGCTGGAAGGGGCATGCAATAATAAGAAACAGAGAGAAAGGGACAACCAGGAGATGAACAGCTGAGAGGTAGGATTCATATTGAGGTAGTAGCAGGGTCAGGTGGTGTGCCAACAGAAGCTGGAGGCTGTCTGCTCTTTATAGGCAGTGCCACCATGCACTCAATGCCCCTTGTGTATGTGTGTGCATGTTCCAGTGTGGGGTGCATGACTTTGCATTGCTGACACACTTGACCCCCGTTTTTGTGTGCGTCTGAATTTACTCAAAGACTAAATCAGTTAATGCACCACTGGAATCATCTTTAAGCTCCTCTTCTCTTTACATACCATCCTTTGACTCTCTCAAGAACACGCCTGTGCAAGTTAGCGAGCTCTGAACATAATACAAACTTGGCAAGAAGAGTTAACAAGTGGTGGAAGAAACAGAATAGATCAAAGAACTAAGTGTGTGTCCCTATAGATTAAGTAAAAATGCACTCACATTTGTCTGGACATGTAATTTCAAGCATCTTGAATAATCACCTGTCAAATGTGTACCATGCAAGTTTCGGTTGAGACTACCTTTAAAGCTTTTCTCAAAAGCTTGGTCTCAACTCAAATACCATTAACTTGTTCCATAGAAACCATTTGTTTTCCCCACTTTCTTCATCACCACCTTGCATGTCATTTCGACTCTGACCCCTTCAGCCAGAAGCCACGACCTTGCTCATTGTCCTCCCTGTAGAGGATCAGAATCCAGAAATCCAATCTGAAAAAAGCCTCTTGAATAAAAATAAATCGTAATTGATTCCTCACAGTCAAGTGTTAAGTCAGTCAATAAAATGTTCTGAGAGACTGTATGAGCAACAATAGGGCCAGATTGCGATGTTTGGTGTCTTTTGTTTTTCTCCAGCTTTTCCAGTGAATGAAACACAATAGGAAGGAATGCATTGGTTTCTGCTTGAGTGCTAAACCCAATCAGGATGATAACAATGCCCTTTAAATGACTAAGACAGACTTTAACTATCCTCCAGAGCAGTGGTTCCCAACCTTTTTTCCTTGGCGCCCCCCCTACTTATGTCTAAGAAAAGCTGAGCCCCCCCCTCCGAAACCGAAGTTGAGGTAACTCTCGAGAAAGAGCCTTACTTTCTTTTTTGATACAGAGGAGTTATCAGCACTTTTACGTTTCTACGCCATGTTTCATTCATAAAATAGTGATGCCGTGGCGGCAGGAAAAACGAGGATGATAGCAGCTAGCAGCTGACCTGATGACAGCAAGGGTCCCAGGTTAAGAGGTCCCGGAGGTTTGGCCTACTAAGTAGCCTGCCTACAATTTTAAGCGAGAACAAAAATATATAGTTTTTATACAGATATTTGTATACATTATATATTCTAGTGTTTTATCATAATTTGTTTAACATGTGCAAATATTTTCTTTTTACCTCAACCTCAAACCAGATAAAGACTTGAGCACCCCCTGTGATCTTTGCCGCCCCCCTGAGGGGTCCCCGGGCCCCAGGTTGGGAACCACTGCTCCAGAGCATCAGATTAGCGTGTTACAATCTAACCCCCTGTGGCCGGCTATTCATGTGCAATGTAAGACCAACACACTTAACAACAAACACACTCACACAAACACTGTAGCACAAAACATCCTTCACATTTGGCATCAGCAAATAAATTCAGCTAGTTATTCAGTTAGCTGATTACATATCAATGAATATCATCATTGTCATGTCACAATATTTGTGGGAAAGTGTTGATATTGTTAGAAGAAGAGGATTATGGTCTGTCTTCTATACACATTATCTTAACCTTTGTCGACATGGATAAAGTATTTGGCTTCAATAGGGTTGGGTATCCTAATACTTGTTGAGTAGAGACCAAAATGTGCCCTGGGTTATATGAAAGTGTCAAGTATAGAAAAGTTGGTATCAAATACTTCTTAGGTTTGTTTACTTATTATATGATCAGATATTTAATTATCTAAATGAGAAACGTCTTCTTATTTCAGATTATTTATTTGATGCATTCTGATCCGATACCAAGTAACACAAGGGCCACAATCACCAATCCCCACTTTAAATAATCTTTATTATTAAAAAGAGCTAATGTTTGTAGTGTAGTGTTAATGTAACCAGACATGATCTAATGTGAGACGGACCTACAGTTTTAATACATTAGGTGTCAATCCACCCACCCCCTAGGGTAAGGTGTTACACATTACAATACGGCATAAGAGGCATATTACAACAATAAAACTAAAATCCTGTGATTGTTCCTTTCCATTACTCTTAGAATATAAAGAGAGAAAAGTTCTGACCCAAACATGGACTAGGAAGAAGTGGAGTAGAGTGATGCTTGATCCATATCAGTGTTGTGACACTCCAGCACTAAATACTGCAAATATAATTAATTCAATGTTTATCATCAACGAATGTGAATATCAATCAGTGACTTCACTGACTCTTTAAAATCAGACATCTAAGCATCCTGGCTATGCATCATTACACCATTAAGGATGCAGGAGGATCTGGGTTATGCAACAGAACACACACACACACACACACACACACACACACATATATGTATGTATTGCATTAATCACAGTCAAAACAAGTTCTCCAACCAAGGACCCTCAGAGCTCTCATGTATTCCCAGGAATGCAGAGAAAAGGGATAATATTCTGATAAGAAGCTGTTTTCTTATGGGCAGCTGGAAGGGGGTCCTTGCATTTGTTTTACTCTATGAAAACATGTGATGTGTCTGAGACGGTATCTGTATTCCCATTACGACATGTGCCTTGGTGCCATGAGAAAAGTATGACTGCCTGTTGCCCAGGGAAAAGAAATCCAAGGCTTTCATGAAGACGTGGTGAGACAGAGGCCGTCAATGAAGGCGAAGGGGAGCATATGTACTGTGCCAAGGGCCCTGATTCACTATATCGCCACTGCATGTAATAAAATTTAAAAAAAAAACACAACAAACCTCATTTTCACCCCCTCTTTTATTCTTCATTTCATTTTCCATCTTTTTTTTTTTACATTGAAAAACCACTGGCCCCATCCCCCTCTGCTGCTGTCCTGCTTTTCTGTGCTGAGGGTCGCTGACAAAAGGAATTGTGCAAACGAGCCTTTAAAATCCCTAAATGGTTGTGGTCTGTGCACAATGGGCCAAAGAATGCGGTGCTGGACAAAGACCGGCCCTTGCCCCACCACTCCGCCCTGCAGTGATGGATCCGAACGGACGCATGAACGTGGGCTGGAGTTGGGGCTGCGGAGGCGCCACCTCGCCCCCCACTGGGCCAACCAAAAGGGACAGGCTTCAGGGATACACTGGAACCCCAGCCAAGGGCCTCAAAACAATCACGAGCTGCTAACTAGCCTCGCCATCCATAGGCCTTGATTGATATGGGAAGCGCATGCTTGCTTCTCCATGCAGCTCCCTCCATCACTCTTTATCATCTTCAAAGCCTGAAATTATTCCCCCTTTCAAAGCCAACGCCACAGATTAGATGTGGGCAGCCATTAAATTCTGTTTTTATGTACGTAACAGGTTTATATTAGCCCTCAAATCATGTTTTATGAGCGTCCAATATGCCTTCCAGAGATATAGGCTGTAACGAATGGCATAGAAATGAAAATGAAAGAGCAATGGTGAAATCAGAGAATGAAGGTATGGACAAATTATAATAAGTATTTTATTAATGGGGACTGCCCTCCTCTAGACTAAGAGTACTGAGGAAAACGTTAATTTGCATGGTTCACGGATATGGAAAATGTGAAATGACAACCCTGATTAAAGATAGAGTACTGGATGGTGCTTTGAGGAGCAGTCAAACTTTACAGGCAAATTGCAAACGAAGACGTTAAAGCAAATGTTCCACAGTGGTTTGAATGTACAATTTCTAACCAATTAGCTGGAGGGAAAAGTGCTCAAAACCAAATCAAGTCATTCCTACTCCTCACTCCATCCATTATATACATTTGCTTTTTCCTCTTCATTCTTTTGGACGAACGCGTCACGTGGTTCTTGCTGCTCCCGAATTTCAAAACAGACTCTAATGGCGTCTCGTTCTGAATACGATCTCGTATTTTACGAAAATAGCATTAACATTTTAAGCGAGAAATAGGCCATACAGTTGCTGAATCTGTCTGTTTATTTGATCGAAAAAGGTCAGTTTAAAAGATTTTCATCAGATTTTGAGAGGCGCCGAGCCGACCGCTCCTCGGGAGTGTGGAGTGCTGCTGCTGCAGGTCAGGTCACATGCAGAAATGTCAGGTGGGAGAGATGAGGAAGGCTGCCCGGAGTTGGAGGATGCACTAGCATCGTATAAGTCTGGTGTGTGGGTACATTTTGGATTTCATGTTACCTATGATGACAGCGGAAATAAAACAATAGATAGAACTGCCACTGTGTGCATGTATTGTGCAACATGCATTCAATATGCTAATGTTAGCTATATATCATATGCTGAAGTATATTTCTGGAGTGTTAAAGATTAAAAGAAAAAATAACAAGAACCATACAGAACCGAAAACCGTGACCCTAAAACCGTGATACGAACCGAACCGTGGATTTTGTGAACCGTACCACCCCTAGAATATATGTACCATCGTTACGTATTCAGAATACAAATTATGAGTAACTGTATTCCGTTACAGTTACAATTTAAATAGTTAGTATTTAGAATACAGTTGTTGAAATGAATGGATTACATGACGATACTTCTCTGTTTCACGAGTTTATTCACTCTCTAAATAAATTAAGGAAACTCCATGCATTTCCCAGAAGCCCCAATATGAAAATGAAAAATGTAGCTATTTGCGCGATCAGTCACAATGGAGTTGGAACTGGCACAACAGAGCCAGGGCAGGAATGCGTTTCTATCTTGGAAATTCAAACAGCATTTCACATTAAAGAAAGAGAAGAGAGAACGAAATATAACCGTGCAGCAACCAACCTCCTTTCAGCGTCCAAATTACTCCACCTCCAACCTGAAGAAGCATCTTAAAGTAAGTTTTTTTGTTTTTTAATTAGCCAGGAGTAGTCGTCTGCTGTAGTTTTACTGGTCACCTTGCTATTTTATAGTTGTATCAGGTAGCTACAAGCTACTTAGTTGACGTGCGACTTTACATTCTCCTACGTGCTGAATTACAAGCCCCAGAGCCGTTGAAAGACTGACTAGCCCCGTTTGACATGCTAGCTAACGTTAGCTAAAATTAGGTCGTGGTAGCTTAGACTTCGGTTAGATTTTTGTAGTATGCAGTTCGGGACTACAAATACAACAATCTATCTGTTTAGGTACACATTCAGCCAGTTGGAACAGAAGAACACAACAGAATAGGCCTGTTCAGTAAGCAGGATTTGATGGCCGCATTCCTACTTATAAAATGCAATTCAATGTGGAAGTAATCAAAGTATTCAGAATACGTTACTCAGATTGAGTAATGTAACGGAATACGTTACAAATTACATTTTTGGCCATGTATTCTGTATTCTGTAACGGAATACGTTTTGAAAGTATCCTTCCCAACACTGTGAGTGGACATACAGTAGTGACAGCCACTAATTCACCACACTGCCATGATGTTGCTCAAAAAAACTCACACAACAATCCATGAACATTAGTATTATGTAATCTGTATCCAGGATGCAGCTGCAGTGCATGGACATCCTTCAGGGGTCAGATTGACAGCTAATTTCCTCCATCCTTTTGTTACTCAAAACAAGCAGCAAAAAAGTTGTTTGGTTTTTTAATAAGAACTTGCAACATCACAAGTGTAATATGTCGAAACTCAGGCTACATAAAAGCCACCAGTTAGGCCCTCTACGTCACATCTGATTGATGACAATTGCCGTCTGTGCTTCTAAACACACAATCAATTGAGCACTGAAGGTCTCCACAAGCCTGTCGTTAATTTCTACGAGATAAAAGGCAATAAACAATTTATGGGTGTGAAATTACAACTCAGCAGGGCTGGAGGTTAGAGTCGTACACTTTGAGCTTGGGATGATATTTTGAAACACTCAGTGCTATTATGGCTTCACACAATGCAGAATTCCATCCACTGGTGTATACCATGTGACTGTTTTACTACTGTGCTTCAAACAGTTGGCTGGGTGTTTGTCTGTGTGCGTCTGTTGTAGAGGGCTGTGGCTCAATGTGCAGTCAAAGCAAGTTGTAACGTCACACAAACAAAAAAATTAAAGGGAACCATTGACTTCATGTTTGCATCAGCGTGTATTGGCCACATGTACAGTATTTGACTGAATCTCTCGTTTCTTCTCCTAATCCACCATCGTCCGTGACTTTGTCTCAGTTTCAATCAATTCAATGTAAATAAAGTTTTCCAATCCATGCTTATTAGACATTTAATATTCAACATTTCTGGACAAAATGTGTCTTCACCTTTTAATTTAAATCCAAACACCTAGTGAGTGACTTCTAATAAAATCAGCTGTTTAAGCTTCCTAATTTTTCTAACTGACCTGATGACACACACACGCACACACTGAGATCACAGTGTTCTTAAATTGTACCGCTCTTTTCCCTCCCTTTTTCTCTCTTCAATGTTATTGCACTCCTTATCTCATTCACACTTTCTCCCTCCTGTTTCTCTTTCACTTTCTATGTCTTTGTCCAGATAATAAGCTGTAAAAGTTAAAACTTGATCTTCCTGTAGTGCTCTATTGAAGCCTAGTGTGATAAGACATGGCAAGAACAAAAGAAAGCCGGTACAGTGAAGATCTTTTGAAGTACTTTGAGTAGTATTGCTTTTTGTAAGTTGCAAGCATTTACTAGTAATGAAATGTGGATGTAGATTTAGCGGCTTGATTCTTTATCAATATTGGGTGTTACTTATATAGCCTTGACATCTCACATGTTTCAGGCAATCTTCTGAAACTGGTTCACACACCTCCTGTGTGTATCCTGTGATGCCCTGAGGCCAGTATTACTCACAATGGTGGTATTTTCAAGCCCTGACTTCATATCCTGCCCTCGGTTTTGTCTTATTTGACTGGGGCCCCCCCAACCCTCTTGGAGCGTGCACCCCAATCTATGTAAATCCCCTATACATACCTCAGCTGCACTTAGAAGCATGTCGATTACTGGCACAATTGCTGCGAGGTTGAGCGGACACAGCGCAATCAGAGGAGCCACGAAACTGAGAGGTAATCCAGTGCTGTTACATTTTTAATAACACATTCTCATTTTTAACAATGCTCACATTCATTCATAAAACCAGGAAAAAAGATGGTTAAGCTGTGTTCTGTTAATGTTTTACCAATTTTCCGTTTGGTTAATGCCTTCCTTACCACTTTCCTTTCACTTCTTGTATGACACACACACACACACACACACACACACACACACACACCCTCCCTGCACTTGTTTTATTGCTTTTGAGTGGGTGGTGTTAGTGATACCTCTCTGATTCATACCGCTGTTTGAAGTAGGATCAATTTTCCAGCTGTGCACATGCCATTCACTCAGGTATCCACCCACAGACATAGTAATGCTGCTTTTCTCCCACCTTCTACTTTGAGTGGTAATGGCTTTTGGAATGTGGTCAAAGACCAGTTTTGAAAAGATCGCCACTAGCACTAATAAACACAGGATGCCAAAAAATCACCAAGACCTACAGGCTGACAGACAGAGGAGATATTGTACATGTTAGACAAAGCTACATGCATAAAGAGAAATATGGAGACAGAGAGGACCAGCAGTGACTCTTTGGTCACAGTTCAAGCTCAGATTTCTAGTTGCTGGTTTATTATAAATTCAGTGTGGTGAATAAATATGGTGAAACCAGGTATCAGGTGCCCAGCATTTATCTTTGGCAGATTAGCTAAGCCTGACACCCACTCAGCCATCCTACCGGTACCTGTTAACCAAGCCAAGTTTCCTAAGCTCGCTTTTGTAATGGTGATGTTAGTCATGGCAGACCATGTCCCTCTGTAACCTTGTCCAATTTTACATTGACCAACTGGAAGAAGAGGAAGATTGTTGTTCAGCCATCTTAAAACCAGATTATGCTCAAAACAAACTTTGTTCATACGACTTGTACAACAAGGCAAGAGTTCATATCTGTCCAAACAGCCAAACTCGAGGGCCGAGTGAAAAGCCTTTCAGCTGACCTTCTTTGAAAGGTGCATGGGCATAACGGTACAGATTTTCAGACTCTCCATTCATAGTAGTGCACACACAAAAAGTGACAGAATTAGCTGTGTAAAGAATAAAAAAGTGAGCTTTAGAGAAATTCAAACGCTGCTTACTTTCTAATCTCAACACACCCAACCAATCGCTGCATGAAGTGGCCGTGCTTGTTGGATTGGGGGTTTCAAAAAGATGCAGAAATCCTGATTTCAGAAAAGTGTGGGGCGAACAAACACTTCTGTTGGAGTATACTGGCACCTTAACTGGCATGTGTCTGTCCCACTCCTTCCTAAATGCTGACTGTAGTGCATCATTTTCCTGTTTGTACAACCAAAGAGAAGGAAAATAAAGATATTTAGCCATTTCCTAATGTCTAGGCTTTTTAGTGAAGCTGAAGATCTTTATGTAAATGACCTGAAAGTGTGAACGCAATTTTATCACACATATGTGATACATAATGGTGTTTTTAAATAAAGCCAACTTAGTGTAGTGTATGAGCCAGTAGTTATATTATGTACTGTAAGTATGTGAGTACATATTGTACATCTATTATAGCTAGAGGATCAAGTGATTGTAACCCCGATGCAGTAGTGCTCAGATGTGTTTAGGTCTTTTACAAAATGCAGGGACTTTTCGTCCAGGCAAGGCTCAGTGCCACTGGAGGCCTCTGTAAAGGACTATAGCTACACGCTATTAATGTTAGCCACACTCCACAACAAAACAAGGAACAAAAAGCTACACAACACCCTACTCATTCCTTTAACCAAAGTCATGCCAGCAAGGGTGCAGCGCAATAAATTAACGTCTGATTAAAAATGGCCGTCTCGCCCGCCAAATTGTCATCAAGTGGCACCATTGATACGGGCAACAAAACCGGGCACATCACCAATCACCCGCTCAATGAGAAAAGGAAGGCGCTAAAAACAACATTCTTGAGCAGGTCGGTCTTTCATGAGCTGGATGGGGGGGTTTGGGAGGAGTGGGGGTGTAGATGCTAAGGTTCTGGGGTATGTAAAGCGGGGTACACAGAGGGGGGAGAAAAGGAAGGGCCACCCTGACAGCCTTGGTGGTGCAGTTTCTTTTTTTTTATGGGTGTGGGGGTACTAGAGGGATGGAAGGCAGAAGCTGGGAGGGGGTGTTCCCCCTCTTCAAAGCCTTTCTGCTGGTTCTGGGGCCCGGTGGATGGAGAATGTAAGTGGGGGGTGCAGCAAAGGGGTGAGGGTGGGTGAGGGTAAAGGAGAGAAAGGGAGAATTAGGGAGCCCCCTCTTTGTGCGCTGGCATCAGGGGGGTCGGTTAGACACTGAACGCCTCGGGAAGATTAACCAGCCAGGCCCGGTCGGAAGCTGAAGGGTAGGTGGGTGGGTAGGTTGGAGGGGGGGATAATGGGAGCCTGCTTTGTTTCTGGTCCACGATAGGATGCTGGAGAGGAGAGATGGAATGTAAGAAATGGAGATTGATTGATCGGTACAGTGGATAGCGATGCAGGGAAGGAAGGAGAGAGTATGGGAGGGAGGGAGGATGTCAGCGCTAAGCCGCAACTCACTCCCGATTCTCATGCAGCGAGAGAAAGGGTTCACCAGTCGGCAGTTTGAATTTCTGAAATATGGAGGAAATAAGGCGCACAGGAGCTGAATGGTGGGAGTGAACAAGAGTGAAAACTGACAGAAGTAAAAAAGAGAAATGGGGAGGCTGTTAAGGTGGAGAGGAAAGGACGGGGGAGGAAACTTTGGGGGTGGGGGGGCTTCCTCAATATGGATTAGTGCAGCTCCACAGTGGGGAGAGGGAGTATGTGGTGAGAAGGAAAGGAGGGAGGAGAGGATGAAAGTTTGGGTGGAGGGTGAGAATGAAGAATTGCCATTCGCTTCACTCACTTCACTACACAGGAACAAAGCATGATGGGAGGTACTTGACATAACACTCTTCCAGGCCATGTTGGTGTGTGTGTGTGTGTGTGTGTGTGTGTGTGTGTGTGTGTGTGTGTGTGTGTGTTGTGTGCAGTAGTCCATGTAAATGTAAAATTGGCATTTGTATATTATTAGTATTTCTGTTGTCAAACTCTTCCTTACCAATGCACAAACTTTTAGGGACTTTCTTTTAAATATTTTTGGAGAAAAAGACACATACTCTGCATAGGAAGACATATGGTAATGCTGGTTGTCTTGAACCAGATATGGTGACCTCCCTGTCAGAAGACGTTTTGCATTTATAGACTGGATACCCTCATATTTAAGCATCAAATAATACAGATAATTAAGATATTTACGTAAGTCAGAAGATGCTACAGGTGGTTTACAAAAGAGCAGCTAAAAGTTATGAAATTGTTACACAGGGACACGATTCTTTAAAAGAAGTACAAAAATGTTTAATACATTTCTCATATTTCTGCCGAGGAAAAATGTTTATGAATTGTGATTAAACAAACCAAATGAAACATAAGTACCAATATGAGTGCTAATATTTTCAAGTTTTTTTTTACACTGGAACAAACGAGGAGCACTACTCAACTCACAAATAGTGTTTTGGGAATGACCTCTTAATTTCTCTCTGTTGTCTCACAGTGGGTCTTTGTAATTCAAAGACATGCTAAAAGGTATGCAACAGCTGAGAGCAAAGTAGCACTTAGCTGCAGCGGCTCTGCCTGCAGTTAATGACCTGAGGCAGAGCTTCAGAGCCTTCATTAAGGCCTCATTAATTACAGGAATTATTCAGATTAGCTCCACAGGTGATAGCCCACCATGGATACAGTTCCCTTAGGAACTATAATTATTGAGTCCGCTGCAGGTAAAAATTGGTTCAACTCTTGATACAAAACTGATGATACAAATATCAGCACAACAGCACAATAGCTCAATCTGTGTGCATGATGGTATGCAGAAATATGAGTCAGTGTGTACAGTGGAAGTGGAGGTGTCTTTATTGATGGTGTGCAATCAGGTGTGCAACACACTCTTTCAATCTGTGTTTGGCTCCGCTCTGCTATAGCTTCTCCAAAAATTGACCCATTGAGCAGCAGCGTTGCTGGACGCCCCCCAAGCTACTGTCAACAAGAGCAATTTAAGATGAAGTAAACCCATTTTGCTGTCATTGGCTAGGTTAAAAGGCCCGTTTCCATTTGAAATGGTCACTTTCAATTCCTCTCCCTCTTTCTCTTTTACTCTTCCCTCATTCTTCCCTGTCCATATTTACTCCATGATGTGTGTTTGGGTGCATTTGTGTGAAGACGCTGAGAGCTTTGTTTGGGACCTGTCACACTGAAGGCTGAAGGTGGAGTGGGAGAGAAGAGAGGCAGAAGCATTGTGGATGGATTATACCAGAACCAAAAGTGGACCTCTCTCTCTCTGTCTCTCTCTCTCACACACATACCAGCTCCCTGCAGGTACAGTACCCCGCCCCCCCCTCATCCCTCCCACCCCTCCCCTCTGATCGTTGGAGCTGAAACAAGGAGGCCAGGAGGGGCCTCTGGTTCCCACATCAGACCCCACTGTAGCTATTCTCTTCTCACCACCACCCAACCCAAAAGACCTTTACTGTACCCCAAACCTGTTGTTATCTAAAACAACATGATCCTTATCCAAAAAAGCTTCACAGCAATATGAATGCATGCACTAGCATGTCTGACCAGGGGCAAATTTAACCTGTAAGTGTGGATGGTTAAGTTCCCAGCACACACACATATATTTATATTTATTAAATAGATGCAGATGCAACAGCATGGAACAGTGTTGTAAAATAAACAAGTATATGACATTTAAAGCTGAAACAATTAGTCAATACATTTTTTCAACTGACAAACTTAATTACTAACAGTTTTGATAACTGATTTTAATTGGAAGCCATTTAAGGCCATTTATCAGGCAAAAATGCCAAATATTTGCTAAGGATTTGCTGCTGTTCTCTAGTTTGAATTTTATATTTTTATATATATATATATATATATGATTTCATAGCTGACAATCTATGTTTCTAAACAACTCAGTGACTGTATTTTTGCTCTTTAAAATCAACTTGAATAACAGCACATTGAATAACAACATGTGTTGGATGTATAAACACAAAGCATGTGCATGCCTATGTATAGAAACATGCACACAATTGGAGATACTGTGGTAACCCGACTGTGGACACTTACAACACACACCAGCAACAAGTAATTAAGTAGGCATCTGAAAGGCACAATAATCCCTCCACCTTCAGCCATTAACAGACAGAAAGAGTAGGAGAAGAAAAGCAGGAAAAGGAGACCTTTGCACTAAAAAAGGAGCCCTTTGAACTCTTGCAACAAGCCCTTTCCCCTAAACAAAAATACAAAATCTTCCCCTTATCTCCTTTCTCTCCCTCCTGGTCTTTTTTTTCTCCCTCCTGCTCTCTTGTTTCTTTCCTCTGTAAAGTCAGTGGTCCGACTCTCTCAAAGGAACCCAGAGCCCCCAGCCTGTTCCTATTGGTTCCTCCTTGCTCTCCCACACTGAGTGCCCATGGCTCCTGAAGTGATGCTCTTTGTGTGGGGTTCAGGGGTCGTGCCTATTAGCGTGAAGAAAGCCCTGCTGGGTCTTATCCCGACCCGGAGGAGGACGCAGGGCTCTTCACCCCAACGTCGGCCTAGCCAACCCCCTCCCCCGGACGGGACACTTTCATCCTTTGTCAGGAGGGGAAGGAGGGCCCCCACCAATAATGATATGCATGACAGTCATTGTATGACCCCCATGGGGGGGTCATGGTTGGTTGAGGTGGGTGGGACGAGGGAGGGGAGGACTGGCTGCGTAACTAAGGATGGTTATCCTATCCAGAAGTAACTGAGTTACAGAATGATGGTGATGAGGGTGAGAGAGCTCCAGTGGATTGTGACAGATTTGATCCATGATCACATTCGACATGACAAATGTGGGACAATATGAACTTAAAACAGCAACAACCTTTAGGTTTGTGCTTTCATCAATAAGGTCAAATATCAAAAAATTACTGTTCTGTATGTTTATTTATTTCAAATAGGCATTCCTCGACCCCCCACACACACACACACACACACACACATCTTAACCCCTAACCTTAACCCTAGTCCTCGCTTGAGAGATGGATTTGATTTGGTTCGCTTCACTCCCTGCAAAAAATTTCAGCAATTTGACTTGATATGCTAATGAGATGTTAGATAACAATCGCATCAATAGCAGAAAACGCCCAAACCTAGGTAGAATGAATATATAGCTTTAATTGCCTTCGAAATACTCTGACATCTGAAAGCAAATGCAGATTAACTGAAAATCTTAATTTTATTTAAAATGACACTCAAATTCTGAATTAATATCAAAATATATTTTCTCCACCAGCTTGTTTTTATGAGCGACACAACACAGCATTTGACACATTTAAGTCAAATATTAATTATATAGAAAAATATAAAAGATTGGGGACCAAGTTTCTTTAATTAAAAGGCACAGAAAACCTTGTGTATGGGTGTTTTATCTGTTCTCTCCCCAGTGGTTTGAAGTGGGCAGGGATCTATTAAAAAAAAGGTGATCAATCAGAATTCAGCAATATAAGAATCTGAATAAATCAGGTTTTGAGCTTTAAACTCTCATTATAAAACAGGTAGCTCAAATCAAGCAATCTGATTGGTTCGTAGCCGAGCAATAACAACCATATCCAATGAATATGACGTCTAATTCCTTTGCATAAATAAGTACCACTTTGCATCTGGGAAAACATTTTTTATACTAACGAACTGATAGCTAGTGCCATGGAGGGAAGCCGTTCATACACTGCCATGACACAAAGCTGGTTTAAAAATCGGCAAAGTATCCCTTTGGGTGTACGCTGTATTTAGAATATTTTCACCGTTTTACCTTGCTGTCAGACAGCCCTTGCCGACGGGGAACTGAAGCCTTTATTTATGCTCTATTCAAAGCCAGACATTATTTACAAAAACAGTAATTTTACCTCGCTGAAAACGAGAGTTGCAATTCTACCGCTGCCTCAATCGGTTAGTTAGTTTGTGTTATTGTGCGACTTTTTTTAGAGCTAGGAAAAAGAAATAGTCCGTGCTAGCTGCTAGTGTAGACTAACGTGACATGCACTGCGTTCCTGCGCCTCGGTATGTGCAGCCAGCCAGCCAGCTCAGGAGGGACTATTTTATTGTGAACATGATTATTTATTTATTAATAAAAATACATCACAACATAACACAGCCTGTCATGAGCTATTGCTTAAATAACTAATAATTAAGGATGTTTTTTCCCCAACTTAAATATCAACTTACTAATTTAGGTTTTTTGACATTCTAATGTTAGAATGTTATAACAAAAAATACATTTTAACAGCTGGAAATACACAGTATCAAGAGTGAAGGGCCTAGATACAGTGAGTGTGTGGGAGGGAAACAATATATGCAATATGCACTGTGGGGAGAGGGATACACATACAGCACCGACATCAATATGTCCGTGTGGAATGCAGTATGGTTGCAGGTGTACAGAGGAAAATGAGCATTCAGTGGTCAACGTTTACCACGATGAAGAAGATATAATGAATAGAATAAGATGCAGGAAATCAATTCTGAGCACTGAAGGATCTACAATCCTGAGGCTGAAATATCCGCAAAGGATGAAGTACAGTGCTCCTTATTGATTCAGGAATATGTCATCACATCATGTTCAGAAGCTATTTAGCACCTATCAAGACCCAGACAGTCCTGATCTATTATTAATGTCCCGAGCAGTCCTTCATGGTCGGTTCATTAAACATGAAAACGCCAGCATGGAGAAGGTGCAACTCAGTATATTCCACAGGGCACTTTATCTCTCTACAATGAGTCAAGTCTTTATTCATAAATAAATAAAAAAAGAGAGAGGGGTATGGTTGAGAACAAATGCTGAAGATTTAATTAAAAATCCACACTTTTGTATTGAAATGGTCATAATTGTGTCATGACAACACAATGATATCAGTCACTGGAAGTGGCAGTGAAGGGTAGAATTTGAAGTAATTGACACAATTAGCTGTGTCTAGTCAATAAATAACTCATTTAAATGTAATTAGCCAATTATAGTTAAATTATACAATGACATTTAAATACTATTTAAATACAGGTTTCCCTTTGGGTTTCTTTAAAATCAGATCTCTCTTTTACAAAGACATTAAAGGAAAGCATGTTTTTGCACAAAATGTAGTTTTAATACATTTTGGATTTGTGATCAAATGTTTTATTTTTATATTATTAAAGGAACTAAACAACTACAAACTACAAACAATACACCAAGACAGAGAACGTGTGATTTTCACTCAGTTTTTCATCATATAAAACTGTGAAGACTCTTATAAGCCTCCCACTGCCAGACTGCATCTCACCAGCTCATGTTTTGCCACCAGACAATTGATTCAGCCTGGTCAGATAAATAACACTAATCAACAAAGTAAGAGGAGTACTTAGATGATGATGTGACTCATTGGCTCTCAAATTTCTTTTATGAAAACTAGAGTTTTTTAGAAATTGTCACCCAAAATGTATTCAGAAACTATTTTTGGTGGAGAGCTTGGGAGAAATTGCACACATATTCAGAACATGTTCTTCAGATAAAAAAAAACTGATACACAATGATTTATTACGTGTGCAAAAAGTGACGAAACGTGAAAAAAGTGACAACTGAATATTTCAGTCTTAGGGCTAAGTCAATTTCTCATTTTGGTAAACTAACCATTTTTACCACATGCATGTTTAAACCTATGACAGGACTGACTTGATTTTATTTCTTAATTCTATTCCACTCGACCGCTGCCAAAGGTATTTTCCCCAGAACATATCTTAAATCTACATGGCTCATGTTTAATGTAGTATAAGTACGGTACACATTTATTCAAGATTCAAAGCATTATTATCGTACCCAGAAACAATGATTTACACTGCAAAATTCTAAGTTTGATGCCCTCTCTGATTGCCAACCATAGAAAAAAATGCTTTTAAAAGTAAAGAAATACAAGTCCAATAAGCATAAAAATTACAAAACCAAGTATCAAGTGTCTGATGTGCAGCAGTAGTGCAGTTTATATTTGAAGCCTATATTGTAATATAGGACTCAGACCTCTTTGTTCAATCTGAATATACCTGCACATCCAATCAAAAGCACACATCCTGTAAATACACTGCGCTGCTCCTCTCTCATCCACGTTCTGTAATACCCACAGTGTAACCGTTATCTTTTTCCCGCCAAACACACTCTTGGCTGTGTGACTGTGTTCATTACGTGAGCAGCACACACAGGGGGCAAGAAGACCGACAGACCGGAGGAGACAGAAAAATAAATGTGGTCGACCCCGACAGCCACTTGACTACACCTTCTGCCAGCCAAATGATTTTCTTAAAGATTTTTGGACGAGCGTCACAGCGACCACACTGTGCCCTTCTGTCTGTCCTCCTTGCTGCGTGTCACCAGCTCAAGACAGATCCAACACCACAATCTTTGTGTGTGTGTGTGTGTGTGTGTGTGTGTGTGTGTGTGTGTGTGTGTGTGAGGATGAAGAGTATTAGCCAGTTCCATGCTGCTAGAGCTGTGAGTGTGAGCTGCCAGAGAAGAGGGGGTAATTATGGGACCTGTTGTGTTGAAGGGAAGCCAGGCCACCAAAGAGGGATTAGGACCGTCAATCTCCTCTCCTCTCCTCGTTTCTCCCTTTACCCCTCTATCTTCATTATACCGGACTACAAAATTGATTCAATCACATTTGGGATTAATTATTTCAACACTAATGCTAAAATATATGAAAATGTTTTATCTTTTAGGGCTGAAAACAGTTGATTGATTGACTTTTCAATCAACAGATTACATCATTAGTTATCAAGCAAACATGTCATTGGTTTTAGCTTCTAAACTATGAAGGTTTGGTTTTTTTCCTATTTTTTTTCTCATTGTAAACTAATATTCAAACAATGCGGGCCGTATCCCACAGCCCACCAGCTGAAGAAGTCCATGGGATAAGCCTGGGAACTTCAGGAATAGCCAAGTAAGTGAACCTTGAATTTAGAATTGTTATCACAATACAGATTAACTCCACCATTAGTTGCATCTATAGTTACTTTCAAACATGTATTTTTTTTCTGTGGACTTAGAGGACAGAGCAATGTAAAACCACCCCACATCACAATACTGCAGAACATTTGACACACAAGCCAAATGATCTTAATATTTGCCAATGCTCCTCTTCTATCTGTCTTTCTTCCCTCGTTGCTCTCATCTTTCTGTCCTCACCCCAGAGGCATGTAGGGACCCTAACATCGACCTTTAGTTCCAATGTCTTTTCACATACACGTAGCATGTGCACACACACATGTAAGCGCGCACACACACACATACATTGTGCTGTGAAAAAGGAGCCCTTTGACAGCTCCATTATAAATCCCACACTGGCCAATTATCTGTTTTAGGGTGATTGTCTGGCCTCCTCTACTCCCAGACCGCCTTTGATCCCCCTCATCCCTCCTTGTGTCACTCTAGTGCTGCGCGCAGGTATAACATTTCCACCTGGGAGCCTGAACGCCTCTTTTAAAGTTCCACTTGAATCATTTTTGCTGCTTTTAAAGACTAGAGGGAAAAAAAGTGCTTCCTCTTGCTCTTTAGCTCCTGATGAATCATGGATCATTTCTCCTCTCATCATCTCCTCTGTTGCTCTTTATCTCCCCGATCCGCTGCCTATGACACAGGGAATTCAGGGGTATTTGAATAACGCTGATTGCGAGTGGCAGGTGGCAATTAAATAGGATCGAGGGAGAGGAATGAAGTAAATGTAGGGGGAAAAGGGCAGAAAGTAAAAGGAGACATATCCCAAAAAAGAGAAGAGAGAGTGGTAGAGAAAAAGAGCAGAGAGAAGAAAAGATAATAGTGAGAGAGAGCATGACAGAGGTCTCTGCTGGTGGTTTGTTTGATCAGGGAAGAGCAGTAGTTATCTGGGTGAGCCCCGTACAGTTCAGTCATCAGTCCTGATTCCTCTAAATGGATACCAGAACACCTCAGTAGCTCCTAGTACAGTAACCGCCTTATATCCCCCGACAGAGCCCTAATACAAACCAGACCCACATAATCACTCACACACTGCACCTCACTGCACATACAATCAATCTGTCGGCTCGCCTGTAATTTCTAAAACTATTGTGATTAGCCCATCATAAAAGCAACTGAATAGGACCAATTGCCAGACATTACTGAGCAACTTCAATTTATAGTGTAATCTGAGTGTGTGTCTGTTCTATAACATCAAAGGAAAGAGGCACAGACACCAAAGAAGTGTGGGAGACTTTTCACTCGTTATGCAACATGTACTGTATCTGTATCCATGAAATTATGTGTATGTGTGTATATGTTGATCATCAAAGGGCAGCGGTGAAGACACCAGAGCGGCAGGGATCGGAGCATCCCCACAGCGGTGTAGAGACACACATCTAGACAGCACCGCAACACAAAACAACACACACAAAAAAAAAAGTCTTCCAAGACATTGAGAGAATATCATGCCTCTTCCTTCTGCCCGTAACCCGGGCAACCCTGGCACAGAGCGGTACCCCATTCCCACCCCACGCCCGCCTCTCCCCCCACCCGCTGGACCCTTTAGACTCTGTCCAGCGGCACGTCAAGTTCATCCCCCCACACGCTGCTTCCCAGCAGGCTCTTGACTCGGACTGGCGCGCCCCGGAGGCTAAAGGGGGTGTTTGCGCCACAGATCCACCCCGAAGCAGGGTTTGCCTGTGTGGGGTACATCTCAATCAGCAGGGGCACGGTCCATAGAGGCCCCTCTTTCCATTCCTGCACCACCTCACCACCACCTCTCACTGGCATGGAAGCCTTCATACCCTCCCACTGACTGGTGTGTATAAAGCAGGGGGGCTTCCACCCCTGAGATGTCTTTTCATTTTCGGTTGCTCCCACTGTCTTCTAGTGAATACAGTGAATCACACTCTGCTCTCAGTTTCTCTCTGAAAATGAGGAGAGAGAAAACAAGGCCAGGCTGAATAAACACTTTGATAACTAGACAGAGGGTGAGGAGGACAGACGGCGGAGGGAATGGCAGGGCTTAACAGGGACACTGATGGCTTTATACAACCGACTGGAAGAAAGTGTTCCTTCTCTCACACATTTCTCTCGCTGTCTCTCACCCCTCCTGGCTGCCTCTCCCCGGCTGCCGAGGACAGAAGCAGGAGAAGTTAAACCAGAGAGAAACTCACGGTACAGGAGGGTGGGATAGGAGATTTGGGAGATGGGAGAATGGAGGGAGACAGGGAGGATGAGACGAGACAAGGCAGGACATTATCACAGCAGGGGGTGAGGAAGAGAGTAAAGTGGGTGATGCTCAGTAGTGGCCTGCCCTTGCCCATCTCCTCTCATTACTGTTTCATTCCTCCCTCTGTCTACACCTCTCAACCTCACTTTCCTTTCCGTTTTCTTTGCTGGACTACTTTTTGTCACATCTGCTCATGGGTAGGTCAAGCACGGGCCGAGGAACTGAAGAAACTAAATTGAAGAATAGGGCTAAGTTTTAAAGGCTTATATTTGTTTGTCACTAACCAGAAAAAGTGCCTGTATACAACACCGAAAGCTGACATGAAATAAAAATTTAAAAAATGTGTAAAAATATCAGTGTAAACTTCCAATTGGTACTTGTATAAAACAATAGAGCTGCAAAAAGTAGTCGATTAATCCATTACTTGATCGAAAGAAAATAACCGAAAGAAGATAACCGATTAATCGTTTGCAAAAATGGGCTTTTCTGTGTTTACTGAAAGTCTTTGAGTAAGTAGGACAAAATAAGACATTTGAAAGCATCACCTTGGACTCCTTGACAGACACATTTTCACTATTTTCTGACATTTTATAGCAAAAAAAATAAAAACATAAATTCAAGTATATAATTGGCAAAAATAAGCGTTGCTGATAATAATCATTACTTACAGCCCAAATAAAAGAAATTCCATTCGTAATAAACAGTAAAACGTGTTTTATCACACCAAGAATTGACCACAGACAAGCTCAATATTGGGTTCAAAAGTTTAGTCTTCTGACATGAGTAGACAGTCAGCATCCTCCCGAGTCTCCCCGACTACTCTTTTCTACTTTACGCTCATCTTACCCCCTAACTCAACAACACCCCCCATCACACATTAACACACATACACGCCCCTACTCCTCCATCCATCCTCTGCTTCCCCAGGGGTGTTTCAGTCTGACCTACTTTCCCTTCCTCAGCCCAAACAACTCAAAAGCAAAAAGGCTGATGTCTGATTTCAAGTGTAGAAGCTCAGAAGGTGTGTCAGCAATAAAATGCTGCCAAGCCCATGTCAGTGAGTAAAAACAGTATATTTTATGCATTTCAAATCTGTAAAATATGCAAACAGGAAACTTATAAAGTGAAAAATATGCTGACGTAAAAAAAATAAGATTTGACATTCTAAATTGGCCTTTTTATGCATTTTCAGTTGATGTATAGACAATGCCATCTTTTCAGTGGACAGCTCTGTGATTAATTATATTTTCCTATCCTCCTTACGTCTATAATCCACTGCTTGTAAGACCCGGTTCTGTCCTCTGGTCACCCTTGGGTGAGGAGTGTCATTACCGGCGTTGTCACAGCTGAACCGCTCGGCAGCACCACAGACTGAGCGCCGCCTGGTCGAAGCAGACATGTCAGCAGATTTCCAGGGCCTAAGTGCCACTGTGTGTGTGTGTGTGTGTGTGTGTGTGTGTGTTTGCCCTCGTCAGCCTCTGTGCTTTCTCTCTACGATGCATGGAAAATGAAAAACGCTGTGTCGTGACATTCTGTGGTCCAGAGGCTCCCTGTGTCGTTTAGTGAGTGACCAGTTTAACATGCATCACTAGCGCCTTACTCCAACACTGTGCCTCTTCTCAGAGGTCATTTAAACGGCATAAACACATTTATTTATTTATCTGCGTCTCCCGTCATCTCTTATCTGTAACCTTGTATTCATCCTTACTGTGATGCTGGAACAATCCCTGCATCCTTGAGCACAGATTCTGAATGTTTAAAATATTGATAACCTAGAAGAAGCAACAAAAAAGCAGTAGCGAGGCAACTGTGGCAGTAGAAGTGAGTGTGAGTAGTAGTATAGCAGCAGTAATAGTGATAGAGGTAGTGATACTAGCAGCTGAGTAGGAGTATGTGCAAACAATATTACACAACAAGGTGTCCGATATTAAATTAAAAATAATAAATCAGGATGGCATAATGTGAAAGTCCATGATTTTCTATATCAGGACACGAGTGCATGTCTCTTACAACACGGTCACTTACCCACCACGTGCAGATACAGTAGGTCTGTTTCACCAGTCAGCGTCAAGCAGTACTGTTGCTATGGTTACATGCGCACAAACTACATTTCATTTGTGTTTTCGTGTGTTAAGGAAAATCCCAGAAAACACATTTTTACGTAACATTCCTGATTGTTTTTGTTGTCGCATCATCTTATCTGATGAGGGCTGCTCATGATGCTGAAAAGATACAATAAAATAGCAAAAACTAAATTCTCACAAACATCATGCAACTGTAATCTGCCAATCACAAAATAATGAAACCAATTTCACACGGTGACTAAATTCCCCAGTCCCTATCTCGCCATGCAGCCTGTTAACAGCCCCTTGGGCAAAATGTGTGCGTGTGTGCGCATACAGTCTGTGTGTGTTACACGGCAGTCTGTTCAGTTGTAGTACTGGCCCTCGCTGGAGGAACGAGGCTTGGCGTACGCAGCAGCGCTTCACAGCCAAACACAGAAAATGTTCTGCCAGCTCTGTCTAATATCTTTTCAAACACTTTGCATTCCTTCTGTACTTGCACAACAACTTCTGCTTAAACCACTCATTCTCCTCTCTCCGCCTCTTACCCATGCTGCTCTGCAAGTTGCTTACCAACACTCTGTTGTTCCTTTAGGTTTTGACTTTTGCATTAAATGTTTTTTACAATGCACCGTTTTGCTGCCTGTGCATCCTTGGGGTAAAGCAGCTCCATGAGTTACAGTTCCAGGGTTTGAATGAAAAAAATGACATACGGTGGTTTCAAGGTTTACTGCAAATAGTCATTTGCATTGTCTCTCAACAGAAAATATAGAAGAAATGTCTTAAATGCATGCAACTTTACTATAGTATTTTTAATACTTGGGAGTATTGTTAATTTATTTTTTTTTCTTAAGGAAGAGGATGTGAAATTTTCTACAGTTTGAGGCAACACGTGAGAACAGTACAGCAAGTTCAACCCAGGTTTCCCCTGGGGGCTTCCTACCGTTCATCAATCAACCCTTCCCACCTTAAAGAAACAGCTCTGTGCTCTGATCTGCCCCCATCATCATTCTGTCACCCGCCCTATCCAAGTGCAAACGCTCCACCCTCCACCTACCTAGGAATACATACATACCACACATTTAACTATTGTGTTTTCCCCTCTCTCTCTCCCTCTCCCTCTCTCTTGTCTGTCGAACCCCGATCCCGGAGACCCACGATCCTTATCAGGGATCAGACTTCAGTTCAGTCGTGTGTGACGACTGGAAGTTGGAAGCTCCAGGTGTGACGAGGCCTTGGAGAGCAAGTATTTTTTTTGTGTGTGTGTGTGTGTCTCCTCATCCCTCATCGCCCGCAGGACAGAGTTTATACATGAAACTAATCGGATTAGAGGGGATTATGACACTGTCATATCACAGCTTCTGGGCTGTTTGGAGGGAACTCATTTTCACTCATAAAGTGATTCTTGTCCATACACAAACACACACAACTGAATGCAAACTTTGCGTACACTTAGCAGCATACTTACACCCACTCAGGTACATGTGCAGCCACTTGTCTATAACCGCTTTCAGAAAACTAAGCTGTAAAGACTTAAATATGACGACAGGTATGCAAAAACTCAACTTGCTCAACTCCTCCACTCCCTCCTCTCAGCTTATTGTGTTTGCAGAGCATCTGTCACATCAATGTCACCTCACTCAGACTTAACTGCTGTGAAAGGAAGCTGTTGAGAAACAGTGCAGTAATCAGTAGGTCAAAAGAATGACATTTTGCAGAAAGCGAGGCCAAGACTGGCAGCCTTGGGTGATTTACACCTGGCTGCAGGTTAATGGGGTCTTTCCTTCTCTTCCTCTTGAGTCAGCTTCTGTAGTCTCCTTTCTTCACTTTTTTTCTTCCAAGACTCTTTTATCTGTCATCTCTCTCTTAAGAGAGAAAAAAAATACTATGTGCCCCCCTTCCTCCCTATTAAACAAGTCTCTATCCCTCTTTTGCTCTCCCAGTCTCATCTTCACTTTTTTCTCACACACACACCCACATACCATCCTTGGTGTTGGCAAGCACTGGCCCATCCAGCCTGTTGCATTCTCTCCTCTCAGCGTGTTGGGCAATCAATCACATGATTTGATGGTTCTTATTACAGACCTGCCTTTCCGGGTCAGGAGGCAAGAATCTTTATAGCGGCAGATACGGGCAGCTACATCCTTTAGAAGAGGAAGACAACCTCACACAGGTGTGATTTATTAGCATTCTTCTCCCTTTCGAGGGAAATGTTAAATACTTTTTTCCCCCCATTTAGCTGTTAAAGACTTTCAATACTCATAGCCGTTTTTGAAGCCAGTGTGCATTCGTTTGGAATGAAAACCAATACCTGAAACTTATTTTACTCATGAGGAAGGTTACTGAGGCCTAATCCCACATCAACCCTGCAAACAGAAAACACAAAACTGAGAACAAATAAAACCTCAGAGCCAAGCTTTTGCTGCAACACGCATATCGCAGACACAGAAAACAAAAGCTTTCATGCTTGCCAAGTCATTGACTTTGAATATTTTAGTGACCTGAGTGGCTTTTTGCTTCAACATATTTAAGGACTTTTTAACACACTCCCAAAGCAGATGCAAAGGAATCTTAAGCATGCGTAAGCTGACTTGTAAGGTAAACTATTTCCTCTTAGCTTCCAGGTAACTAAATGTACCTGCACCCACTTACAGCACTGTGCACAATTTGTCACTTGCGTGTCAGTGTATGAGCTACATCCCCTTGCCCTATTCACAACAGCCTTAAGAAGTATTCTCATGTTGCAGCTATGTGGAGAGAGACATATCTCAGAGCAAGTGTGCATGTTAACAGGAAAGAAGAGGAAGAGAGAGTCTTGCTATGCCATATGCCCAACAGTCACGTTGCCACCACAGTGCAGGTAAGGCACTGTTTGGGAATGCAGCCCACGATGCAGGCCTATTCAGCTCCTGCAGACTGTGATGGCAGGGATGTGATTGATTTATCCTGCAGCGCAAACAGACCGTCTTTGATTTACATGGCAGCGTTATAGAACCGTGGCTGATACCCGCGCCTGTGCCAGCAAACATCCGTCAGAGAGCCCTGTATACAGAGCCAGAACCCGGCTCCAGCCAACCTCAAGGGTTTTACCAGCGTTTTAACAGCCTGGCCACCTCTCCTCTCAGCTATTATCACTGGATTCCTGCGGGCTAGTTTAAAGAACTGTTTTCTTCCAGTTAGTTTGCTTTTGTGTTGTGAACAATGAACGAGGTATTTGGGTCATTCAACATCTATACAATTGTTGTAGTCAATATCCAGTAGCACATTTTCTAATGTAACACCAAGCTCTGCGTAAAGAACCGAAAAGCTGTTGGACCATAGCTCCCATCTCTTCCGTGGCACCTATTTTTGGCGCCCGCCTGAGTGACAGCATGACCCTTAAACCCTAACCTTTACACAGCGTGACCTCCACAGCACGATAATGGAGACAGGAAGGTATTAGGGGTGGGGAAGAGAGCGGAGGGGTGCAAGGGGTCAAGCCCAAAATAATGCATTCTGGCAGGACAGCGGAGAAGAAGGCCGCTGTCTTCCTCCTCAGACAATAAGGCCTCAGTTATTGGTCTATAATTTGGCCGATTGATTACCCCGATAATTGTTACCATGATGAGCTGGTGTGGATAGCTGGCTGTTAGTCAGCGTCTTTGCAACCGTATTTTCATGCCTGAATGACTCCATGTGAATCATCACAAGTGTGTATGTTTGCAGCAGCAGTACAGTGCACGTGTGTTTGTGTTTCCTGTGGATGTTTCTAAAGGTCTCTGCCACTTACACAATGCTTTGTAAGACTTTTAAGACCAGACATCCTGACATAATTGGTAGTCTACAAAATGTCAGGAAATGGCCAAAAATTTCAAGGTGACATCTTTTAATTGCATGTTTTGTCAGACCAACAATCCAAAGCGGGAAAGTATTCGGTTTACAATGATTTTAAAACAGACAAAACCTGCACATCGTCACATTAGAAAAGCTGGAAACTAATAATAATCGATTAATCGGTCATTAATCGGTCATTTATCAAGCAGAAATGCCAAATATCTGGTTTCAGCTTCTTAAATGTAAGGATTTGCTGCTTTTTATTGTTTTATATCATTGTAAATCGAATATCTTTGAGTTTTGGACTGCTGGTCAGACAAAACAAGAAAATTAAAAACGTCACCTTGGAGTCTGGGAAACTAACGGGCACTGTTCACAATTCTCTGATGTTTTATAGCTAAAATGATTAATCGCTAATGAAAATAAGTGTTAGTTGCAGCCCTACTGTGATCTATCATACGCCAGAATTATGTATGAATAGTACACACTGTAAACTATTTTAAATATTTCCAGTCGTTCCTTATAAGAAGGCATAAAAAAACTACCTAGTCTATGGGCATGATTCATAAATGTTACTTCCTATGAATATGGCTCTTTGTCTATGAAATAACATTTTTTTCACACAAACTGGCAACACAGTTTATGTCATTTGTGGCTGTGTTGCTCCTACATCCCATAAATGAAAGAAGTGCTTTCTAGCCCTGCAGGGTCCTGGAGAAAGAAGCTCATCTCAAAGTCTTGGGGTCTTGTGCTTTGGGTAAGTACAGAACCAGAGGGCAGCCGAGGCACATACTGGGGTCACATCAGAGAGTATCAGACGACACAGACAATATCAGCGCCGGTTAGCACGGAAAGGGTAGACCAATTATAAGTGTGTCTATGTGTGTGTGTGTGTGTGTGTGTGTGTGTTGATAGACTAGGTCAGTGAACATGTCAACATCGATAGTAGGGGGTTGTACATAGTTCACTGGTTCGCCCCAAGGGGTGTATGGGACTGCCTCAAGGAGGGTCTGGTTTTTGACTTTTACAAACAGGTTTATAATCACTGTGATCTATGAGAGGTTTATTTTAACAAAACACGCTCTGTAGTTTGGTTGGCAACATCCAAAACATATCTTGAAAGATGAGATATTTTGACAAAGCGTGAGATAGCAGTCTGCACGGTGTCAACTCACATCACATCTATGACTGTGGCCCTCTTTGTCTGCTGTTCGACCTGTCTGAGTTCCTGAAGGGGGCAGGAATGCCGTCTCATTTCCAGATTTCCTGCTGATAAAGCCAGGTGAGTGACAGGGATGACACAGCCTTATCCCACGATTACGGGAAGCTACTGGAATTCTGGCTCCATCAAAGCACCGTGAACTTCCCACGCTGCAGTTTGACTGTTCGCTGATCCCTACATATAGCTCCCCGCATATGAAATTCCCAATCCCCATCCACAGCACGCTTATGAGTACACAAAGGAGAGGTCAGCACCACATTGGAGTGATATCAACTGTTCTTCCCAGTTTACGGACAAAAAACACTGGATATGGGGCGCCTGGGTAGCTCACCTGGTAGAGTGTGCGCCCATATACAGAGGCTTAGTCCTTGACGCAGTGGTCGCGGGTTCAATTCCGACCTGCATCCCTTTGCTGCATGTCGTTCCCCCTCTGTCTCCCCATTCATGTCTCAAACTGTCCTATCTAAAAAACATGCCACAAAAAAATCTTTAAAACATTTAAATAAAGAAATCCACTGTTGAGTTTAGAAAGCAAATCACTGGAAAATTATTGAAAGCTTGTTGCATTCCAAACATATGGTTAACAATAATAAAATGTTGATTAGGTTTTATAGTAACAGTATTGGAACACACTCCCTTATTCAGACCTAGTCATTAAATTGTTGAAATTGGTCGGATGCACTGTAAAATTCACACTAATTATTATGTAAGAGCAACAACAACAAATAAATGTAATGACCATAGCATGCTATTCATTCATAACAGCTGAGTGCATTTTGGGGCTCTGTCTTGAAACTTGACTCCAGAGAACATAGTGTTCTAGCACTTACAAGATCCACACATGTGAAAGAACGCAGTGTTCTCTAGAACCCTTCAACAGCACCAAGTATTTTCTCCATACATTTTTTTCTCACTCAAAATGGGTTTCTTTCTCGCAGTGACTCTTATCGGAATAATGATTTATTTATTAATTCATTCTATTCTGTTAGATGAGAAGATTAATACCACTTTAATATCTGTCTTTTATATATATATATATATATATATGACAAAAATGGCAAATTCAGCTTGTGTGTGTGTGTGTGTGTGTGTGTGTGTGTGTGAGTGATGAAATGTAAAATATTGTTATTTGTTACATGTTGTTTTTTTTTACTCATTAAGCGATGTTTCAACTTTTAAAATGTTGTATTTGTGTTTTTCGAGGGACTGCAGATGTAAATTAGCCAAAGGCTTCAACAGCACCAAGTATTTTCTCCATACATTTTTTTCTCACTCAAAATGGGTTTCTTTCTCGCAGTGACTCTTATCGGAATAATGATTTATTTATTAATTCATTCTAATTAATTCTGGTTTTAAGACTGGTCAGATATCAGTCTAACAGAAACAAAAAACTTTCATCCAACTTCAGTTTGCCGTCTTCCCATCAAACTTAACTCGCTACCAAACCAGGAGGAGTAGTTGTGCTATAAGAGGTTAGTGGAAATACGTATACGTAGCAGGTATTCAGACCAATAAATTAAAAACGCTCATTCTCATAAAGTTTAGTGTACTCCATTTTAAACACATTTTCAGAGTGTATTAATTGTATCTTTTCTTTTGTTTTAGGCCTTTAAGACAAAATATCTCCTACAAAGATGTACCACAACATTTACAACAGCAGTGATTTCCTGCCAACCGTTTTATATATTGTACCTTAACGCGTTTGTTCTCCTGGAACAAAATGTCCCCAAGTGGATACCTTCAATTATATATTCTAATCCATCCTGCTTGTGCTCTCATTAGTAACCGTGGAAACAGATGTAATCTGGTGCGTTATTGTGTGATGGTCTTGTGTGTCCATGGCTTTCACAAGAGATTAATGTGTGTGTGTGTGTGTGTGTGTGTGTGTCTCTCCACTTTGCATTCGTCCATATGTTTAAGGCTGGGGGCTCTAGCCACACACATCCACAAGGGAGGAAGTGCTAAATGCTCCACTTCCTGTGTGTCTGGTCCGTCTCCACAGCTGTGGTCAGACACAGAGCAGGGCGGCAGACAGTGCTGAGGTGCGTGGCTCTCCTGAAAGGCCATGCAATAATGCTTTATTCTCTACTGTGCTTAACCCTACATCTCTCTCTTCTCCCGCGCTACCTCTCACACAAATACATTTCTCCCCTCCACTACCTCTCTATTAGTCTCTCCTCTTTAAGGTACTCCTGCCACCTATAGAAGAGGGCCCATACGGCTACACACAGGTTGAGTGCCCCTCTGACCTCCAGGACTAATGAAAAAAAACTGCACCCCATTACTTATAGAAAAGGCCTCTCCTCCTGCCCCCTCGTCTTCCTCCTTCTCCTCTTCGTCTTTCCTACCCTCCCTCCTCTTTCAGTAGCCCTCCCGCGGCGATGCGGTTGGCTTCTTTGATCTGGCCCAGCGCTCTAATTAGAAGGAAGTGAAGTGTAGGCCAGTGAGGTCACCATTACCCTCGACCCCTCTCATCGACCACTCCAAATGTCGTTAGGGAGCGAGACGTTCTCACGCCGTTGACCCGCTGGCTGCGATGTCGTGGGGATCTGGATCGCGTTAGGGAACCCCGTAAAAATCAGCCACAATTTACATCTAATTTGAGCCGCTGCAGAGGTCAGTGTGCGGCGTCTCGTTAGTGTCCAACTGGGGAGGGCAGGGGGGGAACTATATTACTGCCGGACCGAACTGGCAGAACCCTCGTTAAGGCTGCACGGCTGGTTTAGGGTTAAGAGTTCATCATAAACAGAACTACTTAGCCTGAGGTTGACGGTTTGTCATAAACATAAGAGAATTGCGAATTAAAGATTTGCCATGAAAGCCAGGAGAGGTACCTCAACATAAGTGGAAGCACTGGGCCTGACATAGTTAAAGGATTTATCATAAAAGAAATAACTTGGATTTAAAGTTTGAAATTTGTCATAAAAAACACTGATTGGGCTTAGTTAGTGGATAAGAGTGATGAAACAACATGTATAACTTCTGCTTTTTGATCATGGCTGTAAAGTAGCGGGGGATTAGTGTGTGTGTTTAGGGATAATGTGTCATTACTTGAGGGATGTGAGTCACCAGAACAGGCCGGCACACACATAAACTAACAGACTTGAGGAAAATATGAACACTAATCACACTTTGACTCTGCTTGTTACGGGTATTTCCTCTTGCTCACTAAAACTCCCAGAGCGATTGAATCTCCCAAAGCCCGTCGAATCCCGGTTGTACCGTGGCTTGAATAAAGGGATACTGGCAAGCGGCGCAACCTCATTGGCCACACACACACACACACACACACACAGCTTCATGGAAGTATACCTGGCCAACAACCAAGCGTGTGTGTGCATGATCACTCTTTGCTTACCGCAAGGGAACCAAGAGGGGGGAGGTTTTTAAGGTAACACATCAAAGCTAGAAGGATTTTTTTTTTTTACTTTGGATAGGGTAAGAACACATCAAACGACCCTCGCTCTTCATAGCCCCCCTCTCTGTCCCTCACTCGGAATTGTGTTGTACTTAAATTAAGGGGGTTGGGCGAAAAATCCATATATCTGACAGTTCAAAGACATTGTCAGTGTGGGAGGGCAATGATTTAATATGCAATGAAACTATACACCATGGGTACATCTTCCCATGCACTCATATACTCAATCCTCAATTGGGGCCATATTTCTAAATTACTGGTGTGTTTTTGCATACTATGCTTGCCCAAGGTGTTAAGCAACATTCAGGTATATGCAGGTGTGTTCATCTGTTAAAAGGATGATTTATAGTGTCCTTTATAAGTGAAGAGGCACTTCATGTAATTATCATGTCAAAGGTTTCCTTGTATGAACTGAGAGAAGGGGGGTTATATGTACAGGTATATGTAGGTGTATTGCATGCACACGTTGTTCAGTGTCTGGCTGTCATCCAGAGAGTTGATTTAGGTGGATTATGTTAATCCATACCTGCTCTGTGTCTGTCTCTAAATGATCTCGGAGTCGACTTAGGTTTAGACGAGGCCACCCTCAGCTGAGAGCGGAAGTCCCCTAAAAACGTAAATCCACCGGAGACTAATAGATCCATGAGGAGAGACAAGACAATACATTCTGAAATATCAACATGTTTTAAGCAGTGAACATGCCTTTTCTCTGGTTTGTCTTCATGCTTAAAAGGAATAGTTTGACATTTTGGGAGATACATTTATTCACTCTCTGGCAGAGAGTTAGATGAGAAGATTAATACCACTTTAATATCTGTCTTTTATATATATATATATGACAAAAATGGCAAATTCAGCTTGTGTGTGTGTGTGTGTGTGTGTGTGAGTGATGAAATGTAAAATATTGTTATTTGTTACATGTTGTTTTTTTTTACTCATTAAGCGATGTTTCAACTTTTAAAATGTTGTATTTGTGTTTTTCGAGGGACTGCAGATGTAAATTAGCCAAAGGCTAACTCTGGTGCAATGCACCAAATGGTTTTAATTTAATTTATTTTTATAAATAAATTGAAATTTTCTGGAGTCTCTTTAATTTTTGTGCGGATTAAACAGCAGAGATGTTATGTGTTAATTAGCGAGCTTTAGGTGTTTTTTGTTACCTTAGGACAGAGCCAGGCTAGCTGTTTCCCCCTGTCTCCAGTCGTTATGCTAAGCTAAGCTAATTGTTTGCTGGTGTTTCCTTATTATAAATGGACAGATATAAGAGCGGTATTAATCTTCTCATCCAACTCTCTGCCGGAAAGCAAAAAAGGTGTATTTATCAAAATGTCAAAACTATTCCGTTAAACAAACATACACACTCCCTAAAAATCCAATCAATAATTTGTTTTTGGACACAGCTGGGTAAGTGTGTCACACTGTTGTTTACAGAAGCAGGCTTGAAAACTCAATGTTGATTTTTCATATGCCGAAGATTAAGAATCCGTGCAAGGAAAATCGATGTGTCACGCTCTCCCTTCCTTAAGACTACTGTTGGGACGCTGCATCCTCTCCAGGATACTAACTGCCCTTCCTTTGGGGGCACGTACACAGTCCGATACACACCCCGAAAGGAAGCGTCATTTAAACGGAGAACAAACATATTCATTAGGGATGATTTGTTGGAAGTTATTTTGGAACAACTGCACCTCCGTCTATTCACTACAATGGTGCAGAATGGAAAATCACTAGAGGTTCGGGAAGTGTAAGAGGCGGTGGTGCCCTGATGGTAAGAAAGTTTGGGACATGGATCCTCTTGAGCAAAGCAAGAAGACAGTTCAACTTGGGTTTTTAAGTGATTTGGATGTGTTGCGTGAGACTTATGTGGGTAATATCCCTTCACCAAATCCCCTGCCTTAACAGTTTTTTTTCTTGAACACATCCTACCTCTGTTGCTCTTACTTTCTGCATGAACAGAATTATTATCCCTGCCAGCGCAGATAAAAGAGCACAGTCCTCTATAGCTAATGCCCGAGCTGCCGTTTGATCCTGATAAAAAAACACCCGGGCTAGATAACGAACACACTCACACACCCACCCTCTCTACCAGTGGCAGGAAGTTATTCATTCATTCTCATAAACAGACCAATGCCACCGCTCCCTGCTTCTCCCTATCTATGGTATGTGGTGGAAAGTAAAAGAAGTGTTAAGGAAAAGAGTTGCTTTACAAAACGGTGTACTTAAATGATGAATTTGAATGAATTTTCTCTCATTTTTCTTTATATATATATATATTTTTATTTATTCTCTTAAATATGTTCTTAAGAAATTCCCTTAGAAAAGTCTACGTCGGATTCATGACGTGTTCTTAAACAACAGAATTGTTCACACCTGTGTTCTTAGGATTGATGAATCCCACGTCTTCATAATTGAAAGCGCGCGCCAGTTGTTCATAATTAGCATAAGAAAACGCCCCCCAAATTCCCATATAAGGACATGACACTTCCTGTGCACCTCCTGGGAAGCAGGAGACTGCGTTCAAGAGATGGCTGTCGGAGTCGCAGATGACTTGTACTTTGCAGTGGTGGAGGAAGTACTGAATCTCTAAAAGTACAAATAACCAGAGAAATATTTACTTTAGTAAAAGTAGAAGATGTCCACTACCACAAACAAGGCCTGGCTTTTAAAAGAAGTTCCTATCCTAACCAGCATAAAACGGAAATATGTTGTTAGAATCGGAATGCGGTTGGTTTTTATTCATGGATGTATTTTAAGACGGTTTTATTTTCTTTAACCATGCAAGTAAGCAAATAAAGTGTGTGAAGCAGCGAAAATGGGGATATGTGAAGAGGTCCAGCCAAATAAATAAGATATGAACGAGTCTTACGCTGCCTGGCGGAGAAGTCGACGACGCTGTGGAGAGGCAACTATGATTTAAAAACGGGAATAATAAAAAACAAACATTTTCATTTTCACTTTTACTGGAGGTTGTATTACCGAGGGTTAGTGGCGCTGCACCCAGGCTCTGGAGCACCGGAGCCGGCTTGGAAGCCGATGAAGGATCATATGGTGGCGCTCCATATATATCTATGGCAACCAAACTTCACTGGTGAGACAAACGTGTGACCGTCAGGAAGAAGTTTTGGCAGGGGGAATAACTGATCAGAAAATGTAACGGAACGTTGTAGAAATGTAGTGGAGTAGAAAGTATAGATAATTGCTGCAAAATGTGACGAAGTAAAAGTCAAAAGTATGCACTATTGATTCTACTTAAGTAAAGTACAGATACGTGAAAAATGTACTTAAGTACAGTAACGAAGAATTTGTACTTTCTTACATTCCACCACTGCATTTTGGCCCTATAAATAGCGCGATCAATC
This sequence comes from Sander vitreus, assembly GCF_031162955.1. Classification (NCBI taxonomy): domain Eukaryota; kingdom Metazoa; phylum Chordata; class Actinopteri; order Perciformes; family Percidae; genus Sander; species Sander vitreus. The sequence goes on from NC_135872.1 coordinate 11,684,876, forward strand.
ACCAAATAACGCAGGATTTAATCAGTTTAATTGCTGATGTAAATTGCAGTGTTAGTGTTTCTTTGCATACTATCATTTTTCTTTTTTCAACAAATGATCAGAAATACATTACAGTACAATACTATCATTGTAAACGACTGTAGAATTAAATAAAATTCAGTAACCAATTATTTGGAGCAAACTGTCATCACTCAAATGTGCGTAAGAGCGTTGTCATCTTGAGTGTTCGTAGATTTTGTTCTTAGCTAAGAACAAATCCAAGATAAGAAAACATTAGTGAATGTCAGAATCTTCGTAAAAAAGTACATAAGTGGGGTTTAAGAACACATTTCTTCGTAAGAACGGTTGGTAAATGAGGCACAATGCTTTTTGGCAATACATCTTATACCGTTGGAAAGCCTGTTTAGTTCCCTTTCAAATGGTGCCCCATTTGTAAGGAACATGCATTTGTGGGATGATCAGCAGCACTGAGTATGTGGGTTGCACCCATGAAGAATTTGCCAAATCTTCTCTGCCAATGCCAAACAGCTTATTCTGCCGTTGACTCGTTTGGTGTTTGGGGGATTGGATGATTGAAGTTTGAAGAAACAAGACATTTCACAAACAGGACTCAGTAGCGTGTGGAAGAACCATACACAGCCACAACAGCCTGGCACCTCCTCCTCATGCTGGTCACCAGCCTGGTCACACACTGCTGTGGGATGGCATCCCATTCTTCAACCAGCATTTGTCATAAGTCAGGACTGCTGGCAGGCCATTCCATCCTCTCCACTCCCAAATTCTGGAGGTAGTCTCTGATAAACCCCGCCCTGTGGGGGAGCGTTGTCATCTTGAGTGTTCGTAGATTTTGTTCTTAGCTAAGAACAAATCCAAGATAAGAAAACATTAGTGAATGTCAGAATCTTCGTAAAAAAGTACATAAGTGGGGTTTAAGAACACATTTCTTCAGTAAGAACGGTTGGTAAATGAGGCACAATGCTTTTTGGCAATACATCTTATACCGTTGGAAAGCCTGTTTAGTTCCCTTTCAAATGGTGCCCCATTTGTAAGGAACATGCATTTGTGGGATGATCAGCAGCACTGAGTATGTGGGTTGCACCCATGAAGAATTTGCCAAATCTTCTCTGCCAATGCCAAACAGCTTATTCTGCCGTTGACTCGTTTGGTGTTTGGGGGATTGGATGATTGAAGTTTGAAGAAACAAGACATTTCACAAACAGGACTCAGTAGCGTGTGGAAGAACCATACACAGCCACAACAGCCTGGCACCTCCTCCTCATGCTGGTCACCAGCCTGGTCACACACTGCTGTGGGATGGCATCCCATTCTTCAACCAGCATTTGTCATAAGTCAGGACTGCTGGCAGGCCATTCCATCCTCTCCACTCCCAAATTCTGGAGGTAGTCTCTGATAAACCCCGCCCTGTGGGGGCGAGCGTTGTCATCTTGGAGGATAGAGTTCGGTCCCAGACTGTGGAGATATGGGATTGCCACTGGTTGCAGAATCTCATTTCTATATCTCTCTGCATTGAGATTGCCTCCAATGATGACAAGCCTAGTTTTTTCAGTGAGGGAGATGCCGCCCCACACCATCACACTGCCTCCACCAAAAGGTGTTACTCTAACGGTGCAGCAATCAGCATAGCGTTCTCCACGTCTTCTCCACACTTTGACCCTACAATCCAACTGCCATAGGTAGAATCTGGACTCATCACTAAACATAACGTTCCTGTGTCAAGTGACAAGTGTCAATAGCAACAGCAATTTTCATGGGTGCAACCCACATACTCAGCACTGCTGCTCATCCCACAAATGCATGTTCCTTACAAATGGGCACCATTTGAAAAGGAAACTAAACAGGCTTTTCAACGGTATAAGATTAATTGCCAAAAAGCATTGTTACCACAGAGAAATAATCTACCAAACACAAATTTCCTTACTTTTTGTGCTAAGTTTATATATACTGTATATGATTGATGCTGTGTAGCACTTTTTGTTCCTTTTTCTTTTATGTTCCTTTATTTGTTGTAAGATTTATTAATTCAGGTCCGGTTTAAAATCTATGACTGTTCCTGTCACACCGGTTTAACATTTGCTATCTGTCAAATATTAAAATAGAAAAGTAAATAAAAGTGTAATTTTTAGCATATATTACATGTTTCAGCATAAAGAAAAATGCATAATTTTTTTTCATAAAAATGTTGTTTGCAGGTCTTTGGGAAGATGCAACTGGTAAAGGCATAGCAGTTCAGATCATCGCTGTTGTTGACCCCTTCTCTTTGCCCCACATAAGACCCCTGGGCCCACCGGGCTCTGAACTTCGACCCGTACCTGTCTCCTCAGGGCCCAAGCAACCTATCAGATCCCGCCCCTGAGGTGGGTTGTTGCTAAGGACACCAGTCACCTGACAGAGGTGAAGCCAATCACTTCTGTGATGACGCGAGAGACCCTCACGCACTCACTCTCACACACACATCCTCTCACCTCTGATCTCGGCGTGTACACACCTGAACACCTGATACTGTTGAGTCGGGCCTTCACTCTTTTCATCTCTCCACCTGTTTTTCTTTTTTCCTTTCCCATCTCTTTCTTTCTTATTTTGTTCTTTTTTCTTTAATGGCCTTAAGGGGCCAGGGAGAAAAATCACAGAGTGAGACGACTTTTGACAGCTCCTTTTGTGTTCTTACACTTTTATGAGACATAAACACAAGAAGAGGAGCCAAGTTTGAGCAGGCTCTTGGAAACACAGCTCTAATCTCTCTCTCTCTCTCTCTCTCTCTCTCTCTCTCACCTTCGATCAAACAAACATCTACTGGTTCTGTTTTTAATAGATAAACACAAACACACCCATTTCAACATCTGTTCTTAAAGGACAATTCCGGCGCAAAATGAACCTAGGGGTTATTAACAGATGTGAACCCACTCTGTTGTTCTCTGGGACATGTTTTCATGCTAATCGAATGTGTTTGTAGCTTGAAACAATCTAGCAAGGACCGCTGATTAGCTTACAACGCTAGTATTCAGGGCACAGGGAAAGTAAAAACAAATTGCTTATTATACCACTAAAAAGGCTCAAAATATCACCACACTTCAACAGTAGCATAATGAGGGTCCCTAAATGGTAACCAAAGCATTGAGAACAAGTGTACAGACAGTTTATTAAAAAGATAGATTATAAAGACAGTAGCTCCCAAGAAGGCAGCCGCCTGTATACAAGAACGCGACTGTCTTTATAATCTATCTTTTTAATAAACTGTCTGTACACTTACAATGTTCTCAATGCTTCGGTTAACATTTAGGGACCCTCATTATGCTACTGTTGAAGTGTGGTGATATTTTGAGCCTTTTTCGTGGTATAATAAGCGATTTGTTTTTACTTTCCCTGTGCCCTGAATACTAGCGTTGTAAGCTAATCAGCGGTCCGCGCCATGGTTATAATCGTTAACGAAAACGAACGAAATAACGAAAACTAGGTGGGAAAAAACATTGTCGTTAAATTAAATAAAAATAAAAACAAGGCATTACAAAAAAACGATAACTAAACTAAAACTGTAATGTCTGTTTGCAAAACTAACAAATAAAATAAAATTATCGAGTAAATGTCCTTAGTTTTCGTCTTTGTCAATCTTTCATAGAGCAAATAACGTTATATCTCTCCGACCATGACATTTCCCGTAGACGTGTATAGTTTCCGACTGGGAATCCAGAAATTCCGACATTCCACGTCAAATTGAACACAACATGTCCGTGGCCGTGCCCCTCGCCTGGCATCATAGCGGTACCGAAAGTCGGAAGAAAGCGGCAGAGTCCTATTTGATTATGACTGTGTCAGATAAAAGCGCTTCGCAGTGGAAGGTGGTAAAATATGTGGTCAATTTATTACAGGGAAAAATCCCACCAATTTGAAAGTACATTTGAGAAGCGCACACAAACTAGGAGGCTAACCTAGCTTACCTTAACAAGGTAAAGGAGAACGCAAAGCCCCCTTTCCCCGAAACAGAAGCTAACCCCGGTACAGGGCATGGATGTATTGATACAGGGCCAGGCAGCATGACAGAGACAACAGCAGGACAGAGAACACTACAGGAGGGCTTTCACCGGCGACCTGACAGCTGCTGGTTAGTAAATACACAGGAACACCAAAAGCGGGAGGAAGCGTGGGTTAATATGTGGATTGATACTGGGATGTCTACACAACTGTGTGACTCGATTGACTTCAAAAAGTTCGCCACTTTACTCGAACCAAAGTTCAAAACACCTGTTCATGTCTTCTTTAGTCTGTTGGTTATTTAGGTTTTTTTCCTGGAACACATCACTTACACATTTTGCACATACTGCGTCTTGTGTAGACTGTTTACATATTTATGCCCATATGTAGGCTACATTTTATGTACTGGTGTTATTGTTGAATACATTGTGAATACATATTTCTAAAATTGTATGATGTTTTTGTTGAGTTATTATTACACAATACTTTTTCTGATCTTTTTGAATCCCCCGATAAATAACCCATACTACAAAAAAAACTAAAACTAAGCATTTTCAAAAAATAAAAAATAAATTTGCAAACCCGCTTTAAAAACTAATTAAAACTAAACTGAATTTGAAAACAAAAAGTAAAAACAAAATAAAAATAAAAACTAATGAAAAATGCAAAACTATAGTAACCTTGGTCCGCGCTAGCTTGTTTTCAAGCTACAAACACATTCGATTAGCATGAAAACATGTCCCAGAGAACGACAGAGTGGGTACACATCTGTTATTAACACCTAGGTTAAATTTGCGCCGGAATTGTCCTTTAAGTATACTAGTACATATTGTACAGAGCGAGAGAGAGAGCGAGCGAGAAAGCGAGAGAGAGAGAGAGAGAGAGAGAGAGAGAGAGAGAGAGAGAGAGAGAGAGAGAGCGAGAGAGAGGTAAAGTCTCTCTGGCTTTAAGTATCTTGTGCTGCTAAATTTAAACCTGGGCTCTAAGTGGGTCTCAGCTTTTTATGTCTATCACAGCTCTGTGTCGAGCTCAAAGTAGGCAACAAACACACATCAACACACAGACACTCTCACACACAAACACACAGGAACATGGTCCATTTGTGTGTGAATGATTAAGAGAAGAAGCCACTTGCTGGCGATGGGAATGTGGGCAGTGGTTTCCTAAGTGGAGCTATCTGGGTCACAGGGCCACAGGGCCAAGGCTGCCGGGTCTCTATCTGTGAGTGTGACACTCTTCTCTGCTTCACATGGAAAAGATGCCAACATGGCAAACCCGATTTGGCCTTTAAAGGCATACTATGTAACTTTTCCCTCTTCGCTCCCCCTACAGGTTGTCACATTGGAACTACAGCTTGCGCATCCCGCCGCTTCGGTCCCCCTACAGCAGGGGTCATCAACTACATTTATCCAAGGGCCAGAATTTTTCTAAGCAGACACTCCGGGGGCCGGACTTTCAAATAAAGAAAATAAAATGACTTTATACCTAATACGCCTATTCTTGTTCGAAATGTTCACTTTCTTGCTTAATTAATGCTTTTTTTTTGTTTACACGTATTAGTGTGAGCAAACTCCTAAATAACATGGAAACTCCATAATGATAACTGGCTCTTTAAGTAGAAAAAGATCTCAGACTAGGAGGCAGTTCACTGGAGAGTGATGGTTAAAGTCTGTGATTAGGAAACATGGTTGTAGTATGCAGCATCCTGACTGGTGGAAAATGCTTGCAGAAAGAAATTGCTGTTGTCAGGTAAGAATGTCACTGTCAAAGAGGCTGAAGCGAAAATTTGATGTGGAAAAGCCCAGCTTTAATGATGAATGGACAGATAAGCAGGCTATGTGTTCGTCCTGTATGCCTTATTTGCAATGAAACGATGTTGTTGCAAAATAATACAACCAGCATCATCATCAAGAATGAAGAACGCAAACATAATGGTCGTGTCATTCACATGCATATTAAGTAGCCACATGTATCTGTTTTGGTCTTAATACAGCCATAGATTTACCGCTCCAGCGGAGAGGATGGTTCGCTCAGCCAGCAGTTAAGTTCATAAGAATGTGTCCAAATTTCAAGATTCCCGGCAAACTAAGAAACAGTTAGACTACAAACCGATAGCTTTTGTTTTAGCTTGTTTGTAAACATTCTCTATTTGCAGAGTAGAGCTGTGTTTGCGTAAAACAGTGCGGTGGACAAGAGTGGACTGAGAAGACAGAGCAGATTAATATATTGCTTTCTACATGTTTATGCCGGTCTACACAGGTGAGTGCATTGATAAGTATTGACTTTTTACTCAAAGGTTTTATTGTAGCCTACTTACAGTAACGAGACTAGCGTGAGTTGATCTGCCCCAGAATCTGAATTCGTGATTATTCTGCGGGCCAGACTAAAAGCTTTGGCGGGCCGGATCTGGCCCGCAGGCCGCCAGTTGACGATGGCTGCCCTACAGGTTGTCTCATTGGAACTACAGCCAAGCTGTAGTTCCAATGAGACAACCTGTAGGGGGACGGAAGAGGGAAAAGTTACATAGTATGCCTTTAAGTGTTGTGGCCTGTTTTTACTAACTTTTACATCTGTACGGCAATGTTTAAATACTAAATCAAAGCCTTCCCCCAACATGTCACTATGACATAAATATTTATGGAAAAAATAAAATGCTGAAAACACACGTCTCTTTTTTCGGATAAATAACGTTTTTTATGTAACCATTTAATTTTTTTTCTTCCAAAATCTCACAAGGCTGAAAGAAAATGAGGAATAAGAAAAAGTTCAAAGACACTCCCCTGTTCTCCCAAAAGTCACACAACCCTCCCTTCAGTGAAAAGAGAAATCACATAACCCTCCCCCCTTTCTGACTCCCCTTCCCACCAAATCATGTTTAAACAGTCCCTAATAAATCAAACACCATCGCTAGAAAAGAACGTTTATGCTGGAAAATTCTGCAGAACCCATTGAATGACAATGTTTTTCTACAATATCTGCACACTGCAACTTGAGTATGGTTTATAGTTATGGTGAACATTAACTGCTGACTTGTGACAGGACAAGGCCTTCCAGCACGATGACCTCCACACCCTCACACTAATGTTTGCATTGGATGTAAATCAGGACCTGCAGATGCAAGACTAAATGATTGTGTGATCATGTGTGTACTGATTTCACCTAAAATGTGTTTACAACTTGCAAGCATTTTTTTAGGCTTGTAATTTAGTATTGACATGCAGATTAAAGTATGTTTGTTGTGGTGCTGCCTTTCCGAGCTAAATCTACCTAATCTACCATAAGCACAACAAGATCACCTGGATAATTATATCAACAAAATACAGGATGTAATTAGATATATCATTTCCTTCATCTTGTGATAACCTTGAAGATGATCAACTAAACAGCTGCTAATAGAAACTGATTGCATTCAACTGCGATCATGTGTAAGGCAGATATTAAATTATACTGTAACCTGCTGACCAACAGACAAATGTTGAACCTGAAGGAACAAAATACCAGTAATAAGTGTTTACTGCTTGGAAAAGTCTATACATTTCAAGTTTATATTTGTCTATTTTACATTAAATCATTTCTCCAATAAATACTGGGTCATTGTACTTGTTTTAAAAAAAAGATACCGTTGGAGTTTGTTGCGCATCATCTCAAGTGCTGTGATTTGAAGTAGACGAGGGCCTGTGAGGCGCTGCCAGCAATAAAAGTATGCGTCTGCCCTCGAGCAGAGCTCTGCATATTCACATGCATGTGGGGTTGAGTGACGGCTGTGTCGGGGCCGGTTGACAGGGACCCGTGTGAGTGGTGAATCATAGTGACAGTGCATTGGGGAGAAGAAGCGGATTCGCTCCTGTGAACGAGTGACCTCTGACCTTTGGTGTCAGAACTGAGGCATCCCAACAATAGCATGAAAACACTGAGATGCCGGCAAGTAGATTTAAAAAAAAAAAAAATGGCTTGGGGTCTTCTCTGGCTTCCCTGATCCAGCTGTGGAGCCATATCACTGTGTCCATCTCTGACACTAATGCTGTCCTAATGAGCCTGCTGATAATGCCGGCTTAACCACAGGGATGTGCCAGGAGGGGCAAGGTGTCAGGGGTTAATGGGGAGCAGGGAAGAAGGATTTGGGTAACATCGGAATGACAGAGTGCAAGTATCAGAAGAACACAACTACAGGTATGTACAGCAGAATGGTTGTGTATATATACGTGTGTGTGTTTCGATTGCATTTTATCAAATCCACTTATGAGATCTGAATCCTTATAAAAATCCTTAGCGAATCTACTTTTTTACATTTATAAATAAAACAACTCAGCAGCCATCACTGAAAATAAGATCAGCAATATTAGATATAAAATAAATTATGCATGTTTTGTGAAAAAAAAAACATGCATAGCCTCCTTAAGGTGAAATTATACCGATGTAAGAATGTATGGCGATCTCTGGGGTAAAAACTGATTTATAGTTCAGCATTAGATTTCACCCATTGAGCGACCACTGCAGCGCTTACAGTATCTGTGACTAACGGTATGTGTCCTTCATTGGGAGGTGGTTTTGCGCTCTTATTACACGCAACAATTATGTTTACTCTGTGATATAGAGCAACAATGTGAAGGTTTGCCTCATCTCAATACTGTATAGGAGACTACTGGCGTGCAATCAATAGCCACAGTAATCCTGTTATTCATTCGGTAAGTTAAATGTGTTAAACAGCTGGCTGACAGCTTCTTTGTACTCAAAACAGGTGCTCTCAACCAACCCTGCTAGCTCATGTACAGCCATTCTAAAGCATAGATCCACCAATCCACATCAAAGTCTGTTTACATGTCTTAAGGAGTACTACTGTGTTGTATAAAGCCTTTTGTGGCTCCAAAGGGAGCTGCACAAAGTCTAAAAAACCTCTGTAGCTCGCTCCTCATCTCTGCTTAATGCTAGTGGCCCCAGGCTACATTCGCCGCTACTAGCATAACACACCTGAACTGTCAGCAGTCAAGTTGAATTGTGGGTAATGTAGGGCCCAGGTTTTGACATTAAAGAAGTATGCGTGGAATCACAAAAAGATGATCTCTGGTTCTACTGCGTACATTTTTTTTAACTGTCCATTGAGAGTACATTAACTAGACTAGAAGTGCAACGACTGTTAAAAGCTTCCATAAGAGATTTGTTACCAGGTTGCATGGAATGGACTACTGAAAAACAATGCTATATGTGTGCTTATACAGTCCATTCCTCATATGCATTAAACATAAAGTCCATAAACACAACTTAGCATACCAAGGTTGAACTAAAGCAACCCGCCCTTTAAACCTTAACACTGCAGAATGACATGCAGTGACATTGTGTAAAAGGGCTTTTTTCACCTGTCTATCTTGGCCTCTGTGTGCTTAAAGCAAACTCATTGCTCAGCCTGGTATCTGCTCTGTCCACACAGTGCCTCTTTAAGCAGGGAGAGGCTCGCGAAGACAGACTCAGGGCTGGAGTATTGACTCACCGGCCGGCCCCTTATCACGGTGAGAATTTACACACATGAAGAATGAGTCTATGGCGTGGCAGATAAGACGGCAGGTAAGCGGAAGGGTCACGGCTACAGAGGGTAGACTGCCTCGCAATAACTGCAATATAGAAAGGTGTGCATACATATCTGCTTTGTCTCACTTAGGTTTAGACAGAGGTCAGACAAGAGAGACTGACAGAGAAGGACGCAGAGAGGAAGCCTAAACTGGCTAATCTCTCTTTTAAGAGTCTGTTAACCACATACAAGCTGTCAGAAACGCGTAAGCCAACATGTGTGTGAGTGCAGAAAAGAGACACAGACACACAGACACACACACACACACACACAGTTCAAGGGGCCACTGAGTGCAGGGCAGTGGGTGTTAGATTACAGGAGCGGGGCCATCCAAAGCGCCGCCTGCTCCTATCTTTATTTAACCGCTGATTAGACTGACTCTTTGAAGGCCACTTTAATTGCCGCAGTGATGGGGCTCTTAAAACCAGGAGGCTTTTTTCACCTCTTTTATTGATTTCTCCTCTCATGACACCAATAAAAACGCCCACACTTCTTTTTCTCCCTCATTCGCCTTTTTCTTTTCTTCCCCGTCGCTCTCTCTCCCTCTGCTGCTTGTTTTCTAGTTCACCCTCTCTTCACATTTCGTCACTTGTGATTTTTTATTCTGGTTTGCTCGTCAATGCTGAATTCATGCTTAAAACAAAAACGGGGATACAGTGAAGCCTCAAGGCAAAAACTCATCTATTTTGAGTCATCTTGTCGATTTCTATGGATCACATTTCATTAACTGTGTTTGAGATGAGACGTGTTCAAACAGAACTGAGAAGAAAGGGAAAGAAATGATAGATGGAGACAGACAGTGCTCTGTATTGAAAGTGTACAGTCTCAGTGCTGAGCAGGTATTCTGGTGTTTGATTTAATTAGTGTCATCAGTGTGGATCATATGTTTCCCACACACCAGCCAGCGTTCACTGCGAGCAGCTCAGAGTACTCAGTTTATTTGCAGCTGAATTGAATTTCTGTGTGAACATTTCCTCCCCTCTCTATGCATATTCACAGATTTTTATCAAATAGAGTGAAGTCATTCATTTTTAAAGCACATTTGTTACATTACATAGCGTTTTACACAGCAACAAATACTCATAAAAAGAGAAAAAACTTCAAGTTGTTGCTGACAATAGCAAAACCACATCAAAGTATGACTGATTCACATGCTGCTTTATTAATTTAAAAAAAACACATACACAACCAGCTACGACTGCAGCTAACGATGTGTTTTATTATTGATTCATCTGTTAATTACTTTTTCAATGAATTGATTAGTAAGTTAGCCAAAATATATAGAAATAGTAAAACTACCACAGTTCCCTACAGCCATCAAGTAGCTTTTTTGCCAAATCAACAATCCAAACCCCAAATTCACAATGAAATACAGGGTTAGAAAATCAGCAACTTCTTCCAGTGAATGTTTGGCATTTCTACTTAGAAAATGACTTAACTGACTAATCAATTGTTAAAAAATGTTGTTCTTATGATCAACTAAGTAATTAATTGACCAATCGTTTCGGTACTTACATCCCCAAACTGACAATGCCACTTTCTCCTTTGGAAGCAAAATACTAAAAAAATGATTCTGTTCACTCCCAATACACTGTCGTTGATATACAGTACACTAACTTAGCCAACATACTGCAAGGTTCCTAAAAAATCTTTTAAAGACAAATGTCATTTTAAAGACGGATGTCATTTGCATGTTCAGGTAAGAAATAGGCAGAAAAAGCTTATCTGATACATGCATTAAAAATATTAGTAAATACTTTAAAAAAAAAATCCTATTATCGATTAATCTGTATTTTTATATTATTATTTTTTTTTTAAGTTAATCGAATCGTTTAAAAAAATTCTGAAAACAGTAAACAAAGAAAACACTATTTCCCCACAATCTTCAAAAAAAGAAACCAAATATCTGACCAAGAGTCCAAACCAAAAGATATTCAAATTGCAATAATGTAAAACAGAAAAAAAGCAGCAAATCCTCAGATTTGAGAAGCTCGGACTAGTGTTTGGCTTTTTTGCTGGCGATACATTTTTTGTCAACTAACTGATTAACAGTTTCGGCACTATAACATTCCATTACCACATTGACACAGACTGACACCTCACTGGTCATTGTCATAACAGGTCGCTATTGAGATTCTGCTAATGAAGGAAAGCGTTTACAGCTGTCTGGAGAGCAGAGGGCCACTGGACGAGGCCTTGACCCTTGACCTCACATCCTTCTGGTCGTAACCCCTGCTGATTCAGCTGGCTTCTTCTGCCCGGCTGAAGATCATTTGCCCATGACCTCCGTCATAACTCAATTCCAAAGGCATGGTCCTCCCCTCGTGTCCCTCCTCTCAAAAAACTACACTTGTTTTCTCTCATTGATTACCCAATCGGGCATTAACACCACTCCCAGGAAAGCTTTGTGTTTCATACATCATAAACTGACAGAGGAAATAAAGTTATGACGCATCAACAGGTCTCTGTTGAGCTTTAGTTCCCTCTGCTGTCTTTTCTTATTTCCTATTGAGATTTCTAGTGAGAACAATGACTGGGAAAGTCAGCATGTTATTTAGAAGTGAGGGATGAGTATTTTTGTGTATGAAGAAGGGAGGGGTTGGTTTGGTCCTTTATATTCCAGAAATCAAACCACACATAATAAAGCAGACATATATTTTGAACTATATAACCCTTGAAAAACTTGCTCTGATTGATGACAAACGTCTCTAATACCAGCTGATTTGGTCAGACCATACTCCTGTGTGAGAGCTGTAAACTTGGAGGGCCTTGTAGCGACGGTTGGTTCTGATCCCATTACAGACTCATTGATCCTCGTCTGGCTCCCGTTCTGCAGCGTCAGCCCTGTTATTGTATTGATTCCAGGTAGAATCAACAGAAGCGCTGACCAGCCATCATTGACTGTCTAGGAGGATAAATACTGGGAAGCCGTGATGCTGTCAGGCGGAGAAAAACTCAATACAGCAGGCAATTTAACACTACTAATTGTTCGCTAACATCAATTATATCATTAAGCCACTGGGAGTCAACAATGTTATAAAGGTAACTCAGCCCATGCTGAGACAAAACAATTCCAGTGTCTGGAAAGTGTTCATTAAATGTTTAACACTGCATAACACAATTAAGGATAAACAAAATCATCTCGCATCAGGTCGCACAAAATAAGCCCGTCCCTTAAAAACATTGCAAAGTTTATGTTTAACTTTTATTCCAGGATCCAAATGCTCAAGCCACTTTTTCAAAGTATACCTCAACCTAGAACTCCTAAAAACCCTTGCACTTCTTCTCCTGCCCATTCTCTCCCAAGCTCAAGGTAACTGGTGAGACAACTAAGCTGGAGACTGGCACCCTGAGACAGATTAGAGGCGTGCAATTAGGGATTTCTAAATAACTAATTTATAGCGCAATGCCTTACATCCAGCAAGACCTCCGACCTGACCTAGAAAGCGGTACAGAGGGAGGGGAGGGAGGTGTGTGTGTGTGTGTGTGTGTGGGGGGTGGGGGGGTAATGAAGTCAAGCATATTGGGGGAGCAGGATGTTAGAGAAGAGGGTTCGGGGGTCAAGGAGGAGAAGCAGGCTGATGTATGAACTTATGGCTGAAGCAAGCAAAACCGGGCACAGCGTTGAGCACTAGGGCGGGAAAATGCAAGCATTAACGTATTAAGAATAACAGAAGTAGTGGGAATTACACTGAGGTAAGTAGTTAGTAAACTAATGCAAGGGAGGAGGTAACAAGGCTTGGTTTAGTAATCCTACCAATGACCTGGTTTTATAAGGTCACTAATGATATTATGCCAGCTGACTGATTCTGCTAACACACCCACAACCCCCTCCCCCCATTACTAACCCCATCAGCTGACTGACGTGACCCCGCTAAATTAGCTGAAGGACGCTAACCCATCACCCCTCTCAAGCCTCGGACAGCTGACTGTCTAGCTCCCTCAACCCCCACCCCAACTGCTCACCCCAAATGAGTCAGGCAATTTCCTATCACTGGCAGCCCAAATACATATTTTTTGTTCACAGCAAGGTTTCTAATGGCAGCAAGGTTGTTAACCCAAAATAACATCTCCCTGATGATCGCCGAGTAATCAGCGACTCAACCTCGACTTGCTCCAGGGTGAGACACAACACCCATTTAACCGTTTTATCCCCAGCTCAGCCAAGTTCAAATCTGAATGGTCATTTGGAGTGTCAGGTCTTGCATGCAATGTGGACATTCTTGCAGTGAAGACGGGATTAGAGGTAGAATCTGGGTTAAAGACACTACGCAGTCCATCTGTTGTTTTGGTTTTTCCCAACCAATGGCCACAAGCAACGTTACCCTCCCCCTGCCTTAAATCATTCCTTGTTTCAACGGAATAAACACGCAGGGTAAATACTGCCGCGGAGACAAGGAGAAAGAGACATGTGAGCTGATTATAGCAGCAGGAGAGACAAACACAGGGGAAAAATGGGACATAGTGACAAACCTTGGGAATAAAAATAAGGTGTATCACATGTTTTTGATCCAAACGCATTAACAAAATCAAAAAGTTGTAAGATTCATCATCTTTTATCTCTCCACACCAGACAGAAGAATATCTAATGGCTAATATTTCTTTCTCTCTTTTTTCTCTCTCCCTTTCTGTACCGCTTTGTCTTTATCTGTCTTCTGTGTATCTCAGTTGGTTCCAGTTTCCCAGGCTCCTAAAAGCTGATAACCCAGTTTAGTGATTTCCACACGAACACACTCAACCCTGGACACACACTCCTTACACAGCCACATGCAAACACACACACGCACACACACACACACACACACAAATTCTGACCCTTTTCACACATTAACCTAATAACAACAAATGCAGAGACATCTCTGGTGACAAGAAAGGCACGCTTAATAAAAGGTAAGAGCCCTTTAAACATGCATTGTTCCGTCTCTTTAAGAAATCCTCATTCCCCACCAGCATTTACAGTAAATACTCAAATGAATTACAATCAGATTAAGAGAACCCTCTCACAACCAAGGTTATAATCGTTAACGAAAACGAATGAAATAATGAAAACTAGGTGGGAAAAAACATTGTTGTTAACTGAAATAAAAACAAAAACGAGGCATTACAAAAAAACAATAACTAAACTAAAACTGTAATGTTTGTTTGCAAAACCAACTAAAATAAAATTATCGAGTAAATGTCCTTAGTTTTCGTCTTTGTCAATCTTTCATAGAGCAAATAACGTTATATCTCTCCGACCATGACATTTCCCGTAGACGTGTATGGTTTCCAACTGGGAACCCAGAAATTCAGACATTCCACGTCAAATTGAACACAACATGTCCGTGGCCGTGCCCCTCGCCTGGCATCATAGCGGTACCGAAAGTCCGAATAAAGCAGCAGAGTCCTATTAGATTATGACTGTGTCAGATAAAAGCGCCTTGCAGTGGAAGGTGGTAAAATATGTGGTCAATTTATTACAGGGAAAAATCACACCAATTTGAAAGTACATTTGAGAAGCGCACACAAACTAGGAGGCTAACCTAGCTTACCTTAACCAGGTAAAGGAGAACGCAAAGCCCGCTTTCCCCAAAACAGAAGCTAACCCCGGTACAGGGCATGGATGTATGGATACAGGGCCAGGCAGCATGACAGAGACAACAGCAGGACAGAGAACACTGCAGCTTTAGAGACCATGGGATTTCCCAAACTGAATAAATCCCGCTCGCACATATAAACACAAAACTGCTTTGCTAGCTCCATTGTGTTGTAACCAAGACATCTGACGAAAAAATAATTTTATTCATTAGCATGATTGCCGTACTTTTTAGTTCAAAAACATCCAAAACACCGTACGAAAACGGACCAGACGCAAGCTTTTATTTTGAAAAGTAAAAGCTTGCGGACTGCACCAAGCCGGGAAACAGCGTATAATGCAAATCTGTGTCTTTCTGTCCTTGAACTATTGCCAAAGTCACACAAGTTGCAGACAATTTAAGGAATACAAAACCCATGAGCACTGCATTTTTTTCTGAGAGATTGCTTCACTTGGAAGCATAAATCTGCTTTGACTGTAGGGACTGCAGTGTAATATACAGCGAAGAAGCACAATTTTCTAAATATTCTTTTTTTTCCACCTAGGGTGGACAATTTTAATGTAGGTGAAAGGTACAAATTCCTCAAGATAATGATGTCCCAGCCATGTCATTTGCCAAGCTATTGCAGGCAAGACTCAAGTATGTTAAAGATCTTGTAATGTAATGTACAAATTGCTTACATCTGTGTTGGGAGCATAACATGCTCAACAGAGCCATGTGGCCCTTCAGCAAATGTGGCCCTCCCATGTGTCTGTGCAGGGACCCTGGACCCAACACAGAGGCAATCTTATACCACTGACACACAAAAAAAAACAGAGGGAATGAGGGAGCAAGAGAAAGGATAAATCAAGCCGAAGAAAGACAAAGGCAACTGGCCAAGGGGGCCCAAAGTGTCATCTTGCCTCCACTTGGGGTGAAAAGAAGGGAGGGGAAAAAGAAAAAAGGAAGTCTAGAGTTTACCAGAGGAAAGTTCTCTTTCTTTTCCTGGACAGCTGAGTGTCTTATTATGGGATTAGATTCAACCAGTGCCCCTCTAGGAATGTGGAACAGAGGGCTGGTGGTAATGGGTGGAAGAGTTTGGAGGATGATGTGGGTCGGGTGCTGAGGCGTAGGGGTGGGCCTGGGTGTGGGGTGCTGTTAGGTGGTGGAAGGCCGAGTCAGGGAGGCAGTATGCGGGAGGGCTTGGCAGCGTTCCCAGGGTAGGGGGAAGCCACAGCGCTGGGGCCCAAGTGGACCCTTGCCAACAGTGCAATTACTCCCCATTCTGAACAGCTGGCACATAATGGGTATTCAGGCACTTGTAGTCCTTCGATAGGACATGGAGATCCCAGGTCGTCCCCCCCTCGCGTGCCTCGGTACAACATGGCAACCGGCGATCAACCCACCAAGGTGATGCTGAGGACGCCATCATGCCGATACACACACATCAAGGCGTTGGATAACACCAGGTAAAGATTTAATTAAAAATGACCTGTTGTGCCACTTTGGAAGTGTGAAAGCAAACTAAAAAGACAAACAAGTAGGTGCAAACACAACGCAAGCGCAGACACACACACATACGCAGACACACACACACACACACACACACACACACACACACCAAAGTGCAAGAATAGGCCTCATCTGTGTTTGATCCACAGTAATACGCTAGCAGGCTGGGACCCGCGAGTTGAGTGTGGGGGAATTCTGTGTTTATAAATTCTGTCTGTTTGAAACTCAGTCCAAGTTTATAATCCACCCACTGTGTGGCGGCTTTGTGCTTTTCCTCAAAGCGCTCACACAATGTAAACACAGCATTTAAAAGGGAGATTTTTTTTAAATCTTAGGTCTAAAACAAAGGGAGCACAGGAAATGGACTTGGTCTTGAAGAGGAAAACAAACAGACGGTCTGTCAGTCAAGCTCATATGGTGCTGTGATGTCACGGAGGATGAGATGTGGGACCATGGAGTTTGCCGTGTGTGTGTGTGTGTGTGTGTGTGTGTGTGTGTGTGTGTGTGTGTGTGTGTGTGTGTTCGGGCTACCGGTATCGGTAGCACATGCCGAGTACATGTGCGGTCGTAATGTACACTACAATCCGTTAGAAATACAGCTGACTTCCTGTGTGTGAATTCCTCTCTTTGTCAGGTGGTGATGATGATGATTGATGCCTTGTGTGCGGTGATGGAGCGGTGAATCAGCCTGGCTCCTAGGCAGCCTCGCCGCAACGACTCCAAGAGTCTTTGTGACATGCAGAAAGCCTCATCCTCAATTCCTCCCTCAGAGCATCACGCACAGGACGTGTGTAGACCATCAAAGAGGCTATGTAGGTTGAGACGATCATATCAATACTATTGTGTGCACGCATGTGTACGCACACATTACGCCTATGCAACTGTGTGGGGCACAAAACAGATGAGAGCCTTATGCTGAACATTATAAAACACTCAAGCCATCTGAGAGAGTTTAACTGGCGTGTTCCACTTCACTTAAGGAGCAGCAAACAAGGGGATCTCTATGTGCTGCTAAGTCAACACAGACTTTCCTCCACTGCACTTTAAATGTGATTAAAGATTTGTTTGTAGTTTACCTATCTGCTCTTCGTTTAGGATGCTGTATAATCTCTCTATCACTAGTCTAATAAACCTCTCACAAATTCTCATACAGGATGAACATGTGTTAATCGTTTTTTTTTCTTTCACAAATGTTTATCCAGGGAAGGGTTTATTTAGCAAACATACTGGCCAACCGTTGAGGAGCACTTCTGCATCACCTGGAGATTAAGTGCCTGTAAAAGTCCCTCAAAGCCATCGACAGTAGAAGGGGAAACTTACTGCACTTTCACTGCTCAAATTATCTCAGTTGGTCCAACGATTCAAACTGGCAAGCTCATTGTGCCCACTCATACGTCCTTTAACCTTTTCTTTGGACTCAAAAAGCAAATAGTCCCAGGAACTTAATATCAGGAGCTCAATAGGGAAGTTCCTTTAGTGCTTCTATGTTTGCATTTCCACTGTATCTGGACAACGACAAGGATTAGGCAAATTTGACCAACAGACGGAACAGTGATGTCTTTGTTTAACTTACACGTCTACACTAACAACACAATCAGTGTTGGAAAGGGGACATGCAGAGGTACAAAAGTTTAAAAAACTCAGAGGGCATGAGGCCTCTCTCCAACAAATGAAGGATGTGCCTTACCACATCAGTGCATTGTAACAAATAACGGTTTCATTTGGTTTCTCTCGCTCTCTCTTGCTCAGCTTTCTTGTACGTTTCTTGTCTACGTATATATCTCATCAGCATCATGAAGTTGATTTAACGTAAATAACATTACAAAAGTTCTCATATTAAGTCTTTAAAATTATACTCATCACCTAGTGCTTGTTTACATTTTGAATGAATGAAAAATTCAAAGCTGAAACAATTACTTGATTAAAGTGGACTGTATTATGCTTTTTCATCATTTCTACATCGTTATAATGTCGGATTTTCATGTTAAACGTGGCCAAGACTTCAAACAATGAGGCAAAAGTATTTTAGACAAATCCCCTGTGAGCTAAAACGTTCAGATTTCCAACTGTTCTGAACGCTCCGGTTTCAACAGTTTTTTTCCACTCTCGGCTGATCCATGGGCAGTATGAAAAAGAGAAAGTGTTTTTTGAACATTAAAGCATGTAAACATGTCCAAGTACAAACACAAAATACAAGAATTAACCTGAAATGCCATATAATAGTTCCCCTTTAATCGGTTGACTGACAGAAAACTAATCATCATTCTGTGGTTTCAACTTCTCAAATGTGATGATGTCATATTTCAGTCGTGGCCAACCTGGGGGTCGGGACACCCACAAGGGATTGCAAGGTAAATCCCAAGGGTCGCGAGATGACTAACAGTAGAAAATTAACACCAAAAGTTTTTTTTTCCAGGCATTCCTCTATTCTATTCTTCTTTTTTTCTTGTTTATCACTGGCTAATTTGACTTCTTCTAGGCTCTGAAAAAGATATTCAAATGGAACATCAGGAAGAATCTCAACCAATAGAAATATAAAACCAGTGATGAGTAGGTAGACATGCTTCATCTTGTCGGGTCACAAGACAAAAAAAAGGCTGAGAACCACGGTTATATATGATAGTGAACTGAATGTCTGTGGATGTTGTCTGTTGGTTGAATACAAAACTGCCAGTTTATGAATGAAATTAATTGAAAGTTGCAGCAGTGTTTGACAAGTGAGTAACGTTTAACCTCACAATGGCAAACTCATGCCTCAGTTGTTAATGGGCCATGAGAACGCCCTACCAAAGTAGCAAAGAATTTTGGGAAGGCAGAAACAACAGTCCTAGAACCAAAGATGGAGCTTAAGTCCTGCTGTTGACATGTAGGAAATGTTCCTAAAAAGGTTGCTGGAAAAATTCCTGTGATCAAAAGAATAGGCAGTGGCTTTAGGTCAACTCTAAAATCACTTTCAGCAGAAAACCGACACCGCTTTTTGTGGTTTGAATCTTTGCTTTTGTGATGTCACAGAAGTTTACATAGAAGAGCAACATACTGGCTGCATTCAATGGAATTTAAATGAATTATATTTCAAACACATGCAATTAGAACAAATATATATTTAATGAACTAGCAGTTCTTCGAGTGTAATGAATAAAAATAAAACCTCATCTCAACAGTTGTTTACATTCAAAAATCCCCATCATAGCTTCATTCCAGTGCAGAGCGCTGGTGGTGCAGTGCTGAGGTTAGAGCCTAACATGCGTATCAGCTGGGACCATGCCAAGAACATTAGCTTACGGCCGACTGTAATATGATTAGAACCACACAACACAAAGCACCGCCTGCCTGGGAGCATAACCATGACTCCCATGGCTAGGATTAAACTAATGTGAGGCTGCTTGTGTGTGCGTTTGTATGATAAAGAGGCAGAGTAAGGGAGAGAAAAGGAAAATGCTATAGGGCCAGTTTTTCTTGTCTGAACACTAAGGTTTTCTATCACTCCCATCCTCTATTGTCTTCTCACCTCTTTCTAGCTTTTTTAGACTTTTCCTTACATATCAGGTGGCCGCCAGGCCTTAGCATCTGCCCTGTTGGCACAACCCTGTCTGTAGCAGCCAGCAGAGGCTCAGCAGCCCGCTGATGTCAAAAAGACACTATTTCATCTAAACCTGCTTCATTCAGCAACTCCACTCTTTGGCCTGCACTTTACTCTGAGCCCTCTTTTGTGTGTGCGTGTGTGTGTGTGTGTGTGTGTGTGTGTATTTTTCCTCATAGGGTGGTCGTAAGTTAAGACATACACCTGTTGTTAGCAGTAAAGAAGCACAGACGTCCTGTCTGGGTCACAAAAGACGGGTTCAGAGAGAGGAGCTGCCAGGATGACAGAACCCAGCCTTTATAAAAGCAGCAGGAGCAGTAGTGATCATTGTAAACATTTGAAAATTACATTTAAATGTAGCCCAGGAGAGTGACTGTTCCAATATTATTCCTAAATATGGGACATTTCTCTGAGATACAATTTTAGCTTCATTACAAGAGACTTTCAACGATTTTGTTCTTGATAGCCTCTTCTTAGTTTTAAATAGGATTGAGTCGGTTTTACCCAAATGTATGGAACGCTTGTTTTCTACAAGCCACTCTCCTACCCTTTCTAATACATAGAGTGTTTTCAATCCCAATGACATCGCTGTACTGCAGGGCTGTTGACTTCTCAGCACAAAAATAAATGAGAATGTGTCTAATAGATAATGCAATAATTCCCCGCTTTTCACATGCTGGTCTGAATAACTCGCTAGATTTGGCTTTAGTCGCTCTTTAGAAATAAAGTCGCTATGAGAGTCTGAAAAGAAGCTAAATCCAATTCATATATAACCACAATTCAAACACACCCTTTCTTATTGCCTCCTACGACCTATATGAAACAGACACGATACAAGGAATCACTCTGCCACTTATTTTTCTTTGTCTGTTTGTCCATAAGCCGATATCTCAACAAAAACAAAATGAAAAGACTTTCATGAAATGGGCCTTCTGCCATTACAATTTGATGGACATCCAGATATGGGATAATGGACAAATAGTGATGTCCATAATAACAAAAATAAAAAATAAATTAAAACAAGAGATATAAAGACTTCCACATCCAAGATAAACAAAATATAATACAGTACACAAAGTCAAGAACTCCATTCAAACGTCAGGAATCATTTCTCAGTGTTGGCAGAGGTTTGCACCGTTCAAGTGTCTTTTAATTTTATGATTTATATGACGATGATTTACAGTGGAGACGGAACGATACAATGATACAACCAAAGAACCCTGTCATTACGTGGGATTAGTTCTAGGTTTGTCAGAGACGTCAGGACGTCTCAATTGAATTGCCATCAAATATTCACATAAATCAATACTGATTCAGAATTTTAAAAATGACTTATTTCCGTTGTCATAGATTAGTGGTACTCAAGGACGTCTTCACTCTTTAAAGTCATAGGAACTGAAAGACAGGCTTGACCCACGGGTGCACCCCCACCCCTTCATGCACCAAAACAGCTGCTCCTGTTCACACTGATTTTCCCTGGCCTTGGTGTCAGAAATCAGCATCTAAAACAAAGCCCCGGTGCACGTTAATCACTCAGATTTTTAGTTATCCGGCTCCTGAGGTTAGTCTTTGTTTGTGCCACACTAACCACCCAGAAAAGTCCACCCAAGGGTCAGAGAGGCCAAGCCCGACACTGGCTCTCAGTGTATGGGGACATTTATGACGTCTGGGTCCCTGAGCAGGGGTGGCTGCCATGACTTACAGCACTAATCTGAGGGGTTACTAAACGCCTTGGAGCTTACAACCATACAGGCTTTGATGTTGTATATTGTTATGGCATCTAACCGCATTCTATGGCTCAGAGACGTGATTGGATTGTGTTGTTCGCTGCACATCTGTGTGTTTTCCAGGCAGGATTAATGGCTTGTTGACCGCAGTTCAGTCTGGGTGTTTTTCTATTTCCGACTCGAGTGGATTTCACATCATAAGAATCTCTGTCAATCAGACAGGCTTGTAATCTATACTGCGTTTAATGTCATTCGGTCTTCAGTGCAGCTTCTATACTATTCTACGTTATCAGATCATACACTCCCACAGACATGCAGGCTTGTGTTTGAGCTCATCACACCATGACTATTTCGGGGCAGACAAACTGGAAGTGTGAGAGCCCTTGTCACCCCTGTCACAGGTGACAGGGTGCTTTCATCACATGTTCAATGTCAACTTCGTTGTGTAATGCCTCAGCTGTCATGTCGAGACGCTGGCTGTTCAGCAGCATGTCGGCCCGACATTTTTCACCTCACTGCTGTGCTGTTCCCCGCCTGGTGGCACAGAAACATGGGAACTCATTTCCATATCGCTCCCCAAGGAATTGTAATTAAATTTCATAATTACTTTGGGGATCTTAACTCCGCCGCTTCGGCCAAAACAGTGGGAAAGTAGGCTTGTGTGTGTGTGTGTGTGTGTGTGTAAGATAAAACCTTTACATTTGTTTTTTACCAACACCCCCTCTGCTCCCACTTCCTTTTCCTCTCATCTTTATGCCTTTCCTTTTGCATCACGCTTACTTCTCGCTCTCTTTCCGACTCATAAAATCATAGACCTTGGGGAGTTTCACTTCTTTACCATGTCCCTGGTGTTTCATTGCACCCCATTGTGCGTACACTCTGCAGGTCAAAGGTCACAACAGTAGGTCACGGCGCAGTGAATGAGTCCAGACGGCTCACTTTAACGCTTTTTATTGGGGGATTCTTGAGTCTTTATGGGGCCAATGTCAGAAAATGATACGTATCATTTTAGGATCAAATGGTTTTATTGCCATTACAGCTTCACGAAATTACCAAGCACTTCCAGAGAATAAAAATGATATATGAACATGAGAATTTAATACGAGTTTAACAGCAGCAAGTTGGGAAAAAGAAGCTTAGATGAATTAAATAACACTCTATCTTCATTACCAGCCCTGGAGGTGTACTTGAGTTAGGCGCTTTAGCCTCAAAATGCCCAGTGGTGCTGTTCAGTGACCGTTGAAGTGTGTGTGTTAGTACTGTATAGATGTGAAACATGATGGTGATGAGAAAGCGCTTGTGTTCTCAGCAAAACATTCCCCAGGACGTAAAGATATTCTACTACCCCTGAATTCCCGGTTGATGTGCAGCTGGCGGTGCGGAGGTGCCAGCGAAAGGAAGGGGAAGTGCTGGCGCAGTAGGGGCTCTACTAGATTTCCCTGTATTGAAGTAGAAAGCAACAGGGAAGTGATATAATCCTCCTCTGGACATCCGCCAACATCTTCCATCCTGTGAACAATACCTCCCCAACACCTTTCCGCGCTGTGCACGTGCGTATTGTGTGCATCTGTCGGTGTCTTCCTCTTGTGCCTGCCTTTGTGACAAGCAGGGATCATAGGGTTATATAAGAAAGATGAGGAATCATTAGAGGGAGGGTGGGTGACATTGGAGGGGGTAACCCCAAGGGACTGGGCTGCATTCCACCACTTTTTCCTCCTACACCACACACACACACACACACACACACACACACACACACACACACACACACACTCCCCTCAGCCAGCACGTGACAGGTGCTGATTTAAGAGCTCCACTTGTGCCCCCTTTATGCCCATTACAACATGCACTGCCACCACCCTACCCCAAACCACTCTTTGGCTCCTCTTTTTAAACACACACACACGCTTCATAGACATACCTGGGCATGGAGGTGTGTTTTCATAACCCCACACACACACACACACACACACACACACACGGCCAGCTGTCAGATTGGTAGATTTATGTGCTCTGCATTATGCTCACATATATAAATACAAAACACTTAATTTCAGGCACATCACTGTTTCCTCCTTTACTTTCTCTGCCTTTCTTCATCTCTTCTTTCTATTGTATTCTCACCTCATCTGTCTTCATATCAACCTCTTGTCTTTGTTTTTCTATATTTGTCTCTTCTTGCCAGTCCCTTTCCTTAAATCCTTTTCCTAAATCCCTCAAGGTCCCAGAGCATCCTATTGTGTCTCTCTCCATCTTTCTCACTTACTTCATCATTCTATACATTACCTCCTCCTCCTCCTCTGCATTACATTTTCCTCCTCTCCTCTTTCTTTGTCCTTTTTTTCCTGCAGTCTCTCTCTCTCTCCTTCCCCTCCCTCCCTCCCTCCTCTCTCTCTCTCCCCCTCCCTCCCTTGTGTCTAATGGTGTTAGCCAGTGCCAGACTGTTTTAGAGAGAGAGCGCTGCGGACTCAAGGCAGTTGGTGTTCCTGCCAGCCGTTACACACACACACACACACACACCAAGGACAATGTGTCTGGGCTGTGGGGGGGGGGGGAGGGGGGAGTAAATGCATGGCTGCACTGCCACCCTGAGGCGACTGGGGGTATAGCTGTAACTGGGGTCATCGAGGGGAGACAGAGGATGATGAAATACTGGCAGCTTTTCAGTAACGGCTGAGCCCAGCCGAGGCTGGGTGGGCGGGGTGAGCTGCTGTGAGCTCACTGCTGCCGCTACTAGCTCACGGCCAAAGCAGCTATTATGCAAGAGAAAGAAGGGAGGGAGAGAGAGGGGAGCAATGTGAACAACAGCAGGTTCAGTGAGGATAATGCACTCGGTGAGGTGATGTACAGAATGTCATCAGCGCCGGCGCTTTAAATCTCTCCGACACGTACACGCAGACTTGGGTTTTCACGGCTCCTTTGTTTCCAAAAGTGGAGACTCCTTTCTTTAGACGGCATTCCAGTGAAGACTAGTGAGATTTCCCCTTCTGCCCTGAAAAGTAATCATCACAAAGACAAATGGTCCTTAGGCACAGCGAGGACCTTTAGCAGATAAATGGCTTTAATTAATCTTGTTGAACATAGCTCCAAGATATGTTAATCGATGAAATATGATGAGAATATCCTTAGTTAAATAGATATGCAAATAGTCAACTGCGAAGCAAATTCATTCAAATTTGCATTGTTTCTCCACATTGAGCGAAAGTTCAAAGGGGGACAATTTATTGCGTGCAGAGACACCTAGGAAAACACAAGGTGACCCAGACAGGGTAGCTCACAGAATTTAAAAGGCTGTGCTGAAGTGGAAAGATTAACACGTTTGCTTCGTCGCAGCTTCCCACTCAATATCCATTTTTAAGGAGTGATGGAGATGGAGATGAAGAGAGTGACAGTCAAGGACGCCCCAACACTGTGAGGGTGGCGTTACACAACTCTGACGAAGACCCTGATGGAGGCTGAACGTTACGCTGAAGGGTTCACGAGGGACAAAGCTTTGCTCCTGTTCCTCTGTGACAGTTTGTTCTCTCTCAGACGAATATGCATGCTCTTAAGTCAATAACGTTCTTCAAAATTCAAAAAGTGGGCATTCAAGTATTTTCATATTAGAGATCATGAAGAATAAAAGCGTCAAGTGATTTCAATCCTGAGTAATGATGCATTGAAAAATGTATTCGCCCCGACTCTGGAGCTCATGCACTCCTGTCCCGTTTGCCTTTTATGTGTACCTACTCTTCATTTCTATCTCTCTCCATTTTGCGCCATACTAACCCCTCCCCTGTACACACACCTGCTCTCAGGACTACTGAATGCTGAGGTGACCTTCAGGATACAGGAAGTGGCACACATGCATCTTTTCATTTCCATGTATTTATTTACCTTTCAATAGGCATTGTGAGAAATGCGAGCGAGTCTTTCTACCTTTTTGTATTTACTTAATATAGAGCCACAGCTTTACAAGCACCAAATAAAAAAATATATTTTGCAGTGTGTGGATCTTAGTTAGACTCTGGAATCTAAGTCTGTTTGTTTTCAGATATCAAATCTTGTTACCTCTAACACAGGTGTCAAATCGGCTTTGTGTTTGTTTGTGTCAGCACCTTCCCAGAGCCCTGTCCATCCAATCAGCATGCAGTCCATCAGGAGCATGGGAAAATTGGTGATGAATATGAACCTGAAAGCACCATCAATTAGAAGACAATCAAGGACTGCGAGGACAAAAGGGTAAAGACAAAAAAGGAGAAACATTTTCTTTTCACCGCCATCTAGAAGACGGTTTAGACGTGTAAAGTTTCGTGGAATTGAGGTCGACAGGCTCCTTCGAGCCCAGTGGGGTACTTATAATTTGTTGGGGGAGTAAGGGAGGGAGGGAGATGGAGAACAATGGCATTGTCCCTGTTGCACTGGAAGCCTGGGCCACCGCCACTGCCGGCCTGCAGATTGTTAGTAGTAATTTGCTTTATGTTGAGTGGAAGCAGGATCAGGGATGAAGTGAGGCGTGCGTTAATTCCTCTGCAGGGATCACATGCCCTTATCGGTCTCCAATCATAACTCCATCAGCGGGGGTTACATAACCCTTGGTACACTGTCACGGCGACCACCCAGGGCTGGTCTGCACCTCTGCCCAATTGGTGAGATTTCAAGCAACTGGCATCATATACAGTAATCTGCCAGAAGCATTCATGCTCGATCGGTACACAGGATCAATATGTATTGCAGGAGCAGATGGGGTCAGACTGCATCTTGGCCAGTTCTCCTGCAATGCTCAAATTACTCCTTCATCTTTCCCACAGCAGCAAGACAAAAAGGATTGATTATGCCTGGCTGTGATCAATAGCAGACAAACAACTGTCTCAGCATGGCGTGGGCAAAGCAAAACCTTAATCCAACATTCAGTTAGAAACATGAAATATCAAATTAATTCATGTGAGATCAATAATGGATAGTTTGTCCACTTGTGTCCAGTTAACGGACAACCTCCAGCTTCATTCAGCATGACAGCAGTAATGACAGTGGCGGGGGAAGAAGAGACAGAGAGATAGAGAGAGAAAGCAAAATA
This sequence comes from Sander vitreus, assembly GCF_031162955.1. Lineage (NCBI taxonomy): Eukaryota > Metazoa > Chordata > Actinopteri > Perciformes > Percidae > Sander > Sander vitreus. The sequence continues at coordinate 11,711,856 of NC_135872.1, forward strand.
AAAATTAGACACAGCTAATGCAGCAGGACAGTAGCTTTGTACTAGTCATTGTGCTGTCCACTGTGTGATAGCTTCCCTTAGGCCTCTGTGCCCTTCATTGGCGGTAATTTGCTGTTGTCACATTTGGTTTGTATCAAGCCTATTCTACAGGCCACATCATACGAAAAGACTTCTACAGTTTCCCTATGCTTTCCCGTGGCTCCTGGTCAGAGGCCCAGCAGAGGGGCTCAATGGTTGAGACAGCCCAGGGTGACAGCTCTCCGTTTTTGGGGAGGGCGGCTTGGTGGGGTCCTGGAGCCTCCGAAGGTTCTCAGCTGTGAGGGGGCCCGAGGACAAGAGGTGGAGGGCCGGTGGAGAGGAAGCACATTTTTCTTTGAAGGGTGTATTGTCACCACCCATCATCTCTCATTGCCCCATTGAGAGTTGAGGGCCTCGACTCACATTTTTCTTTTCAATTGCTTTCCTCCCTTCTCCTATATCACAGGAAAAGTTCGCAGATTCATGAGAATCTGTGTTGTAGTCCTGAAAATACCAAACGCACATGGCCACTCACACACAGCAGCCACTCATGCACTAATGCTCTCATCAACTGTGTCTATTAACTCCATATTTAAGAAATCGGGGACTCTTGGGATTTTCTTCTGTCCCTAAACACTTTAGGCTCATCATTGATATCGCAGGCCAGACACATTTAGACACAGCTGTCCATTCTCCTGTATCCCACTGGCTTTGATCTTCCATTTTCTCCTCTTCCACGATTGATATTTACATTACATTACCGGGGAAACACACACGCATGAGAGACCATATGCACACGCACACACACACACACAGTGTTGTTCTGACACCTCCCAGTGGGGTCCTAGTGGCTGTGAACATCCTGTACATCAAGACTGCAGGGTCGTTGTTATTATTGCACTATCTGGCGAAGATCAGGCTCCATCACTCAACTAACTGTCGTGAGAGACAGGAAGAGGAGAGAGATGTGTGTGTGCCAAGGCATAGAGGGATTAAGAGACCAAGGAGGGGCATGTGTGTGTGTGTGTGTGTGTGTGTGTGAGTGAGGGGGTAGAAAAAGAGAGAGATGGTACGAAAAAAATAGAGGGATAGCAGAAGAAATGTGAGAGTGAAAACAAAAGAAACAAAGACAAAGCAACAAAGAAAGGTAGGTTGCAAGACAAAGGCACAAAGAGAGTTGGGGGTGAGACAGATAGAGAGACAAAGGAAGATGAGCCACTACCTATGCAGACTACAGCAGGAAAATCCGTCTGGCCTCCCCTCCCCGAGCGCCGAGCTATTACAGTAATGAGTGCAACTGCCGGGGTGACGTCATGTATCTATAGCATTACTGCATTCACTGATGTATAGGACAAAGAGTGAAAAAAGCAAGGAAAGAGAGGGAGGCAGGGATAAAGAGACGGAGAAAGACGGCACTGAGGAGAGATTTGAGAGAGTACAGGGATGCAGGGGGATTGCAGGGGCAAGAGGAAGTACGGAATAAAAGAATGAGAAATAGAAAGGGTTAAAGACAAAGAAAACAGTAATGGGAAATAAATTTGTGATGGTCCCTCCCTCATTTGACTTGCTTGGCTTTGTTACATCTGCAGGTGGAAAAATCATCTTATTAGATAACAGCAGCCACCCCTCCACCCCAAACCTCCCCTTCTCTCCCTCATCACACACCAACATTCAATTCCCCTCCATAGTCCAGTTCACAAAAACAATCAAACACTTATTGCACACATATGCATGTTGGGGGCTCCTCCACCCGACATAATTAGGATAATGAACGCAGTGACAAAAGGAGACGACCAATTATCTGGTTCTTCAATCCTAATTGGCTGGAGATTACTATCACGCTCTAATCTGATGTACAATGCTTCCAAACCGCAGCGCACAGTTAGAATTAAATCTTGTGCTTGTGGTGAAATTTTGTGACAATCAAGCTTATCCTGTATTCATGTATGGAAAGTAATTGAGGCACGCTTGAGCACATTCCCACAGTTCCATGCATTGACAACTGGGAGCTGCCCAGTACAACCAGTCCTCATTTATTGGCCACTGAGCAACTCTGAGCAGCTGGTGGTTAAGTGCCTTGTTCAAGGGCACCTTGATGGTACACTGCAAAAAAATAAAAAAAATAAAAAGCTAAATATTGGGAAATGTAGAGAAAAGTTCCCATATCAAATAAAAAAAAGCATGCCAATGGAGTAAGCAAAAATAACAAATAAAAATCATGCTGCTAGAAACCTTTTTTTAATGCCTTAAAACTAAACATATGAGCAATAAAAAAAATAAAATCAAGATAAAAGGTTTTTTTAACCTGATGGCGAGGAGCTTCACCAGGAGACTGTACTGTGAACTACAAACAAAAAGGTAAGTTTATTAAGATTTCCCTTGATAGATGTCAAGGTTTTGAGTCTGACAATTATGAAACTTGTTTCTAGTTAGCCTGGGAAAACCCTGATGAACTTCCGGCAAATTTGAGATTTGCTCTGCAAGTCAGTCTGGCCAAGAGCCCATTCAAGCCCATTTCCAATTTTTCCAAATCGAGGCACCAATCACAACCGTTGAGGCGGGCTTTACACGATGACGATAGCGCAGCGACGGCAAGCAGCTTTTTGTTTACATTCAACATAACGGCCACCAAAGCGCAGCGACCCGTTGATGCCGCTGTAGCCACTATGTCACCCGGATCGTTGGTCTGATTGGTTGAAGGACTATCCAATTGCGCCCAGAGGCATTTGAGCAATGTCCGTTGGTGACACCCTTTGGAAATGGGCTGTGAATGAAGCTTGTCCAGACCCACTCTCAGTTACAACTGAGAAGGGTCTGGTGTCAACCAGGCTAGTTTCTAGTCAGCTCAGGCAACAAAAAAAAAAAAATGACTGAATATCTTAATTTGAAAAATAGGAGACCGGTTATCTGGAAACACGTTTAACAAGATTATTTATCATGGATAAGAAAAAATAAGACAGAATCATCCTAAAATGAGATGAAAGAACTTTCTTGAATTGCCTTTTTGCAGTTAATTCTTGATCTTAAAAGCATGTCTGTAATCGTTAGGCTACCGAAATGCAATTATCTATACGTTTATTTTAAGACTTCCAGACAAACTTTATATGAGCGTTTATTATTTTTTTAAACATCTTAATTTTGCACATAAAGACGTGTACACCATTAAAAGTTATGGTCAATGTCCGTGTTGGCAGTTGAAGCACAAGCTACTTGGCTGAAATATATCACTGATGTTTCCAGAGTACAAAGACAGAGAGGCTCTTTATTTTCGGCAGGCATGGCAGGGGGCGACCTGAGGAGCTATGAAACAGGGGGCCTCTTGAGTGCGACCACCCCAAAGACAGCCCGCTGCTGGGGCTGACACTGTGAGAGCTGCACAGGAATTTACCGTGACAGCGGAAACAGCCTCTCCTCAGGTGGACGTTCATAAAGATAGAGCCAGGGCGCGCACGCACACAAACACACACACAGACCTTGGTAGTGAACCCTGCCAAAACTCAACTCTCTGTTACCTCGCTGGTGGGATTCTAGGAAAATCTAAGCCTTTCCTCACCTTTTGATCCTCAAAATGTTCTCAGCCTCGCCTGTACAGGGCAGCCCTGTCAACACAGTGTCAGATTAACACTTGTATTATCATATTTCTCAAAGAGCAAACATGTACACTATCTATTAAGTCTGATGTCTGCCTTCCTGCAACTTTCAGCATCCAAACAAGGCATTTCTAAGTTGAGTGGAATGTTTATGTATGAGCGCAACCAGTTGGTTCCGAGAAGCCACGTTTCCCGAGGGCATAATTAGTGGGGGATAAACACTTCCTGTTACAAGAACAAGTATTTCAAAAGTAGTGGTATTGGGGCCTTGGTATGGACCGAGACATGGCTGTTTACATCATGGTACTGTTGCTTTGCTGAGAGACCAAAAAAATGTCACGTGGCAAAAATGAAACCAAGGGAGCCATTATAACATCCAGTGGCTGTCGTCAAACTAAAGACAGGGTTAGAAGCCAGGGCAGGCCTGTGCTTGATCAGCAGGGCCCCTTAAGCAGGCGTCCAGAGCCAACCTGGTTGTGCATTAGTAACCAACTCAATCTACTGTACCTAAGGGCTGAACCATTCCGTTCCGATCCAGATCAATCAGCGAGGTATGCCTGTGAAGAAAGTCTGAACTCTGATGACCTGGCTGCGCAGGATAAAACAACATGCATCCTGGCTCCCACTTCCAAGTATTTCCGGAGTGCACCTTGGGCCTATTTTACAGTGAACCACCATATCGGCTTTCAAACTGAAAGTAAGTGAATTTGTGTGCATAAGCGCACATGTATGTTGCTCACGTATGTACTATCCGCACACATGTTTCTGATGAGTCAATATAGATCTGCATTTCAAATAAAGATAATGGGAAGCAGAGCAAGAGTGAATGAAAGGGAGAGGGGGTGGAGTATGGTATCCATAGGTGGGGGGGTACATTCCTGGTGCCTGATGTCTGAGGTAAATTAAAAATATCCCCGGCTGCTTGGAGGGGGTCCAGAACGGCTGACACACACCGCTCAGTCAGGGAGCTCGCTGCTGATCCAGTAAGCGCTCACTCACGGCCAATTATGCTTCCTGTGATGTGTGTTCAACCCCCCTACAACACCCCCGCCACCCTGCCTCTCTGCCTTTACCCCTCTAGCAACACCAGCCAGAGAGAGAAAGCTGTCAAAGGGCCGGGATCAAACCTCCAATCAAACGCTGGCTGTCACACACCCAGGTGATGATTAATGGCTTATATTCTCTGACCCAGAGAAGAAAGGAGAACAGAGAGCGAGCTACAGATGGGAGTTTTCAACTCATTACAAAGCACATGTGTGGATAAGACCAGGCATCCTCCGTGTGTTCATGCAGCCCAGCAACTGGCACTAGCAGGCAATTACAGTGTTGAGTGATGAAAGCTTCCAGTATTAAAAAAGTAAGGTTGTCAAGGTTTTTCCTTTGCCACCAGGCAAATTAACAAATTAGATACAAGGGGTTTGCCATTCACCTGTGTCTCACTCTCTTGTACAGATGACCAGAGGTTCGCCTTTCTCCCACACACACACACACACTCGCAGTAAGGGTCTCGCCACTGGCATCCAACCGTGTTCTGCGGTGGAAACCAAACACTGGCCTGTTTTGACTGGATGTGATCCTTGTTTCCGGGCGGAACGCTGCCAGAGGCGGATTGATGGCTCTCAACCAGAGGAGGACGTTTACAGGAAAATCCTCCTGGCTGGAATTCTCCTTCTTTTTTATATTGGACTCCAAACACAGTGTCGCAGTCATGGCTGTGCCCGGGGCAAAGTGTTCCCCAAGTGATAATGAAGGGAATGTTGCTGTACACACACACACACACACACACACACACACACACACACACACACATTGTACTGCTGTACTTCTGAGGGCTATCACTGACATTATGCAGTCTCTAACCACTAACCTTAATCACAACTACATGCTTAACCCTACCAGTTAATCTAACCTTGACCTGAACAAGACCTAAAGTACAGTTCTGGTTTATTAAAACTATGTTATTTTTTAATAGTTTTGGCCATCATATCTATTGATTAAAATGACAGTGTTCACACTGTTTGGCAACATCACTACAACAAAGACCGGACGGGTCAAGACACATGAGTGACCAACAGTTTAGGCAGTTTATAGTCTCTAAATCACTTTATTTGTAGATAAACTAGTAAAGTGTAATATAGGATGACAACTGACAGCTTAGGTAATAACTGTCGGCTTTGTTTTCTTTTCCAAATAAGCTAACCTTGGGGTTTGCTCAAAACCTGTATGATTATCTGGGTACTGATGCTTCTTGCCCCATCTGACTTTTTTGCAATGTCACTGCATTCCCAGATATAAACTGACGTTAATATAAGTATGGCCAAAACTATAAAAATAAGTCCTAATTTTTAATTAAGCTTTAACCAGTAGCTGTAATAAAACCTCTTCTGAAAAAACCCACCCTCGATCCTGAGGTATTAGCCAACTATAGACCTATATCTAACCTTCCCTTTCTCTCCAAGATCCTTGAGAAAGTAGTCGCTAATCAGTTATGTGACTTTTTACATAGGAATAGTCTATTTGAGGACTTTCAGTCAGGATTTAGAAAGCATCATAGCACAGAGACGGCACTGCTGAAAATTACTAACGACCTTCTAATTGCTGCTGACAAAGGACTTGTCTCCATACTTGTCTTATTAGATCTTAGTGCTGCATTCGACACTATTGACCATACCATCGTTTTACAGAGACTGGAACATTTAGTTGGCATTAAAGGAATCGCACTAAGCTGGTTTAAGTCCTATTTCTCTGATCGATCTCAATTTGTCAATATCAAGGATAAATCCTCCAAGTACGCTAAAGTTAGCCATGGCGTTCCTCAAGGCTCAGTGCTTGGACCAATTCTTTTCTCCTTGTATATGTTTCCTCTAGGCAATATTATTAGGAAACACTCAATTAACTTTCACTGTTATGCGGATGACACCCAATTATACTTATCAATCAAGCCAGACGAAACCATTCAGTTAGCTAAACTTCAAGTATGCATTAGAGATATCAAATCATGGATGACCTACAATTTCCTGATGTTAAACTCAAACAAAACTGAAGTTATTGTGCTGGGCCCTAAACACCTCTGAACATCATTATCCCAAGATATAATTACTCTAGATGGAATTGCCATGGCCTCCAGCACTACTGTCAGAAATCTAGGAGTTATTTATGATCAGGATATATCCTTTAACGCCCACTTAAAACAAACCTCTAGAACAGCCTTTTTTCACCTTCGTAACATTGCCAAAATTAGGAACATCCTGTCTCAAAACGATGCTGAAAAACTAGTCCATGCATTTGTTACTTCCAGGCTGGACTATTGTAATTCCCTATTATCAGGATGCTCAAATAAAACTCTTATGACTCTCTAGCTGATCCAGAATGCTGCAGCGCGCGTTCTGACAAAAACTAAGAAAAGAGATCGTATTTCTCCTATATTAGCTTCTATGCATTGGCTTCCTGTAAAATCCAGGATTGAATTTAAAATCCTTCTCCTGACCTACAAAGCTCTAAATGGTCAAGCACCATCATATCTTGAAGAGCTCATAGTGCCTTATTGTCCCACTAGAGCACTGCGCTCCCAGAATGCAGAGTTACTTGTGGTTCCTAGAGTCTCTAAAAGTAGAATGGGAGCCAGAGCATTTAGCTATCAGGCTCCTCTCCTGTGGAACCAGCTCCCAGTCTGGGTTAGGGAGGCAGACACCGTCACCCCTTTAAGAGTAAACTTAAACCTCTCCTCTTCGATAAAGCTTATAGTTAGGGAGTGAGGAGCTGCAGCGTTCGCCTAGACCGAGGGGTTGGGTGTGTAGCCACAGTCATGGCGCACCCCTACCCTATCGCTGCTTCTCCCCATAGAAAGCTTACATATACTTAGGGAGTAATAAGTCACAGCGTTAGCCTAGACCGGCGGGGGAAGGTGTGTAGCCACAATCACGGAACACAGCCTCCCTATCTCCCCTTCTCTGCAGCTCTTAGTTATGCGGTTATAGTTCTAGACTACCGGGGTACCTCCTTGGACACACTGAGCTTCTCTCTCCTCTCTCTTTCCATCTGTGTGAATTCGTGTCACAGAAATGCTTGTTACTAACATAGCTCCGGGGAGCTTATTCCCCGGAGTCCTTATGTTCTTTTTCCGCCCAGCATCATCATCTTGGATCATGATGGCACCTACATCATGGTGTCAGCTGTCGCCGTGGTCCTGCCCTATGCCCTGCTGTGCCCTATTACACCCTGCTACGCCCTGCTGTGCCCTATTACACCCTGCTACGCACTGCAATGCCCGGCTTCGACTTGCTATGTCCGGCCAACGCCCTGCCACGCCCTGCTGTGCTCTACGACACCATGAACTATTATAACTATTACAATATCTTTATTGTGACTATTATTGCCATTGTTCATCATATCCCCAACCGGCACCGTCAGACACCGCCTACCAAGAGTCTGGGTCTGTCCGAGGTTTCTTCCTAAAAGGGAGTTTTTCCTTGCCACTGTCACACTTACGCATTCATGCATGCTCTTGGGGGAATCACTGGAATTCTTGGGTCCTTGTAAATTATAGAGTGTGGTCTAGACCTACTCTATCTGTAAAGTGTCCTGAGATAATTCCTGTTATGATTTGACACTATAAATAAAATTGAATTGAACCATAATCCTAAAACGAAGTATTAACCCTCAAATGGCTCTTTAGAAAAGTGGGCCAAAAGACAGATGTACACAAAGGCTATACAAATTTGCATACACATTAAAGAACATACAGAGTCCTACTCTGTCTTTCTAGCTTAAACACACTCACAAAAATGTAGTACATGCACACATATAGGCGTAGACCTGCACACAAACAAGATTTACAGTATGTCTCACACACACACACACACACACACACACACACACACACACACACACACACAATCTATAATAATAAAAAAGCTCCCCTGCCACATTCCTCCTCAGCAGCAGGCAGACAGACCAGTTGCTTCCGCAGTGGATCGATAGAAGACAAAGACGAACTCAGAGTAAAGTAGCAGAGGAATAAATAGAGAAAGGAAAGAAGAGAGAACGAAGGGAAGAGGTTGGGCAGGATTTGGAGAGAGGAGAAAATATTTGTGCGTGTACTGCTACTAGCACAGGAATAAATTCAATAACTATTGATTTGATTGTACTTTTTTGTTAATACTATATCTTTAATTTTACTTGCTTGTGTCACTGGCAGTGCAATTGTTTGGCAACATAGGAGATATACTGTAGATACGCAGAGGAAGGGAGGGGCAGGAAATAAAAGAAAAGAGTGTGAGTGAAGAAGAAGACATAGGAAGAGACAGAGAGAGTAGAGAGGGAGGAAGAGCGAGAGACAGGGAGTGGTGACAGTGATAGAGAGCGAGCGGACTCCTGGGACAGCAGTAGAGGCGAGTCCATCGATCCAGGACAGTGAACTGGCTCACATTTCACCTCCTCAGCAGTAACACCGGCGCTTTGCCATGGAACTGAGCCCTATATCCCGTCTGGACAGGGTCACCTCCACTCTGTCTGCGCGTGAGCGTGCACATGTGCGAGACAGACACAGGAAAACAGATTTGAAAAAGAGATATCTGTGATATTTACTCTATTGTGCATTAAATTATCTTAATATAAATTATAAAAAGCAAGAACAAGGACAACTAAATAGAAAACACAATACTAGATTAAATAATATTTTTGATACAATAGCCCTTGACACTATTCACAGTTTATTTACAATGAAAGGTATCCCAGCAAAGGAACATTGTTTTTATTGCGCTGCTGTTCCTCCACATGGCATCTAAACACTTTATCAAATTTGGATCGTGCCCTAAGTCACATCCCACCCTCATCAGGGGGAACTGATAGCCTGAATGAATCGCATCCATCTGTAAGTGGTGGGCTGTAAGGGGGACTAGACTCGGCTCTCAAAGCCATCCACTGTCATCCGAGAGGGGCTGAGCCATGTGACAGACGACCGAGCATGTGGCATCTCGATGACCCCTGACCCGGAAACCTTTCCCCTATCTGCCCCTGCTGTGGCTAACGGATGGCCCAGAACCTCAGCGACCACAGGCCACTGGGACTCTTTTGTGCAAGTGGTCAATCACATCAGAAAAGGTCACACGGGGGTCAGATCAGAAACAGGTGAACTTTGACCCTGCGGCGCAGGCCGTAGGTTGTGAAATTTGGGTAGGGTGTGTGGGAGCATTGATAAGATTGACACTTGTGGACCGATAACATACGATTAATAAAAACAGTTAGCAACGATAGTATATGTGTATGAAAGCAGACAAGATAAACAAACAAACACAGCTAGAAAACACTTGCCTAACATTCCTTACACATCGAGCAGAAACAGGACACCATGGGCATCCCACTGAAGTTATTTTTTTCTCGCCACATGTTACATTCAAGTGCAGACTCTGTTGCATTTTATCCCAAGTTCGGTCCAGCAACTCCTCATTTTTCCAAGCTAGGCGTTTGACCTTATTCATCAGCCACATGTTTATTTTGTCTCTCTGCCATTTCCAACTGGGCAGTTAGTGTCCAATCTTTTCTGCATTAAGCTAAGGTCCACATAGGAATTTCACATGTCAAGAGGTCTGGAAAAATATAGTACTGGGGATTTTCCAGCCAATTTTTGCTAAAGTCACAGAGTCTAGAAAAACTATTTAAGACCTTTGTAAATGAAATTTAAGACTCTTTAATACCTTTTAATGAAGCTTAAATCTAAGCTTTTTAAGTGAGAGTTCAACTTAAACAAACTACACCGAAATTTTGAAACTACAGACAGCACAAGAGAGAAAAACATTTTAAAACAGTTTGCCAAACCTGCCACGACCAAAAGTGCCAATCAATGAGGCTAGTTGCATAAAAGAGATTGTAAGCAAGTTACCCATTTAAATTCTCCACTCAGTCTACCATAAAGTTGGAGAAAATCTACAATTTCCATGGCAAATATTTTTATATCTTTCAGGAGGAGTCTAAGGGCCGGCTAAGGACTTTTTTCTGGACCCGGCCCAAAACCTTTTCAGCACCAGTTGGGTTTATAACTCCACCTGACAAACATGACCACCCAGCAGGCCAGTGACATTTACAGTGAGCCGTTTCAGCCCATTAGCCGGCATCAGATCCTCATGCTGCGGCACCTCGTGAGCGACATGACCAGCGGGTCCAGGATTTAACTGAACCCCAACACCGCCATCACCACCTCCTCTGCTTCTGGTGGAACAATAACAGCTTAGTACTGTAACAGGAAGAGGAAATGCGGTTCCCCATGGATTTTTCCCTGCTGTTCCTGCTACTATTTCACATAAATTCACACCCGAAATCAAGGCTGATGAAATGAAAAAGGGAAACCGTGGCTAACAGCTCACATTCTCTACATGAGTGAGTGAGTGATTGAGAGAGAGAGAGAGAGAGAGAGAGAGAGAGTGTGAGTGTGTGTGTGTGTGTGAGTGTGTGTGTGTGTGTGTGTGTGTGTGTGTGTGTGTGTGTGGTGAGAGAAAGACACAAGAGTTTATCCCATGCAGAATATTTTTGGATATGAATCAATGATTGATTTATAATACGTATGAAAAAAACAAATGATCCTTTAAGAAAGGACAAAGACATTATAAAAAAATATATTTTAATCCTCATAACATTTCTTGGACAGCACTGTGGACAGTTTCAAAGAGTTCATTTCCTACACTCCACAGCCTTCTGAACACAACTTCTGAACTTACACTGATCCAAAGTCAGAGTTAAAAACCACAAAGGAACCGTCACACAGGATCCCCAACCTCACAGTCCTCTTGTCCCAGGTCGGCTTCACAGCTCGAGGGACACATCTACAATATTGCTAAACTAACATCTCCCTGGTCTCAGGTCGGAAATTAAACACGAGAGAAAAAAGGGGCTACGGTATGATTTCGCCGCTTTTCACTGGAAGTTTATTTTTGTTCAGAGCCAAACGTCTCACATGCAATCAAAACATCCATGTACATAACTGCACATGCACACTTTCACACATAAACACACACATTAGTGATTAGCAAGGAAATTCTTCTGACCCTCAATCGCTATGCCGTGCTAATGTCTTGTACAATCCTTGAAATTATGTTTATTTATACTTTTTTCCCACAGGAGGAGACAAAAGACAGACTGTACATCCATTTCCTTCACATAAGCCTCCACAACATTTCTACTGTTCTCTTACAGTAAGTGGAATAAGTTTTAAAGAACTTGTTTTTGCACAATTTTTCACAGACATGAGCCCACAACAGTTCAACTCTCTCTCTCTCTGACCATCTGGCTGGTCAAATGGATAGCAGACTCAAAAGGTCAAGGCAGCTATGATCCATTGTGACCCTGTCAATATCACTGCTACACTTATCTGTAATGGAAGACCCTTTGTGGGGCCGATAAGTCAGGTGGGGGGTCGTGGACCGTGCATGTGGGAGCGGTGACTGTGTTCACATGATTGAAAGCGTGTTATGCTAGCATCCCAGCCAGGATTGTGCCCTTGAAACCGGTCAACACAAGAAAAATCTCAGTACGTGTGTCGCCTGGCTCTGGGAACTATTACACCCCGAGTCCTTGACACACTGACTAAGTACCAAAATGTATGCAGGAGTAGCGGAGCCTATAAAAAGCTTTGTTGGAATGAAAGCTGGGCTGCCCTCCCTGTAGCAAGCTGTGATAGTGTAGCCCTTCCTGCGCTGGAGCCAGATAATAATGAAATGCTGGTGTCAGACAAGAGACAGGGAGAAACAAATCAGGCCTGTGGAACAGAGAGCTAATAATAGAAGCTGAAACTGTGGTATTACCACCACTGGCTGAGGAACCATCATCTCACTTCCACACACACACACACACACACACACACACACACACACACACACACACACACACACACACACACACACACACACACACACACACACACACACACACACACACACACACACACACACACACACACACACACACACACACAGAGTTTGAACAGTAACCTGATCAAGCCACCGCAGAAACCAAAGCAATCAAGAATCAAAGCAAAGCCTGCATGTGTACAGTATGTGCATGAGCGTGCATGTGCTGCACGCATGTGAGCGTGTGCGGATGTGTGTGTGTGCAGGGAGTAGGGCAAGCGAGCCAAAGATAAATGGAAGCAGAGTTTGGTGGAAACCACTTTTCCCTCCATAAAGCTAGCAGTGCATGCCTCTGATGTGCCCTACCAGAGAGGAAAGAGGGCCTTTCATTCAGCATGAGGAGATCTGTCTCTTCTCCTTTAGCCCCTCATTTCCCCCTTGTCTTCGCTCCTAGAGAGCATCTGAAGCCCATTGTCTCCCTCTCCTCCCCTCTCCATCACCCGCAAATATAACAACGTATCTCTCCACGACAAGACGAAAGGCTTTTTGCTCCTAATTGTACCCAGACGTCACAGAGACGAAAGAGGTGAGCACATCGGGAGAGGAGGGGAGAAAAAGGAGAGGAGAAAGGAGTAAGGCAGGGAGGAGGAGTCAAAGGAAGAAAGAAGAAAGGGAGAAATGAAAGATGTGTTTGTTCAGTACCACAGGCTGACACATCTCTCTTATCTCTTGCCCAGCCAAACCATATGCCCCTAGGCCACAAGGGGAGGGAGGGGAGAAAGATGAGGTGTAAGTGTGTGAGGGGGAGGGTGGAGGTCGATAAAAATATGTCTTAGCAGGATATAGGAAATCATAAAAGAGGCACATGGCCTGCGTACAGTAGGTAAAAGTTATTCGAGGTCAGCCAGAAATATAAAGATGAATAGAGATGAAAGCATGAAGAGCGGACACTAAACAGATACATGGCGAGGCACTGACTTGAACCGAAGGGGGCTTCTGCCTCGACCCGCAGCCCTCTCGCTCTCCTACAGTGTCCCAGCTGCCTGTTGACCACACACGCCGCCTGGCACAGCGCGGACGCCAACGCCACACGACACAGAGCCGCCGTAAAAGCCTCAGACACTCCAGCAGCAGGAGCCATCAGGCACGGCTGCATGGAAGAAGAAAATCAAACAGTTTTGATTATAAACAGGCATTCACTCTCTGGAAACAAAAGTGGACACAAATTGTGAATGTCAAACACCATTTTGACTGCTACTGTATTTGGGAAAAGTTCTGTTTGGTTAGTTTTGTGTTACCGGCAAGAACCCAGAAGCCTGCCAAGACATTAACATACAGCTGGAGGTTTGATTTGTTAAGTTGAATGTACACAGTAGTATCCTGACTGGGTGACCGGGGCGATGTATGTATGTGTGTGTGACTGGTCCCACATGTTCAACTCCGGCTGAACCATGCGTCCGATTCCCCCGTTTATTGACTGGAAGCTGATACCTTAAAGGGCTTCATTCATGCTACATTACGTGAGGTAAATTCAATAGCCCAGGCATCATGGTTTGGTCATTCACCTTCTTGCCCTGGGTGATTTTTACATGTTGGATGTCTGCCTCTCCCTGCGTTTTCCTTCACAGAAGCCATTCTGTTTCCCAGCGCTCTGCTGCACAGCCTCATTTCACATAACACCTCCAGCTCAGGCCGCTAAACACGCCCAGAGGGCTGGTGAAATTGGTTTTATTTTATTCAGTGTGAGTTTTACACACCTTTAATAGGCGCAGAAATTTATACGGTTGGGGATTTTATCAGCTAGATTCCCAATGTGCGACTCCACATTACTGGAGCTCCATTAAATGTAAACTCCTGGAAAGTACGCTGCTTTTAGGAATCGATCCTAGAACTGTACTTCTGTGTGTGTGTGTGTAAGTCAGTGTGTGACCAGATAACTCATGATGTGGATTTACAGCGTGCCTCCCGACTATACTTCCGACCCAACACACACACACACGCTCTCTCTCTCTCCTGGGTGCGGAAGGTGCGCTCTTTATCACTGTGACATTTCCATTTAACACGCAGCCCAAGAGCTCTTACATTCACATCCTGCCCCATGCTGAGGCACAATACCAACCACTTAACATTTAGCAATGGCAGATCAGCCCCAAATTCTTCCAGTCCCAACACGTCCATGGGAAAACTCATTATTTAGCTTTGCTTTAGAGCGACAAGAGTTATGAAGGGACCACAACCTATACTACCAAGAAACAAAGGAAGCACGGGCTTACTGCCGGTTTATGAGGCACAGGAACAGTTGTATCTGCTCTAAACTTAAGCGCTGAGCTGCAGTGTTATGAGCAGAGTCAAAAGGCCTGTGTGCAGAGAGTGGTTCCCAAGATAAATATAAGGGGGTCATAAGATGATTAGAGGGATAATGAAGATAAAAACACACTTATGTTGCACACAATTACATGTATTTGTTCTGGCTTTGGTCTAATTTTATGAAATAGGGAATACTTTTACCTTTTTGCCCCCCTGAAAACCCCTCAAGTGAAACAATCAAAGAAGGGAAAATTACTCATGTTCATCCTTTGGCCATAACCTACGATGAGTTTGCAAGCAGGGCTTTTATAATAGTTTTTGATGAATTGATTAATTCGAAAAATTCCCGTCACAATTTATCACAGGCCAATGTGTCTACAAATGTCTTACTTTGTCCGAACAACTGTTCTAAATTCAAAGATATCAATGTTCTATCACGTAAGACAAACTTAAGCAGGACATCTTCACTCTTGAGAGGCTTGAACCAATGCATTTGTGTAAATAACTTATTTCTTGCAGTTGAAGAGTTTCTGTTGATTAATTAACTCATCATTTCAGCTCTAGATTTGCATTACAAGCCAAGAGGGTTGGGAATCTAGACTAGCCTACAGTTTCCAATGCATTTAAGAGAGGACACATACTCAATTTAAAACAGCAGTCCTGTTTAGAAAGACCCTAGTTGTCATTACGTAGGTTACTTAGTTAGCAGCATCATGACTTCGTTTCTAAACACGAAATGGGCCTACTTGTGGTTGCGGTCCATCTCTAGGAAGACTCATCATAGCACTTATTTGGTGGGCCTACACATATTTAGTATACATTTAGAATATCATATGTCAGTTTGGAGTTTACATGCCTACCTCCTGACTTAATTTATGTGTTAGACATCAGTTCAGTCACCCAACTAAAAGGAGAGCTCATGAAAAGTATGGTGGACTTCACTGTATCTCACCTCTGCCTCTAATGTGAACCAGATGTGACGGATGATGACTTCTCTCCACTCTTTCATTTGCTACCGACGGATGCTGACCCGGGGCGTCATGGCTGCCCGGGCCGGGGTCCCTGTCGGCCTGAGGGAAGCTCAGCTCCAGTGTTTTAACGCGGTGATTAATCACACGCAGCGGCGGACGTGCTGTGCTGAACACGGCCAATTCCTCCATTAAAGCGGGGGCGCTCCGGCGGACACAGAGAGCACTTTGTGCCGGGGAAACACAGGTCATTGTCTGTTGCGACGCCAGGCCCGGTGGGCAGACATGAAGGTGGACTTTGTGCGGGTGTTTTGACAACCTCGGCTAGGTTTCCGAAAACCGCATGTGTGCCACATTTCCTATTTCATATACTGTCTTGGTTACCAGCATTACATGGGATTAAAATAATAGATCACTCTTTGGGCATTGTACTGCTGCTTTAATCAGTTAAGGTAACTTCACTAACAGTATGCAGCAAAATGTTTGAGTCTAATTGTCAAGTCATTTCTATCATGATGGCCTGTAAGCATAGACTATTAAGTTAACAAAAAAGGTCAATAACTTACTTCTTCCTCCATTAATCTGCTGCAGTTTATCCTTTATCTCCACAAGTGGTCTTTACCGCCCCCTACGGATTATCTTGCCATGCTGTAGCCAGTTCTGTGTTACCTATAGTACATTGCAAATACAAATCTAATTTTTATAATTTAAAAGAAAACTACACCAATAAAAAAAAAAAAAAAAAAAACAGCTACTCATCAGGAACCAACTAACTCACTGTTTATTACACTAAATAATCAAAATGTAGAGGCTTGGTATATTTTAAAACAGCACAAAGGCAAAAACCCATTACTACCTTGCTGAAAGTATCTATAAATTGTTAAAAGGGGAGAAAGGCAAAGGTGGCAGAAGTGCTAAAGGTCCTGCCTTTAAAATCCTACCTGAGTAAAAGTACAGAAGTACTATCAGCTAAATTCCGAAGTAGAAAAGCAGCCCTTTGTGACTGATATGATGAACAAAATGATTACTGAAGGTGGAACTACAGTTTAAGATACTTTATATAGGCCTACAGTTAGGTATTTAATACAGTGGTTACCAAACTATGGGCCAGGGCCCCTCGCGAAGGGTCAGAAGATAAATCTGGGGGGTCATGAGATGATTAATGAGGTACAGTAGGAAAGAAGAGAGAAACTCAGTTGTGCTACATACATTTAAAGTGATAGTTTAGGGGGTTTTTTTGCGAAATATTGGAGAGTTTTACCTCTTTGGGCCTCAAACACTTATTTGAATAAAACAATGCTTGACGTTCAGAGGAAAAATCTCTTTTTGGAGGAACTGTTAACAACTCATAGATATCTGCTTTTGTAACATGCCACAAGCCAAAGCGTTTGGGAACCACTGGTTTAATATAAACTATTCTATTCTATAACTGGTGATATGTATTTTTTTGTTTTTAAAAAGCTGACTAAAGCTGTCAAATAAATACAGTGGAGTAGAAAGTGCATTTCATTCTGAATTATAGTTGTGTAGAAGTTTTACGTAACATAACATGGAAAGTACTTAGTTACATTCCACCACACAACATCAAATGTATGTCCAGTTTGGGGAATTGCTGTGTGATAATGGTTTGTAGTGATTATCCAAGGCCCCAAACTTAAGAAGGGACCTGAAAGCATCTGAACTAAAATGTCTTTGGTGGTCTTCAGGTTGATTGAACGGTCCACATGAGCATATTTTGCTTGGTTGTCGTAAAAATGGTCAAAAGCTCCAGAACACGCGAGTAAGTAGACTAAACAGAGTTGATTGTTTTTGTAAATGCTTTTCCTAATGTCAAAAATAAACCATCAAGCTCAAGTATAAATGTTATTTGACACAAAATGGGATAAAACAAAGACTAATCAAGTTATTGATTTTGAAATATAATACAGCTTAGTATCTTATGCAACATAAAAATAGATTTTTCTTCCTCGAATCACAAACAAATAACTACTGCTGAAAACCACTCAATGTTGTCAGGGTAGTGTCTATGAAATGTCCGGAGGTGTGTTTGAGTTAACTCAAAAGTGTAGGATAATTCCTAGTTTCACCCTTGCAATATGCAATTATGGTTATGTATCATGAAAATATGCATACAACTTATCCCCAACACAGTACAATACTTGTTTGCAGTGCATCATCATATGCTGCTGCATGAGCATTTGCATATATATCTACTGATGTGATCAATCCAGACAGTTGATAAGTGGCAGCCTGGATGCTTAGGGAGCCGAGCCAATCAAGAGAGCTGTCAAAGACGCTTTTCATTGGCCCAGCAGGAAGCTGGACAGCAGTGTCACCGATGGGGACTCTTCAGTCTGGCAGACATACAGGCGGGCACAGCCGGGTGAGCGCCTTGGCACTGGAAGTGGAGCCGGCATTCTGGTGGAGTAGAGACTGGCACCAGGAGCAGGCTGGCCTCTCCAGTGGCAAAGAGGGAGATCACACATACACACACTCTGCCACACTCCCGCTGAGGAGCAAACGGAGGCTGGCAGGGAGGGCTGCTCCTGAAAAGCTGCTGTTGTCTGTTGATGGCTTTCATGTGAATGGGAGCCTTAATAGGCGTTGTCTTGTGTGGCAGCTGCTGCACGCTGAGCACCGAGTGATCCTCTTCTGTTGGCTTATTTAATTAATAAGCAATGTTTGAAGGACACAATGCACTTGGAGGGACAACACAGCGACTCCTTGGTGGCCTGGATGCTGTTTGTTTTTGAGTCATACTCAAACTCCCACTAAGGTGACCACATAAGCTGGGAGGTACTGACATTTTTCATAAACTATTTTCACTCATTGAAAAAAAACACATCTAAGTCTAGGAGCGCTGTGGCCTGTTATAATACTGAGAGTATGACGACTCACTACCTTTTCTCAAACTGAATAACAGTTATTATGACCAAAACAATGTTTGTCAGTTAAACATGATGGGAAACTTAATCATACTCACATGCATTAAACTGTCAATCATCTAAATAAAGAGCACCGTTGTAGTCTTTCACTTCAACAGTCTTGTTTATCCTCCAGGATGTGAAGTTAGTTAGTCAAGTATGATTAAATATTCTGAACATCACATCTGAGTTTATAGTGATGCTGTCATATGCAGTACTTTTTTTTAACACTTAATCCTCATGAAAGTGATCAGTCTACCACTTAAAATTACCCACTGATTAACAGATACCCATCTGTCTTAGCTAAAGCAGTGTAGAAAGGATTGCTATATAATAGTACTGTAAGGACAGCACCAAACCAGAGCTATTCATAGACGCATGAAATGCTCACAAAATATTTTCACAGTGTTAACCTAGGCTGTGCTAAAATGACCACCATCCCAAACATATTTACTGTAAAAAATTACAAAGTACAGATGACATAATCCATGAGGACAGACACACCTGATCATTCTTTTATGGACTAAGGGTGCCACCTGGTGGATAATAGAGATCAGCAACTGAGGTCTGCCCATTAAATGAGGAGCTAAATGTATACATAAATCAGATTTTCACAATATAAGGCATTGCTTTGATTCCTGGAATAAAAATCTAAAATAGGTGTGGAACACATCTTGAAAGTTGAGTCAAATCATGTTTGACAAAACATGACAATATATTTTGTTGTCTACATGGTTTCACAAAATCAATCTAGGGAATAAATTGAATTATTAAAATGTACACTAAAATGTAGTTATTTTTACAGTTTCAGGGTGTGCTTGTAAATCTTTTCGTTTTAGATTATTTTTATTAGAAAGTACAGATAGACAGGAAAGGGGGGACAAGCTGCCAAGGAATCAAGAGTACATGGGGCGCACGCTGCATCAAGTGAGCTACAGGAAGCCCCGGGCTGTAGGTCTTTAATCTTTATAGTGTGAAGTTTAGTGGCTTGTTGAACCCAACAGCACCTTCTGTGCTACAATTACAGGGTCACATTCTTATGGTGCCAAGGAAACCCAGACTGATCAATAACAGCACAATGCAGCAAGGAAACACTTGAGTTATTAGGACAAAGGGTAGTAGGACATCTTACAGCAAAGATCATTTTAATGGTCCCAAATATTCTGAACAACTAAGTGTACACTCATGTAAAAGGAAAAAATGAAAAGATATGACAAAATTCATCACATCTAGAATTCCACTCAATCTTTAATCAAGACGGGATTACAAATTCTCCAAAAAATCTGCAGTTTCAAAGGGCAAAAAGGGTAAAACTAGCTCACCTACTGAGGTCTTTAAAAACCTGTTCAAGTGTGACTGAAAACGTCCTGAACATTTAAAGGCAGGTCTTTTTTGTTATCATTTACAAAAAACAGGAGAAAGATTGAGAGACAAATATGGAACAAAAAGAAAATAATGAAGAAACTGCTGGCTTTTTTTTCTCTTCAGAGAAAGAACGTCCGCTGAGGAACGACGACACTGATGACATCATCAAACGACAACAAGGACAGCTCTTTGCCACATGCTGCCTCCCGTCTGGTCCTATATACTAACTTAAAAAAAAGGGACAGAAAGCAACAGACAAAGAAAGGGAGAAAGAGCAGAGGAGAAAAAGTAGAAAGAAACAAGGAGGATGGCGAATTCTGGGGAGGGGGATGGGGGTGCGAGTGTTGGTTCTGGGTCTGAATTGGCCAACCCATTTGGGCCGCTGTGATGTCCTTCCCTGAGTGGGGGGCGGGGGGCAGTGGGTTATGGTCAGAGCCTGCGAGCTCTCTGGGATTTCAGTTTGCATGTACATGTGTTTTTGTATGTGGTCTTTTCCTCAAGTTGCTAAATAACCAAACTGCCACCTGTCTCATGCTGTCTGAGTGTGATCTTTTCTCTCCCAACTTTCACACGTCTGCTCCACGTTTCAGACGGTTCTTCACTCCTGGCTTCCTGATTGGCACTTGTATGAAGTGGGCTAGTCAGAGGAGGCTTCGTATCCGTCCCAACGTCTGCTCCTCTGTTGGCCACCCGCTGACGGCAAGGGGTGGCTTTCATTCATTCAATTTGTTTACAAGTTTGATCATTCCTGTGTCAAGTCTATGCGCTGAAACTGTCCGAGCACAGTACAAGCTGAGACAGTGAAGCTTCTTTAGGAACTCAGTTTGGACTTCTTCGAAGGTGGCAGAGGGTCCTCTTTACTCTCCCCATCCTCCTCCTCCTCTTCCTCCTCCTCCTCCTCGTCATCATCATCAGGATAGTCCACCAGTCCCACTAAACCTCCCTGAAACAAACGACAACACACACATCAAAATCTAGTCATGATAGCTCAGTTATATATAGAGGTTTACTCCTCGACACAGCGGGGCCCGGGTTCGACGCCGACCTGCGGCCCTTTGCTGCAGGTCATTCCCCCCTCTCTCTCTCCTTTCATGTCTTCAGCTGTCCTGTCAAAAATAAAGGCCAGAAATGCCCAAAAAATAATCTTTAAAAAAAATAAATAATAATAATTCTAGTTACCCTGACCAATTAATCAGACACGTTAAGTATTATTTGGCTGGGATAATAACACTACAAGCCACCTGGTAGACCTGGTTTGGGCTTGTTAGGCTATACTACCTGCACATTTAGTAGATTGGAAACTATAACAGTGTTGTTCTTCACAACTCTACCACACTCATCTCTCTGTTGTAGAATTCAATCAATCCTGGGACAATTTTCAACATCCAAAACACCCCGCTAGTGCTCAACAAACTGTCCCAAATTCTCTGTATTTTGTCTCAATCTGTAACTTGTTACTGTTGTTTCTTCTCTCTTGTATGGGTTTCTAATGTGCATCACTCTCATTTGATCTTAATTTCCCCCCCTTTCAGATAGCGATGTGGCTGTCTTTGGTAAATGCACTTATTTTAAACTGACTTGATCTGTAAATCACATGGATTTGTTCATGTGCCATTCCAGGGCTCCAGACTGCGACCACGAGACACTGCGAGTAATTTCAAACTACTCGCACATGTGCCACCTGCAAACTTGATGAGTTTTTTATTTCATGTTGAAAAGGAGGCCCGTGTAGGTGAGAAGATCATCTATTTTGTTTGCTAAAGACCGTACATTTGCAAGGAATATGCTGCGTAGTGATAGCTGGTAAGGAGTTAGCCTTAGCCTAACGTTAGCCCTCATCTCTTTGTTTATGGTCTTAACCTGGCTTGCCAGCACTTCCGGTCACTGAGCTGTGTTGACAGACCTCGGCAGTGCCGTTGTATTCGGTCTAGTCACAAAATCGACAGCATTCAATGTTGTCTCGGTCTCAGACATAAAGGACAGGGTTTTATTTCAACACCAAAACTGCGGGATATCACTTAATTACCTGTGCATTCACTTATTTATTTGCATTTTTACAACAATGCTAATGGAAGCTCCGACATTTGCCACACGCTACGGTACCGCTCCTTCACTTCAAGAGAGGCAACGTTAGAGACGGCAGAGAGCGTGAGCTCGTCTGTCTCTGGCTTAGGGCTGTGCAATTAATCAAAATTTAATCATGATTATGATTTTAGCTCCCAATGATCACAAAAACAAAATAATCGAGAAAAACTATTATTTAGCTCATTACGTTTTGCAAGTAAACTCTTATTTTCGCCTGTGTTCTGAATGAAAAAAGAAAGTTTAAATAGGAAAAGTATTAAGGCAAATTGCACAGTTTTATTTTTATTTATTTTTTTTTACTGTTGATTTATTTACCTTTTTTCACTGTTTTTTTAAGTTCAATAATCAATAATTAACGAGTAATCGTGTTAAATTATCGTGATTTCAATATTGACCAAAATAATCGGGATTATATTTTTTCCCATAATCGAGCAGCCCTACTCTGGCTCCCTCATCACTCAATATTTCCCACACTGGGCGTTAGATAGACTCCCCTTTCCATGGAAGTCTAATCACCTTAGAAACGGTTGCTATTTCAGTGTAAACAAAAAAAGAGTGAGGGAGACCTTGTATGGGGCTGAGGCAATAATGTTATAATTGACAATAATAATAATAATACTTTGTTTACATTTGTGAATGTGCATTTGTTAAGTACCATTCAATTAAAATGTGACTGTGAAGTGAAATAAAACAGCATATTGTAGTGTCTGTATTTATCCCCAAAGCATTATCAGTAAAACAAGTTAAAATGGGGGAAATGTGAAAAATTGCCTTGCAGGTCGATTAAGGTGTGCGTCTCTAAATGTTCTGCCTGTGCCACTAAATCTTTTTTAGTTAGGGGCTACAGTGCTCCTAGTAAAAAAAGTTAGTCTGGAGCCCTGCATTCTTAGTCTCCCTCCCTCCATTTCCCTCGTGTCTAAATAAAGCTAACAATCTGTACAGTCTAATTGCACACTGGTGGCAATGACCATTCTTTGTAATACACAACAAGGATGGTGGGAGTTGTGTGAAAATTGAAAGTCTAAGTGTGAAGACTCATAGTCAAAGCTCAATTTTCACCAAATTCTCTCTTTCCTTTCAGTTAAGTAGTGTTAGAAACAGAACAGACATTGTGCAAAATCACTTTTGGCTTTGTCCTTAAAAACGTTGTCTCTCAATAGCACTGGAGATTAGTTGTCTGACTTCACACAAAAAACAACTCAAGTTTAAGACCCACACCTTTTTCACATTTACATGCCGACACGTACCTTTGTGGTTACAGTTGTGGTGGAGGGTGAGCTCCGTGCCCCTGAGCCCGGAGAACCTGGTGATCCCGGAGAGCCTGGGTTCAATGAGGCAGATGAAGGAGGGCTGGAGAGGCTGGTTTTAGTGGAGCCAGAGAAGGAGAGCTTGAAGCTGGGATTCTGCCTGCCTGATAAGCTTGACTTGCCCAGTACTTCTTTGTCGTCTGCGTCTTTCACTGAGGGTAGAGAGAGTTCGTTTTTTGTTTTGTTTTTTTCATTTAATGGGTTAACAAAATGCATCTTCTGTAACCAGGGTGGAAAACATGCATTTCCATGCTTACATTTCTTTCTCTCCATGAACTTGCTTATAGGTTCCATGAGGTCTTCCTCACTTTTCATCTTGTCAGAGGGAGGAACCACTGCCTCACCATCCTCGAGGTCATCCTCATCTGTGTTAAACCACATCTCCTCTTCATCCTCCAGTGTCCGTGCATCACGGCGGAAACGGTGGTTCCTCAGGATGGAGCGCATGCTAGAGAGAATAAAGCACCGCTTAGAGTTAAAAAACTAAATACACATTTGTGTGTCTTAAACCAGCTTTCACTCACAAAGTGTCTTTAATATAACAAGGTTTTATAACCCCTTACTCAGTTTAACTAATATGCCCTCTCACAACTTGGTTCGCTGCGCGGGCAGACTGCTGCTGCACACTAGCTCACATTGCACACCCGCTCAATCTGCCACAGTGTTACAATGTGCCACAAAATCAACCAATCGGAGAATTGAAGAAGGTAAAATCTAACTGTCTGAAATACAATGGCATAATAATTACGCACAAAAAACCTATTCGCTGCGGACAAATACGCACAGACGCATCTACACACACACACACACACACACACACACACACACAACCAAACTCAGAAATATGTCCTGACATTGACACGAGCGCTTCTCAAGCCGTCATCGACACGTATTCTTCCTCAGTCACTTCAGTGATTATTAGCTGTAGTATTGTCAATGCCGCATTACTTTGCTAGGACACAATAGTTCCAAGAGTAAGTGCTTGGAGAGCTCATTTTTTGTAATTTAATAGTAAGTTAACATAGCGAGTACTGCAAGCCCTTGCCTCCACCAGCCAGCTCTATAAGTAACATTAAGATGAAGCACGAAGACAAAGTGCATAGATAGATGTAATATATATAAAATTTGCACCACACCACAAATCCCTGCTCATAATAGCTAGCTTTCGGTAAGGGGGTCATTAAGGTAAGGAAGAAAGGAGAGGGTGAGTGAGCGCAGCGGAGCACGAGACGGTGATGCATCAGAATAAAAATTTTAAAAAACCTGAGCGATTTCTCATTCTAAGCAATTTTATTATAATGACTTCACTTCATAAGCATAACCTTGGTCAAAATATAAGTTATTTGGTTCATTCAAATTGTAAGGGCTTTATAAGCACTTTGTCAAAAAAGGGACATTTTCAGTACCTGATTTTTCTCCTGCTCAAATTTAAGTACTTAAAGCACCTTGTATGAACCCCTGACATAATGACAATTATTGCAAATTAGGTCCTTTATGCAGACATTATAATAAACCACAAGCATATGAAAGGTTTAAGTGAGCTCTACAAAAATATAGTGTATGAAAAGGTGCTACATAAGAAGCATGAACTATTACTGATTGGTTGCAGTGTGTAGTGGTTGATTAACAAAACAAAAAAAATCAAAGGACCAAAGTAAAATAAAAAAAATAAATAAAAACACCTGTTGTTGGAAAGTATGCTGAGTGTAGGTTGCGGCAACATAAGTGACATGCTCTTGACTGTGTGTACTTCAGTCAGAGTCATAGATGAGTAAGTGGTACATACATTGCACAATCTCAGCCAGTCAGACAGCACCTATTGTATTTAGCTGAGAAATCTGTAGGACAACAAGTATACACGCAAAATGTCAAAAGATGATACACATAAAATAGCCACTATCTTAGGGCTGGGCGATATGGACTAAAAATCATAATGCTGTATTTTTCGGGCTGAATGGTGATGCACTATATCTCGGTATTTTTGACAAAGTGGGTTAAATATTCAGTTTTAAGTTAAAGGCACATGTGAGATGTCACAAGCAGTTTTTTTTAAAGGGGTGGTTCAGAATCTTGGATGTAGGACCTCATTTCCAAGTTAGCCAGTGTGTTATTTATCAGTGGAGACAGTTTAACACTTTTCATCCAGTCCTTCCAGTTGCAGAGTTTTCTGGTGCTAGGCTAGCGCAAGTCAACCGTATCTGCTAGCCTGCCATTAAAAGGAGTCTTACACAATAAATTATAATGCCAGACTATCGATGTAAATGTCTGTTGATAGAATAATGTTGGAATTAAAACTACCCTTGCATCACGTTGCAATAGTTATACTTTGTTCCCTGTAGTTGGTAGCATAGGCTACAGCAGAAACAATATATTTGTCATTTTAACAGTTATTTGAGTTATCTGACTGGAATGTCACACTGACATTGTTCTTTCCATGTACTGTGAGACACACTCACAGGCAAAGGATTCCTTTACTCATTAAATAATTAGTGATGGTGTAACAGTTGTTGTAGTAGTAGCAGCAGTAGGATTAAGGTTGATTTATGCTTCTACGTCGAATCGATGGCGTACCCCCGCAGACCCCTCTGCGTTGCCGCGAACCCCTCTCAGAGCCCTCCGCCATAGCTCGACGTGCACCTCAAAAAATGTTTAACTTTGCGTCGAGGTGACGCAGACGCAAGAACTGTGATTGGTCAACTCGTCATGTGTGTCGATAGTTGGTGTTTCAAGCAGCCTGCTGTGGGGAGTAGAAACATGCTAGTTCACTGACATACGTTTGCAAATAAACTCAGACATATTTTGGTTACAATGACGGGGTTATCCGTTTGTAAAGTGTCTACATGTCAGTAACGTTTTGAAATTAGCACTTCGCCAGCAAGCAGTACTTTGTGGGCAGTTGTGCTAAAGTTTGCTAACATAACAAACTGGCTGGCAGACACCTCGCAAATAACCTCAGACTTATTTTCTGGTTACAGTAACTAGGTCAACGGATTTTACTGTGTCTATTTCTCGATACTTTTTACAAAATCTAAGCAAGAAAAGGCCAAACAAATAAGATCAATATTTTAGCACGACAGTCTATGGGGTTTGCCATTCTGAGTACCGTTTTGGTGGTGAGCGACACAGACGACACCCCCTAGCGTTATGGCGGTGAAATGCACCGCGATGCAAAGCAACCCCGACGCAGAACTCCGAAAGGGTCACAACGCCGTAGGAGCAACGCCGTGGAGTTGATGCAGAAGCATAAAACAGCCTTTAGTAGTGCAGCCATGGCTTACTCACCTATCCAGTTTGGGGTTGTCTTGCCTCTCTCGTTGCTGTTCATACCGCAGCTTTAAGCCCTTGAAGGTTTGAACATAGTCAACATCCTCCAGAGCTTTCCAGTAGTTCTCTACTATATGAGCTGTGAGAGACTTCACGTCCTCCTAGGGGCAATGGGAGGAGAGAAAAGGAGGAGTGTAGAGACACAGTAGTATGAGAAAATGAGGGGGAAAGTATGGAAAGGTAAGACAAGTAGTTCAGAGTTTTAGGACAGAGGCAGAGCAGAAGAGGAATGAAGTGAGGAGAAAGTGAGCAAGGGAGAGAAAGGGAGGGGAGAACACACCAAACTAGTTAAAATGAATCGAGAAAATGTTTTCACTTATCGGGATGTGGTTTGAGAGCCTACAAATATTGGTTCCTTTTTACAGAGTTGATCTAGAAATTGCATAAAAAAATGCATTAAAAAGCTTTTCATATCAATTCACAATCATATGCAGTGTACACATGATCACATCAAATAATGTGTACTTTTGAGGTGTATACAATGACTGGCTGGCTGCTAATCAATTTACCTGATCACTTGTCCAAACGGGAAAAAAAACATATCCATGTTAACTGTTTGGACAAAAAAAAAAAGAATTTGTGCAAAAATTCAAGAAAATACTCACCACACGGACATACTCAAACATCTCAATGATGGCTGAGTTCATAAGATTGTAGCGTGAGCCGTTGTTAAGGAAGGCCTTGATGACAGGCTCGAAGAGAAAGTTTCTCATGATGTAGCGATTGTAGAATTCATCCTTCAGACCAATGATCCTCCGCATGAAGCGTAGGGCACCTGGGCACAGAAAGATAAAGATGAATATATTAAAGCTCAAAACAAAATGTTCAAAATTTGATTTAAAAAGTTTAATGGTGCACACATGATGTTCAAGTTGACAGTTACTAAGAATTAAAGGGATTATATGTGACTCACATAGTGCCAGGAAGGCGTGCTGAGAGGCAGTGAGCACCAGTACCCTCCTGAGAATGTCCTTGTTGATGATGTAGTTCTTAATGTGATAGGTGTGGTGCTCAACACAGAATGTAAGCAGCTCCAAAATCAAGGCCAGCAACTGGGATGTTTGAAAATCATCTAATAGAAAGGTAAAGGTAGTAAGCAACATAACATACTTGTGCATTATTCTCAAAGTTGTATTTACAGAGCCAACAAACACACCTCGCAGGTATTCAATACCTTTGCTTGGTTTTTCCTCCGTGGTGTTGGCCAGTAGGGGAGCTGAGAGGACGTGCATACAGTGCTTGTAGAAGAAGCTCAGGAACTCGGTTTTTTCTGTTTTCTGGAAAGAAAAATGAAAGAACACTTTTTTTTTTTTTTACTAAGTAACACGATTTTGATATCTACGGCAATTCATGTTTTTACACAACCCAACACATGTCACAATGTTCACAATGGTGAAGGTGCAGAGCTCTGTCCCAACGTGTAAATTGATTATCAGGAAAGTCCAGCTCTATGGTATAGATATTTAATTTGTTTCAGCCAATATCCACATATGGATCACATTCTTCTCTTTTGCATGTATAAAAAGCAAATGTGGCACCTGCATATTTACACCACCACCTCCCTTTGCTCCTTGTAATAATCCTGTTGTTGCAGTGCTGCCTAACTCTTGGCTTTAGAATGGTAGACTCCGTGTCCGTGTCTCTTCTCTCTTGAATCTTTTAAACGTCCTTAAACGAAATTTAAGGACCATAAAGGAGTTTTTACTTGATCCAGATTGACTGAACTGAATTGAGCAAGCAATGCCACTTCACTCACAACAAAAATCCAACATTCAAAAGTGCTTCTGGACATTGTGTGTATAAACGGACGTGTTTAGGAGTAAAAACGCAAACTCACATTTGCAGTAGCCAGCATGTTCTCAGGGTCCACCAGAGTCCGAAGCAGACCCATCAGCTGCACTGCTCCACCTAGCTCTGGGTCTGTATCACAGATCATGTGTTCTATGATCAGGTTGATCAGGAGGATGTCCTGAAGGGCCAATAAATAATCAGTTAATAATAATAATAATTAGTAACATGTAACTAATTTATATCTACCTATGTGATGAAATGATGAACATCATTCTCTGATATTTCTGGCAGACTTTGTTCATATACTTACGTCATCATTCTGCTGAGACTCCTGCATGACAAACTCTCGTACCATGGAGGGGTTGTACTCCACCAGATAAGAGAAAATATCTGTGGCTGCCCCACGCACCTGAACGTCATCCATTCCCTGTTTAATGAACATGAATTATATATGTCAGTGGATTGTGAATGTGACTCTCCCCTCAGGGATCAAAAAAGTCTTATATTATCTGGATCATGTTAAGCTGTAAATTATGTTAGAGGGCAGATTAAGAGCCGTATTGCCTAATTTTGTGATTGAGAGTTTTTGTGGTATGTAAGATTGTTATGCTCTGTCACTGTATATGGCACAACGTTACACTAGCTGAATGCTAAGAAGTGTGTACTGTCAGTATGAATAGGGGAGGGTGGTGGTGGTGGGGTTGAATAGGGGGGGTGAATAGGGGGTATGGGGTTATTTGTGCGTATGTGTGTGTCTGTGTTGGGGGGGGGGTATTTTATTTTATATATTATTGTATGTTGTCTGCAACTTTCATATATTATATTCTGTTTGGTTTGTTTGTTTTTGTCTTCTACACTCCAACTGGTCTGTACAAACTTGTTTGTTTCAAATAAAATAAAAATTGGATCACAAAAAAAACAAATAAAATGGAATAAACAATCAGATTGCTTCACCAATTAGTAAATCATCCTTCCTCCAACATGCCCTCTTTTCAGGCTGTGAACTTCCCACCCAACCACCACATACACACAACCACTACACACATTGCAGCTTATCTAGGATTCTTATTTTGGAGAGCTAGAATTTTTTTTGCAATATCTACATTCTGGTCAGATTTACATACACACACATACGTGATAAGGAATGTGGCATTGCCACCTCTGAATGTACATATTTGAAACAGGGTCTTGAGTGGCCAAGAGCCGACCTAAGAGCATACTCCCCAGACAAATAAAACAACCAAGTATGATTAGATGCACCAGTTCAATTAGTGTTTGATAAGACTTGGGAGAAGAGTTTAGTACCATGACAACCTGCAGCAGCCACCCTGATGCTCAACTATATATGTTCAATGAATGGCAATCCTCAAGGTTTAACATTACACAGACAAAATCAGTATTTGGTTTGTTTTATTACAGTACAGGTTCATTTGCTTGTTAAAGAAAAACAATGCTGTGCCATGGTCATAATGAGAAGTACTTAAATACCCTTAAACTAGAGACTACCACTTTTTAGTCATTCACCTCAAACAAGTGCTGCACACAAAAAAATACAAGTCATAAAACTGGTTCCTTAGTCACAACACAATGTAATTTAATACCAAAGTCAACATGTTCTTGTGTTGTGCACAATCCTTGGTAACCGAATAGCATTGTATGGATCAGTTACACTGCCAACACATTCACACAACACACTGTTTTGCTTCATATTTTTCTTCTAGGAGTACGTCTTAATTTATCTAGGCACATTCCATGATCCTAATGCAAAAAATGGTCACCCCACTACCAAAGCTACTGACACCAGGAGCCAAATCCTTTGTATGTCTGAGCAAACTATCCAATTAACTTAATTCTGATTAATGTTGAGGTTTCTGCACTCACCAGTATGACCTCTAGTGCAGGTAGAATGCCCATGTTTGACAATGTCTTGAAGAACGCGTCTCTGTTTTGAGGTTGTAACGTTTGTGAGAATGCACAGAATTCCTTTAGGAAGTTCACCTGTGAGGAAGAAACAAATCATGCGTCTATGAAACAAGGGACAAGGAGAAAAATGAAGACAGCATTTGATAAATAATCTCCGATTAAGGTCTGCCCTACCAGTTCATGTCTTTTGTCGTCATCTGTAGCCTCATCTGTTAGCTGTGCAAAGAGGTCTGTCAGGAACTTCTCATCGTCCTGACATCAAAAAGGAAGGGGAGATGAGACGGGGTGAGTATCACATTGAGGGTCAACAAATCAGGAAACGGAAAAAATTACCCTTGACCCTGACATTTATCGAGGGTTAAATCTATCGTAACACAGCTGTTGTTGATCTTTAATGGTATGAGTCAAATACAAATAACCAGCAAACAAAAATAACATTCACCGTATTTACCAATGACTGATTTATAGTTTGTTATAGTTTGACATAATTTGTCATTATAAACATTGCTTTAGATTCAATTCACAACCAGAAATCAAAAACATGTATTTTGTTCACTGTTATTTAGTACTATTGCAGTTTACATTAATGCAATCTACTTTATATAAAAAGTCTGAAAAAACTCCCACGTAACATTTGTGGGGGTTTTTTTACTGATGGGTTATGTACATTAGATTTTTTTTACACAGATAACTCATAAATAGATCAAGTGTTATTTTAAATGAACAAAGACTTGTGTGCATTTGTGACAAGACTGCCTCAGGATAAGTAAGGAAGAAAAGGTCAGTATCAGTAGTGTTTGACTTCAGAATTTCACATAGAACAATACGTACTAGAGTAAACAGCGTGCCAGTTTTCCTCTAGCGCAGCATAACTGATTTACACAACACTTCTCCATCTCTATGGAGACAGCCATACATAAACACTGCTGAGTTGACACAGTACAAAAACACAAAGGTCACATGACCATAAAAGACTAGCAGACAAACTCAGACTGGGTAATGCACAATCAAAAATGCAATCCTACAGATGTGTAATTTCCAGTCCTCACTGCATAAACATTTTTTTTAATTTTTTTTTATATTCTTTTATGTGTGCCTTTTGATGTTATGTGGTATAAGCATTTGTATCATTTGCTTTTGCAATGAGAACATTTTAAAAATGAAAATGTAGTGCACACACACATTTTATATGAAAATAATAAGAAATACCCTTCACTGGCAAACCTTAAAATACATATCTGTCTGTCTCACCTGTAGCATGCCCACAATCTCCACCTTGTTGAAGAAGATGAAGGAGTGCAGGGTGGACAGCATGTTTTCCTCAAAAACAGAGGGCGTGGGCAGCACCATGTCCTGAATATACTGCACCCGATACGTCTGGTGTATTTTCTGACGCAGTTCAGGATCCAAGATGGGAATCACCTCTTTAAAGCGGGCTGTCTTAGTAAGAAACTCCCGATGCCGCCGTGGCTGTGGGAGTGCTGGATCAAACTCCAGACAACCAATGATGTCCATAATGCACTCCTCAGAGAACATAACCTCAAAAAGTGCAGTACGATTGAGCAGGAAGATGCCTTTAATGATTTCATACAGGTGGTGCAGTCCCTCTCTGTTCTCCAAATCCTCACACACACGGAACAGTTCCAGAAGCTTGCGAATGTAGCCCTCGTTTTCCACAGCCAGTGCCAGTTTCTCACGCCGCAGTGGGGATGGGAGTGAGGAGGCCACCAGCTCAGCAAGGTCCTCCAAGCGGTTCAGTTCACATGGTGGTAACTCCAGACCTGGCGACGACATGTCGTCAAAGCGTTCCTCCTCAGACTCGTCCACCACATCCTGGGTGATGTCCACTGATGGGTCCTTTCCCTGCACCTTAACATATGAGTGATGTGATTAGTTACAGAACCTATTACCAGGAACACCCAAACACACTTGATATCAAATGTATTCACAGAGAGCAGACAAACACACACCCACACAAAAGATAAGTGCAGCTACCTGGCATATTTTCTCCCAGATTTCATCACAGCCAGCCTTCTCCTGGAAGCTGAGTGCCAGATCATAATTTTCTGCCTCTGACCATACTATCAATGTATCCTTTCCAAAAGAAAAACAAAGCCAATTTACAATTAGTACACACAGAAGGAAAATCCATATTCTAGATGAGTATACTGACCTGTTGTTTCTGGTAGGCAGTGTTTGGATTGATTTTGGACTCCAGCAGTAGGGAACCTGTCAGGTTAAAAACAAAGGTAGCCCACAAGTGTTGCCAAAATGACATGAAGAGAGTAGGTTAGGGTATTCAATGCATACAAGTAAGGGTTACATGCATGGTTTAAGCTGATTAAAATAATTATGTGGAAGGTATTAGTTACATATAGTAAGTATTGAGCATCTATAACGATGACCAATACACTGCAAGTGATCTCGTAATTGGCATATGCCAATCCCTTTTAATAATTACTTCGCCTTACCATCACTCTCTGCTCGCACCAGTAGAGACGTGCCTTTCAAACGCTCCACATAGCCCGAGGAGACATGCCCGGTCCCACGGTCATCCCACTGTCTGTCCTCATTGAGGGTATAGACTTTGACTCGTCGACGAGTGTCAGTCATCTTGGCAGGTAGTTGTAACCGGTTTCCCCCTTCCGGACCTTCTTGGCTTTTACAGGGTGCCTGCTTCACCTAACGTCAGTAACGCCACAACTTCAATTCACGTTTAACACCTGATCACTTCTACAATGCAGTACTAGCTAACTTAACTAGCTAGTGTCAGGGGTCAACCAGCTCAGGTCAACAGTTCTTTGAAGGAACTTAAAAGCGGAACACCCGGACGAGCATCCAGGAAGATTCCCCGATCGATTATGCAGTTACAACTACAATATCTGATTATTTTAACGAGCTGCCTCAATACTTATATCACTCGTGTTAGAGGCAACGCGCCCCACAAAATCATCTTACAGATCATTGTAGCAAGCTGACGACAGTCTAACGTTACTTTACAGTGAGGAGGGCATTAACATTAGATAGCGTGTTAATCGACAAAACAAGGGATGACATATATTGCGGAGTCCTAGCACACAGTTAAGAGAGGAGTGACGCTATCCAGAATAAGCCCCACCGTTACGCTATCTGGCCCCCAAAACAATCTGCCAGATTATTAGTAACGTTACAGCTTGTACGCTAGCGGGCAACGTTAGCTAGAAAACCTAACGCGTTAACTAGCTAGCTAGCTAGTACGCTAACTGCCTACGCTCTATATAGTCAATGTTAACAACCATTTGAAGCAAAATGACCAGAGCTGTGCAGCGATAACATTATTTTACAATTGCGGACCGCAGACACCGTGTTTACCCTGGACCGATGTTACTAATTGCGTCTGAATAATGCGCCAGCTAGCTAGCGTTAGCGGCTATTTCTTCCCCAAGTGTTCCGCCATGTTCTGGCTCGGGGCCGCGGAGAGACCACTCTCTCCTTACTGGTATTCATGCATTCCAAAACAATATGCAAACCAACAAACTGTAGTCGTGTAATTACTTTAAGGTTACGCTTTACATTACAACGCTATTTGCCATTCATTCCCGATGTCTTGCTCAGATAATGGCTAACTGCCCCCCCTGTGAGTATTCAGCCATCTTGGGTCCCTTCAGAGTCAGTACGGGGTTTCCAGCACAGCAACAACAGGGCAGCCCGCCACATTTAAAGAGACAGTAACATAACAGCCCACAAATTCAATTTCTAATGAATGGTGATCAGCAGAAATGACTCGAGAGGTTCCAGCAACATCCAATATCATTCTGCCCTTTACCTTTTATACAACTTACCATCCAGCCACTCTGCATCATATTTAACCAGTAGTGCAACCGTTTGACAGATACATGGATCCCAATGTAGATCCCTGTCAAACAGCCATTTCTATACTGAGACTCCGAATAAACAAGAAAATGTATTGTATTATAACGGTTGTATATTCAAGAGCTGAGACCATTAAGAAAACAATAGTTTATTTTGTTCATATCAGAGAAAACAGAAACGGGGACAGTTGAAATCAGATGCTACTAAAAACAGCATTTTACATCATGATGGTAGGATAAAGTAACAATAACAATAATAATAATAATAACAGATGAAACATGAAAAATAAATGTTCTGGGATCAGTTAGTCAGTCTGCAGACATGTATGTCAAACAAATCATATGCATTTGAAATACACAGCATGTTCAAATCCAACTGCCCAGTACATGTATATAAAAAGTGTCAGAACTTTTAAGGAAACTGAAAGCACACTACTAAAATTTTGACCAAAAAAAAAAAAAAAAGTTATCAAGCCTGTGGAGCATTTCTCAAAGCCCAGATCCCTCTCCATCAATAAGTTAGTCCTTGCAGCACTCTGAACTTAGACATACATATGCTGCCAAGCATGGCTCCATTTTCTATATAAAAAGGCCCACATTTCTGATGTTTCCCCAGTCTGACAGCCCCTTCCTTTCCCAATGTATAGTATACGGAAACCCTTCCCTTGTCAGTCTGACAATGTTGTTCTTATACACAGATCTTCAAGAAACATAGTGCAGCATAAACTCCTTCCAAGTGTGTGTAGCAGGACAACTCCTCACTTATGCTTTTACTTTGCTGCCTGCTGAGCCTGACGCCGCAGCAGGACATATATCTTTTCCTTGATCCAGTCTTTGTTGTATGGTTGGTATGTTTGAGTGTCAGCTCTGTACCTGTATAAACATGTAATTGTTATATTTACTGGAAGTAATCAACACTTCAATGCAAGGTTGATTTGTATTCAAATCGACAGACATTGACCAACTAAATCATACTTACACAAGACAGCTCAGATCTGCCAAATCGTCAATAAAGTCAAACAACTGACTAATGTCATAAGTGATGGAGGGACTGTTTGGATTCATCCTCTTGAGATGCTCTTCATACATTTTGCAAACACCTGGAAGAAAGGTGCAGGACATGCTGAATGAAAGTAAAACTATTTCCAAAAGTGTGCATCAAAAGAAAATGGCTAAAATTGTGCATATAACAATAAACTTGATTTAAAGTATATAGCAGCTTTTGCAACAATGTAACAACGTTTGAGAGACTGTAAATAACAACACTACAGATTTCACTAAAAAGGAGAGAGAGAGAAAGGAGAAATAATAGATAAATAAAATGAATAAAATTCCAAAACTATTAATGAAATATATTCCAGTTGATTGTGCTGTGAGAAATTACAAAATAAATGTAAAAACATATAAACCTAATAGTTCTATACACAAGGGCATTACATGGCTGCAACGTTTCCTCACAGGTCCTAAATGGTAAAGGGTCTTATTTTCTTTTAAATCCGAGACAAATAAGATATTTAGTGAGTTTACCCCCACACGATGACAAATGAATGTTCTGTGGGTTTAGACTACACTCAATACACCAAAAGGCAAAGACAAAACAGCAACGTGAATTATTAATTAGTGTAAACTATTTTAAAACAGCTGAAGACTCACCTTCCATACATTCATTCACTGACTCATAGTCAGCGTATGTGCGGCCCTCGGGTCTCTTGGTTGGTTGGACAAGCAAAATTGTGTGCGACTGTAAAGATGAATAATATTAAATAACGTTACACAAAATAATGCCAGCTTATTATAATCACACATTACCTGAATTATTGATGCGCTGATTTATGTTTTGCTCTGATGCATCTAAGCATGACGAGTAACGTTACGCTTCTCCCAAAGGTTTTCAAACAGGAGATAAACGCTTGTTATTGAGCAACACTCAATCAC
This sequence comes from Sander vitreus, assembly GCF_031162955.1. Lineage (NCBI taxonomy): Eukaryota > Metazoa > Chordata > Actinopteri > Perciformes > Percidae > Sander > Sander vitreus. The sequence goes on from NC_135872.1 coordinate 11,748,084, forward strand.
CTACTGAGATGTCCCGCATAAGTTACTTTATTTAGGATTACAAACAGAGACAAGTAAGGATAATTCAGAGTTGACCTTAAAACTAACGTTAGGTGTTTATAGCAAGGGAAGAAACTAGACAAAATACATGTTTGACTGAGTAACGTTAACGTGTTAACGTTAGTAAGCATCGTAGCTTGTTAACGTTAGCTTACCTACGATGGACTAACAGGAGCTAATATAGCGAATACTGCATGTTTTCACCTCTTAAAACGTAAAACAAAACACTCTTACCATTTTTGTGCTGACTGCAGACCCTGTCTATTTATTGAGGATGCAAAACTGCAAAAAAAATCGTTGATTATTGCTTCTCAATTCCCTGTGCGATATAACGTTAGCTAGTTGTTGGAAAAGATTTCAGAGGAAATGAAATACGTTTTTTTCCGGTTGTAAAGTAAGGTGTTTTCAAAATAAAGTGTTTGTTTCAAAATAAAGTTCTGGCCTTAAAACAAAGGATCAATGTTATTTCTAATGTGTTTAGAAACGTTTTGTCTGTGCTGGAAAATGTATTCATATACTTAAGGTAGCAATCCCATAAAGTGAAAATACCCTATTGCAAGTAAAAGTCCTGCATTAAAATATTATGCAGTAAAAGTACTTAATTATCAGAAAAATAAGTATCAAAAGTAAAAGAGGCAATGTAGGCTATAGTAATGGTTCCTGTCAGTGTTATAGCCTATTGCTGCATATTTGGATTATGATTACCAATGCAATCATGTGTAAATAGTATGCTAATATGATAGCTGGTCAATGCTGCTGTGCAGTTGATAATACTGTGCAATTTCATTAATGTGCAATATCTGTATACTGTGCAATATCATTCCTCCACACTGCATATCACACTGTATATAAAACCATACTATCTTTTTATTTTTTTATATAAACTTTGCACAAAAATTAAGGAAATTTGTGTTTAGTAGATTATTTCTTTGTGGTAACAATGCTTTTTAGCAATACATTTTATACCGTTGGAAAGCCTGTTTAGTTCCCTTTCAAATGGTGCCCTTTTGCAAGGAACATGCATTTGTGTGATGAGCAGCAGTGCTGAGTATGTGGGTTGCGCCCATGAAAAATTTGCCAAATCTTCTTTGCCAATGCCAAACAGCTTATTCTGCAATGAACTTGTTATTCTATTCAATGCCACATATTTTTCATCACAATATGCCACATATTTTATACATCTAAGAAAGTACAATATTTGCCTCTGATATGTAATGGAGTAAACATATAAAGCAAAAGTGTAAAATAACAGAAAATGAGTATCCTCAATACTTTGAAAAAGCAGATGAAGACAAAGATAAACCACACTATTTTTATTGATTAGGTCGATGATTTAACTTGGGTAATCACATTGACATTATTTTATTGTAGTCCAGATCTAAAAGTAAAAATATATACGTGAATATATACTGAGCATCACAAAAAGATAAGAAAATCAGAACCATCAGCTGCAATTACGTCACTTATAATGTGAGACTATCTAGATCATTTTTTTATGTAAAGTCTGATGTTTAAACGAAAGGCAGGATGTGGTTAGTTTTAATTCATGTTTGTGTGTGTCTTCATATATGTAAATACAAATGTCACGTAATAGCTTCATAGAGATGGCCCTGATTTGGGTTGATTAGTGGTGAGCATGGTTATGACCTTGCCCTCAAAGCACCACTGGTTGACCCTCTCCTTGGGGTCCCTCTTGGGGTCGCCACACCCCCACACTCTCTCTGGCATGCTTCCAGGGACACAAAGTTATTAGCATTTCCCTGGCAGCTTCCATACCAGAACTCAGTACATTTGCCAGTGCCTGAGTGATAGTAGAAGCGGACCATCCAAGTATCACAGGGGCCCTCATCACGAGGCATGGAGCACATATTACCAGTGGATGGAGGGGCAGGAGGTGGTTGTTGTTGCTTAGAAACAAGGACAGAAAGAGAGAGATAAATCACCTTGTATATCCAGTAAATGTAGCATAAATATTTACATTTATATGTAGCAGGGACAATTTACATGTAGAGGGTCAGTTCTATTTTTTAAATGAGGTATTACAGTGATATAGTGTTGCGCTTCACTTGTGAAAGACAACTTAAAATAATAATGATCAAAACTTGTGCAGCAGACACCAAAATATCCTGATTTTTAGTCGTTAATATGGGTCAAGCTCTAAAAACACTGGATCCTACATTTCCCTTAATACAACTCAATAGTGTCTTTCATCAGACCCTGCTTACCTGAATGCCTACATGTTTCAAACTCTTCACCCGCAATTTGTAACTCATGCTTTCGGTTATGAATTTGTACTTAAAGTCAAGATAAACCTGATGACATCACTTTGGTTATATTCTCAGATATGCCAAAGCTTTTCCTTTTATTTTTACTGGCTGAATAGCACTTTCCATTAAGAGGAAACTAATTTTGACTTGTAAAGTTAGTAGAGAGTCCCTTTAATAAATCTGCATTATTTAACAACTTAAATGAGTTTATTGACACAAGATGAGAAACAAATGTGATTCCTACCACAGCTATCAGGTACTCAGGACATCCAGCCCTTCCAAATCCTTGAGCTGGAGTCACACCATCCAAACAACAGCCGTACCTAAGGAAGAGATTTTTTTTCTTCATGTTGGACACACTTAATATTTAGCCAATATGCAATTCATCAATTTAATTTATGTGATATATTTGATCCAGGGAGCCGTGTTACCTAGTGCGAACACAGTCATCTTGGGAGCAGCCCTCGTTTCCTGGCCCTGTGGCAGATGTTTGGCCGTCAGGACAGCAGCCATAGAATGACTGTGCACAGCGAGGACCAATCACAGGAGGGTAGGTATCAATGTTTGTCTGTGGCCTGGAAGCTAAAGCAAGTAAACACAGACGTGGTCAAACAAGCATGCCATAGACCTGTGAAAATATGTGTTCATTCTTTTTAGGATATAGGATTAAATTTAGTCGTAGTTAGGTTTGGCTGGATATTTTTTTAGAATGTAAATATGACTTTCAGTGGTAAGGTAGTAAAATAAACACGGGGTTTTGTGTTTGTGAATGAGAAACAAGAAATCCATGAGAAAGCAGTCCAATCATGGTCTAGATATCAGATAGCAATAATTACAACATAAGGGCACATTTCCTTGACTGCTCGTGAATGCATTCAAAAAATGCATGAAAATAATCTGAGCAATACCTGGGCTCAAATAACTAGTTGCGCATTCATTTAAAAAAATCTTTCTATATCTTCTTAACTATTGCTTTGACTGCACATATAAAAATAAGTTTATGTTCAATCACGCATAGAAAGAAAATAACATTTCAACAAAACATCCTCCACATGCTCTACATACCTGAAGGGTCTCCTGGAACATGGGGCACAAATCCTCTTATGGTGCTTTCATCTGCCCTTGGGTCCTGTACACTTGGGACCACTAAACATAAAGTACATTGGTTAAATACAAACAAGCACAGACAAACAAACCAAAAGAGTGTTTGATTGGTACAGATTTGGCTCACTCTGTGCTCTGGGACATGGCTGTGCGTTGCATGTCTCCACAGAGAGAGGTCTGCTAGCTGTTCCACAGCGGGCCTCTGAGTAAGGGTTTAAATCTGTGTCAAAACAGCCCACTCTCCTCTCCCTCACACCACCACCGCAGCTTCTGGTGCACTGCAGAAAAAAACAGGAGAGGGTAAATAATGTGGAGATAAAGGAGAGGCACGAGCTTTCTTCCCAGTGCACAACACTTTTTATGCTTGATTTCACCTACCAGTCCGTAGTCAGTCACATGCCAGGTGATGTGTGTGTGACAGGCAGGTCTGCGGCAGGACTGGACAGAAGTGGGTCTTGCCAGTCCACTACAGGCATGGTCAGCCAGACGTTCACCACCCGACCCAACACAGGTCACCTCCCTTGTCTGCTGGCCCTCCCCACAAGTCACCGAGCACTGACCATAAGATATTAAATTAGTTTTCAGTCCCACAAAAAAACTACAATTAAAATATCATTAACAATTCAATTTGGATTCCTCAGCCTAATGAGCCTAGATAATTGAGACCACAGTCAAGACAATTGGTACTGAACCAGTTAAAACAAAATCTTCACTCCACTCTTGGACAGTGCAAAAACACAGCAAAAGTGAACATAGATTGGTACACTTATGTTTTGTGTTCCACTGTGCAAATATATACCAGAAGTCTACTTTTGTTCGGCCTTCTTCCCATTCTGTAGCCAGAAATAATATGTCCTTGCCTGTCTGTATGATACTCAAAATGTAATGTTCTCTAATGTTGGGTACAAACCACACTGAAGCTGGAGACACTGTACTCCGCAGCACACGGATGCATGTTGCAGTGCTGCTGGCTGTGTGGCCTCTGCAGGCGCTGGGTGATGCAGTAAGACTCTTCCACCACACGGGGGTTCACTGGGTCCTGAACCCAACACTCCACGTTGCGATACTGCATGCCTCCATTGCATGAGGCAGAGCATTGTTCATAGACACCAGTTTTGTAGATATATGTGAGTGTCTCCCTTGGGTGAGGAGCAACAGCAATGGGGGCAGCAGAGTGTATGGAATTAGTGTCCTCATCCAAGCCCATAAACTCTCCCTGGATCAGTAACTGGAGAGAGACAAATTATTTTCGATTACACTACTGTTCTTGTGCACTTCTGAATATCAACAAAGCTACTAATTAAGTAAAGTCGACAATGATATTCTACAGATGAACAGTACAAGAGTTCTGAAAGTCTTTCATTATATTTTGGATCCCAGTTTTTCCCCACCCTGCAGATGCCGTCCACACAGATATCAGTGCGGCCCACATAGCATGGCGTCCCATCCACCACTGCAGGTCTGTGTCGGTAGAAGAAGTTCTCTCCTCTTGGGACACAGGTCAGCTCACATGGATTGGATGCTGTAAAATAAATAGTAGATTGATAGATCCATTAGTATCCACACTAACTTTTAATATGTTTTGACTGCCATGAACCAGGGTTTTCTGTATAGTGTAGTGCAACACAGATAGTATCAGAATGTCTATTATGTAAATATAATTCTTATTCGATTAACACCTACACCTCTGGTAATCAAAGGAGGTTAAATGAAACACTAAGTAATGTGGATGTACCGTATATAATAGGTCTTATACCTCCATAATAAGGCACCCATGTCTGCCGCTTGCTCTGAAAGTCCATTCTGTCGAACTGGGAGCACTGCTCCTCCCTGAAGTCCCTTGATCCAACTGGACATTCCTGTAATGACACAACTTGTTGGATTATTGGCATATTTTAGGACACATTAGTGCAGGTTGTGGGTGGATGTAATTTAATAGGAGGAGAAAAAATAGTTTAAGGATAATTACATGTGTGTTGCAGGTTCTGAAGGACTTAGAGGAGCCTATGCAGTTATGTCCCCCATCTGTCCTTTAAGAGAAAGGAAAGAATGCTTTACACTTGCAATCCAAATATCTCTCTTTATTTTTAAATGTGTTGGGCTTTATTGGTTATGTGTGCAATAGATCATGTGCATAACTTTATAATTTATGTTGTTGTGATGTTTTATAAAGAACAAAGTAGTAACTGAAAATCAAAAGGCAATGCAAGATAAAGGAGAGCGAATGGTATGGAAGATTTAAAAAAAGATGATTTAAAACACAAGTACTGTGCTACTTTTATTCCTAATAAAATCCCAAGGACCCTCATTGTAAAATCTTTAATAGATAAGACATCCCATCCTATCACCCTACATCTCCATGTCCTACCTCGAAGTGATACATTTCCTGGTTCGCATCGCCACTCCTGTGCCACAGGTGCGGCTGCAGGGCCCATAGGCTCCAAACTCTCCCCAGTAGTCATGGGTTGGCTGTGTCAGCTGAAAAAAACGACAGTACAACTCTGATTCTGCAGCTCAGCCTCTGGAACACACAGTACTCTCACACACCATATCATAACCCACCACGAACCACTAACACACACTGAGGGCATGTTAGAAACACCAAAAATAGAAGCTGGAACATTTAACCTCAAACTGTCCCTTACAGGTTGCATAAACCCGCTTTGTGGCATATGAGCAGCATCATTGCTGGCACGTGTGTCAGAAAGTACATACTGTACTAAGTGTTCTTTGCTATTTCCATCTGTACTAAAGTACTTATTACTGACATGAACATTCAAATAGTACAATGTTATTAATGTTGTTAAAGTGAGACTCACAGTGATAGCAGGTACAGCCAGCAGCTGTAGGAGAACCAGGACTTGTAGGGTCTTCATTTTCACCAGAAGCTACAACAGCACTATTGATGAGGATGGCTACAAAATAACTCAACTTTCAATACAAGTATGTCCATTCATTATGAATGACGAGTACATTAAATCAAATACGTTTCATGATATCCTTGTTGATTTCTTTGCTTGTGTTTAATGCATGCATTTACACTGCAAAGTGTTTCACCTGGATAGATTATGTAAATAGCTAATAACATCATCAGATCTGGTTTTGTCTTACCTTCTTGAAGTGAATTCTCAGCTGGTCGACCAGCAGTCCAGAGGGATGTGCACCTCACTAGTGAAGGTATAGGCACTGACGCCCAGCTTTCTGTCTTGTCACCCTCGCTGCTCACCAACACCACATCCCATAAAGTGTCAGGTTTCACCCACACAGAGAAACTGTTTCCCCCCACCAAGAAAACTTGACTTCTTTTTTTAACGTTGAATATAGGCTGTGATTTCATCTATTTGGAGCACATAGTTTTCACTTAAAACCTTCAGGCTGTGAGACTATTTATAGTTTTATATCAAGTCTGCAGCCATGAGTTTTAGTTAAAGATGTCAACATCAAAAAAGGGGTTTTGTGCAACAATTGAGTGAAATTATTGTTTGTTCCAACACATTTAAAAGATTATTTTTTGGGGGGGCTTTTTTCCCCTTATTTCAGAGTGGATAGACAGGGAAGGTGGGAGAGATGGGGGATGACTCACAGCAAAGGGCCGCAGGTCGGATTCGACCCAGGGCCGCTGCAAAGGCCTCACCCTACATGGGGCGCACGCTCTTACTGGGTGAGCTAGAGGTCACCCCAGAAAGAGAACATTTTGATAAACAAATTTAATGGTTGCATATATACATTGCAAATGTTGAAGAAATAATATCCATTACATAAGAAACCCATTAAAATGAGATTGAGGGTAAAAGACATCTTGAAATTACCCGTTGATTGATTTTTTTCTCCTGGTTGCTGGCCACTGATTGTAACTTTCACACATCCCATAACCACTAAATACAGACTAGTACGTCAGCAGAGGAGCTGGTGGGAGGTAAACATCACCCCAAGGCTCTATTTAGGTTTATTTTAGTGAGAAACCACAGTAGAGCCTGGATGGGAGAAAAAATAGTTTAAGGATAATTACATGTGTGTTGCAGGTTCTGAAGGACTTAGAGGAGCCTATGCAGTTATGTCCCCCATCTGTCCTTTAAGAGAAAGGAAAGAATGCTTTACACTTGCAATCCAAATATCTCTCTTTATTTTTAAATGTGTTGGGCTTTATTGGTTATGTGTGCAATAGATCATATGCATAACTTTATAATTTATGTTGTTGTGATGTTTTATAAAGAACAAAGTAGTAACTGAAAATCAAAAGGCAATGCAAGATAAAGGAGAGCGAATGGTATGGAAGATTTAAAAAAAGATGATTTAAAACACAAGTACTGTGCTACTTTTATTCCTAATAAAATCCCAAGGACCCTCATTGTAAAATCTTCAATAGATAAGACATCCCATCCTATCACCCTCCATCTCCATGTCCTACCTCGAAGTGATACATTTCCTGGTTCGCATCGCCACTCCTGTGCCACAGGTGCGGCTGCAGGGCCCATAGGCTCCAAACTCTCCCCAGTAGTCATGGGTTGGCTGTGTCAGCTGAAAAAAACAACAGTACAACTCTGATTCTGCAGCTCAGCCTCTGGAACACACAGTACTCTCACACACCATATCATAACCCACCACGAACCACTAACACACACTGAGGGCATGTTAGAAACACCAAAAATAGAAGCTGGAACATTTAACCTCAAACTGTCCCTTACAGGTTGCATAAACCCGCTTTGTGGCATATGAGCAGCATCATTGCTGGCACGTGTGTCAGAAAGTACATACTGTACTAAGTGTTTTTTGCTATTTCCATCTGTACTAAAGTACTTATTACTGACATGAACATTCAAATAGTACAATGTTATTAATGTTGTTAAAGTGAGACTCACAGTGATAGCAGGTACAGCCAGCAGCTGTAGGAGAACCAGGACTTGTAGGGTCTTCATTTTCACCAGAAGCTACAACAGCACTATTGATGAGGATGGCTACAAAATAACTCAACTTTCAATACAAGTATGTCCATTCATTATGAATGACGAAAGTACATTAAATCAAATACGTTTCATGATATCCTTGTTGATTTCTTTGCTTGTGTTTAATGCATGCATTTACACTGCAAAGTGTTTCACCTGGATAGATTATGTAAATAGCTAATAACATCATCAGATCTGGTTTTGTCTTACCTTCTTGAAGTGAATTCTCAGCTGGTCGACCAGCAGTCCAGAGGGATGTGCACCTCACTAGTGAAGGTATAGGCACTGACGCCCAGCTTTCTGTCTTGTCACCCTCGCTGCTCACCAACACCACATCCCATAAAGTGTCAGGTTTCACCCACACAGAGAAACTGTTTCCCCCCACCAAGAAAACTTGACTTCTTTTTTTAACGTTGAATATAGGCTGTGATTTCATCTATTTGGAGCACATAGTTTTCACTTAAAACCTTCAGGCTGTGAGACTATTTATAGTTTTATATCAAGTCTGCAGCCATGAGTTTTAGTTAAAGATGTCAACATCAAAAAAGGGGTTTTGTGCAACAATTGAGTGAAATTATTGTTTGTTCCAACACATTTAAAAGATTGTTTTTTGGGGGGGCTTTTTTCAGAGTGGATAGACAGGGAAGGTGGATGACTCACAGCAAAGGGCCGCAGGTCGGATTCGACCCAGGGCCGCTGCAAAGGCCTCACCCTACATGGGGCGCACGCTCTTACTGGGTGAGCTAGAGGTCACCCCAGAAAGAGAACATTTTGATAAACAAATTTAATGGTTGCATATATACATTGCAAATGTTGAAGAAATAATATCCATTACATAAGAAACCCATTAAAATGAGATTGAGGGTAAAAGACATCTTGAAATTACCCGTTGATTGATTTTTTTCTCCTGGTTGCTGGCCACTGATTGTAACTTTCACACATCCCATAACCACTAAATACAGACTAGTACGTCAGCAGAGGAGCTGGTGGGAGGTAAACATCACCCCAAGGCTCTATTTAGGTTTATTTTAGTGAGAAACCACAGTAGAGCCTGGATGGGAAAGGAATATTGAAGATGTACCACCAGCCATTGGTGAAGAGCAACATTCCTGTGCCATAAATTCAACAAAGAAGAAGCTGGAGGAGCCAACCAGGCTGACAATAGTAACATATCTACTTTAGACTGTCAACAAAGTATACGTTGGTGGTGGAAGGTGTGTGTGTGTGTGTGTGTGTGTGTTTGTGTGTGTGCGTGAGTGCGTGAGTGTGTGCGTGCGTGCGCACGCTCGTGCATGTGTGGGTGGGTGACCAGAAAAAAAAACATTTATGACAGCAGAAGTCATAGTAAATCATTTGTTGACACGCAGCACAGATCTTGGTGTTGATTCAACTTTATTCTTTTTCTTAGGTTTTATGCATTGTAATACTGGACAAAGTGTAGTGATACAGAATCACCCATTTTACAAACTCAGTGAATGTGTTTGTCAGATACAGACCTAAAAAGTACAATTTGCACAACAAAAATTGTTATATAATGCCATTCAAGAATCCTATTAAAGCAAACCTCAGCATCTCACCCCACCTCCACATCCAGATCCACACCCCTCACAGTTTTGGTTTTCTCCTCAACAAGAAACCTTAAATTCTTTCAGTCACTTTCTGTCCTTCAGAGCTGCCGGCCCAGTTTCTCTGCTTGCTTCTCTGTGACTTCGAAGGCACTCTTGGTGTTGAACAGGTCGTCCACTGTATCTATGATCCCCTGCATCTCTCTAGACAACTCAGAGTAACCCTCCTTTAGCTCTTCTTGCTGCTGCCTCAGGTCCACCGCCGCACGAATCAGCTCAGTGGCCTGGTGGCTGCAGTGGCTCCGCAGCTTCTCCACGTCCGACAACAGCACCTCCATGCTCTTCATCAGCTGCTCCAGCCGGTCGCCGGTTACCTCGAACCCGGATGTGTCCAGGGTCCCGACCTTGGTGTCGTCTATAGCCTGGGCCTCGGACTCCAGGTCTGCCTTTGACGCCATCTTCCAGTTATAGCAACTCTCAGGCACCTGATACTCAAGTCAGACTTCAATGAAACAGATATCTGGAAGAAAGGGGAATCATTTAGCAGGTAGCCAATGACCGTAAAAGGTCAAAGGGTAGAAAGAACTCAAATATTGAGAGAAAGGCAGAGAAATGTCAAAGATACGAAGCTGCTCCAACACCTCTTGTCTCTCTCGGCAGGGTAATGACATTAAGCTCCTTGCAGGGGGTGAAAAATGCACTTCTGACTAATCCCCTACGCTTGTGCACCTGCACATACATTGTGTGTGTGTGTGTGTGTGTGTGTGTGTGTGTGTGCGTGCGCGTGCGCGTGCGCGTGCGCGTGCAGGTGGCCTTTCACTGACTTATGCTGTTCTGTAATCCATTTAGGGAAGTTGTCCAGAGGCACACCCTCCCCAGTCCAGACCATTGCTGGTTCAAGTGAGCGGCAGGCGGGACATCAGATTATGTGGTTCTTCCTCCTCCGAGCCTATTCACTGCCATGGCTGTCTGACTAGACAGATTAACCCACATCCTTGTGAATTTATCTGCGGGTGGCCTTGACGCTCACATGCACACACTCATACATGCAATATAATCTCCATTTTCTATTCTCTCTAACCCCTCTGTCTTTCCATTTCCCTGTTTACCTCAGGTATTGCTCTATTATTGAACTTCTCACTGTATGTTTGGGCCAAACTCTTGTGAATGTGTTGAGTATTTACAGTTGGTGGTATCATCAGTTGGTTTAAGACATACTTTGACTACTTTGAGGACACAAAGCTGATGCACAGCAGCAGTTAAACAGATCTATCAAAGATGACTTTTCGACAGTGCTGCTATGTACACATATTTAAAACTTAAAACAAAATATTTGACAACCAAGCTATAGCCACACACATGTAGAGCATTCTTTCTGCTATCTTCTATCAATACCTTACACATGTAGTTTTAAGGTAATTTAAATGGTCTACTCAATCAAACACAGACAATGGTTACAAATAATTTCTCTGGATTCTCAGTTTTCAAGTTTTAGAAAGAAGATTGTGAGATGACGCCCTCTAACGGCTTTATTTGTTTAAGGGTGCTCCATTAAGAATAAAGAAAGAAAAAAAATTACATTTGGTAGAAAATTACGACATATATTCATTCACATGTCAAACAGCATATTCCAACAGTTTTTCTTCAGTCAATGAGAAAGTGATGACGAAAGTCCACGTGTTTAAACACAAGTTAAAGAGCCAGGATGGGTACCAGCCCTTTAAATGGCTGTAAAGATAAAGAGTCGAAATGGTGACCTCACCACCTTCAATCTCTTATCAAAGCAAACCAACTTGCTGCAACGGGGGCCGGTGTCAGGGGAAGACTGCACTCTTTCTGAGAGGTAAATACAGCAGTGTAAACACTAGCTGTATCAGAATGGACTTAAAGGAATTAGTCATTTGGGACTAAGTTTTGCATCATTAACCATAAAACCACCCAGTGGAACAATTCAATTAATTAAGACAAAATATATAAACATGAGCATACAGTAAAGCAAAGTGTTAAAATACAGGACAAGAACAAGAATAAAGTAGTTATATATATATATATATATATATATATAGCACCTTAGATCAATGCAGAGATGTAACGGAGAAGCTTACATTTGTTTTATATATATACACACTACCGGTCAAACGTTTGGGGGTCACTTAGAAATTTCCATTCTAGACAGAATACCAGCTGAGATCAGTTGCATTGTTTTTTTAATCAGGGCAGCAGTTTTCAGATTACATTATGTGCTTATACTCCAAACTTTTGACCGGTAGTGTGTATATATATATATATATATATATATATATATCACAGGGACAAACAACAGCTTCAATACCAAGAAATATGGCGAGGAATCTCTGATCTCTTCCATATCAAAACTTTAGCTCGGCGAAACTGACACATAAAACAAAAAATGAGAATAATAGAAAGAAAGCAAACAATAGGCTAGTTATTCAGTAAAAACGCATCAGCAATAGACACACAATCAGCACAACAGAGCAAATTAAAAGGAAAACTGCAAATATTTGGATTTAATAATGTTGTAGACCTAACTATTGAACAAAAACATTTTTTTAGCAGATATAATTGCCTATAAGCATAAAATGAGAAAAGAAAGTCTTACTTGTTCCTGTGGTTGTTTACTGTTAGCATCCAGGATGTTTCAACATGCAGGCTGAAGATCAGATAGTGTGTGTCCAGAACACAGCGGCTCTGCCCACCTCATAGCAAATATATTCACTCACTATGACGATGGTCTTGATCTATTTTAGACTGAACACTAAATGGTGCATATCAACAATTCACACAGAGGCTTTAGTCGTGCGAGTGGTGTGACAGGGGGCAACTGTATAATTCCTGCATCCTAAAGGCATCTTCAGACTTTCTATGATGAACTATTAATCCAATCAATAATGTGTATTACTATTTTTGCCTAAATATGTTTCTTGAGTTTGCAGAATTATTTTACAAACTACATAGTCACTATTAAATGTTCACAGATGAAGACACAAATGCATGTAGGGCAATTGGACTTTAAACACACTAATGCAAACGTGCATACATGAACAGAGTGTGCACATATACTATTACAACCTGAACACATGTGATCATACCTTTCTCACTGATAATGAAATTAACGGTGTTCTTTCTCTGCCAGCTGTTATTATTCTGCAGCTGACCTGTCATTGCTGTAGAGGTTTAGCAATGTACTTCTCAGACATCAAACACATATGCCCAATATTATGCCTAACCAGGGACCAAGACTACAAATTAACTTCAGCTAGATGTCCTTAATATATTACATGTGAAATTACCTTTTTTACATTTGAAAGATTGCATTTAACGTGTGCTTTAATGCCCTTTTTTACCCTCTTTCAATTGTATTTTTATCCTTCATTTGCAGTCTTATAAGTTTAATGTTTGTGGGAGTTTTGCCTTTGCTTTTATTGTCCTGTGTAACAGGGCGCCTGTGCAAAAGAGAGTGAACTACTCTTATTTAACCACACTGTTTAAATAAAGTAGGAATGTAGGAATAAATCAATTAATTAATTAATCTAAACATTACAAACACACTTTTTTTTTTTAATTGGTCTGGTTTATCAACAGAAATTGTGGCAAATGATAATTGCGAATGAATTGGCAATAGGTTGAAATACTGTTTTAATACCAATATCTTTTGAAGCAAAATGTATTGTAAATCCTTATATGGAATAAAATTGTGGATTAGGTTAAAAATCACACAGATGTAAATATACTTTTTTTTATTTTTTTCAGACTGCAATACATAATTGTTTCCAGCAACAGCTTCCAGTTAGATGAACACCACAGTGTCTGTTGACAGTTTAATACGGTGGACATGTTGCCACATTACTGAAAGTTAGATTTATGTTTTCATGTCTTCAGAATTCTATGTCCCCATGTCAAGAGTGGACACTGTTATGGTACTTTTTTTTTAAACTAATTGTGAAGAAGAAAATACATGAAGCAAAGCATTTGTATTTCTTCAATGTCTCCACATGAGAGCAGTGTTGTAATTTCGAGTTTTCTGATTCTGATTTGCGCTCTTGTATCCTCAGAGTGTGAGGTGTGTGCTTGTAAATTCTACAAGAAGTGAGACTTACGTTTAAATGAGCCCCCCAACACGTGTGACTGTTTAAGTGCCAACATGTGTATTCATATGTGTGTGTGTTTCTATGTATATGTGAGTGCTGTGTGGGGGTTCAGGGGTATGGATTATTTTGCCCTGGGTCGTATTCAGAGAAGCCAGCCAAGCGTAAGGCAGAGAGGAGAAAGAGGGCATTGTTGTGGTCCAGATGAGTGTCATAGGTGCCTCAGAAAATAGATTCAGTCATGGGGGTTTAACAGAAACACACTTCTAACAACCGCCTGACCCCTCCGACTATGCTGAACCCCTTTTCACAATAGTGAAGTGATTAAATGTATCAATTATTGTGGTCTAGTATCTGTATGTGGTTCATGTTGGCTGTAACTGATTGGTTTTACAGTGCATTGATTACCAAGGAAGTGTTTGGAAGAGGAGAATTGACAAGAAAACATATAAAAAGTGTATTTAGTCTGGTCTGAAATAAAACTTAATGACTAAAGGGGGAATTCTCGAGTTTGTTTTGTTTACTGAAAGCATCAGGTGGTTCAGGTGTGTCAAATCAAGGAAGCAAATATAGTATCAGGTCAGTAATAATAAACCTTAGCACTTTCAGGCACCTATTCCATCCTACTGTGGGCAAAAACTCAGTCGTCTGGTATTGGTAAAAACAATCCTATGAATAACTTGAAAAATAGCTTGTCCCAACCTCCCTGTCTCTGTCTTCTGCTATCTCTGCTTTTCTTTGTCTCACACAATCTCAACTGAGACATCTGGTTTATCTCTGCAGAACGCTTCCAGACAATCCACCATCATCACTGGCCGTAGCTGAAGAGAAAGTGCATGGCATGTGTTTCCCCTCTATGATTTACTCACAAGTAAATGAGAGCATTTAAAAGGCTCACTGTCATTGAAAGAACGGGAGAGTTATGGGACTGTGGCTCACATGCAGCCTCGGCCCTCTGGACCCTTGGGGGACCAGGGGCTCGCCACAATGTCTTTACCCTCAGAACTGTTACACTATTTATGGACTCTCCTGGGTGTGCATGGGGCTGTGATTTATGGCTCTCCATCTGGTGCTGTGGGGGCATTGTTGTCGATACTTGTGACATGGAGTTAAACATGGAGTCTTTCTGCTGGGAGGTTTATGGGTAGAAACATGGGGATCAGCGTGTGGTAAAGGGGGTAAGTTGTTTTTTTTGACTGGAGATTGAGTAATAAAGTATGCATTTATAGATGTAAAGTGGTTGAGACTGTTAAAGGTAAAGGCTTAAGACATATATATACAAACATTCAATGTGCTTCATCTAATGCATTAAAAACATTAAAGCTGCACTAATGAAACTGTTTACATCAAAATTGAATCACACTACTATGTGTAATGTTAAAAGGCACACTTGTAGTGATGAACCCACACATAATTATCAACCAACACATCTCTTTGAAGCATTTTAGCATCTTTAAACTCATTGTTTTGGTTTTACGGCCAGAAACTTTACCGTTTGGTTTCACTGTCAGGTTGCTTGAAACACCAAACAAAAGGTTATTTTGCTCTGTGTCTGCAGATGTCTAAATAGAAAATAGTTTGCCAACACGTTCACCAACTTTTTAAGGCGATAAATATGTCTGTGTTTTGTGTTTACAGCGTGTTGTGCTGCCCCCAAGTGGCCAAATTAATAAATTACTGCCGGTTTAAGTAAACAGGGCTTTGAAAAAACAGTCACACAACAGCCTCTTTACCTCAAAGACAAGGAAAAGGGACAAACTGTACATACACACAACAGGGCAAAACCTTGAATACCATTAACACAGAGATGTTAATCATATCCACATGTTCATATTCCTGAGAGAGGAACACACGGCACCACCATGACATGCTGTTTGAATGTGTAGGCCTTTACACACTGTCTCATGTCGCTGGTATTCTCTATCTATCTGTAGAATAATGAATATGCTGTGTGAAGCAAAAAAAGAGAAATGCTCTGTGGATGAAAATGACGCAACAAAAACAAGTTGACCTTCAGAAAGGGGCTATTTTTACCTTGAAGATTTGAGAGGTATTTCTATTTAAACGGTCCTTTACAGTTTCTTTCAAATGACAGTCACTCTCAATAGGCGTGACAGTTAAATCCATACAAAAGAAAGAGTTAATTCCTTTATAGATAATGTTGAAAAGCATTGTAGAAAAGCAAGCAGTGAAAGAAAAACAGCTAAGCAGCGCTCCACCCAGAGCCCTCAGATCTGGATCAGTTTCCTTGAGACGTTGCCTTTTTCTCGTAAATGGGTGGGATTCCTGATCTCGTCCCTCCAGGGGAGTACAAGTGCATGAATAGCTAATGTTCCAACGAGAACGCTTTCATTTGGTGCCATAGAATTTCTTCTCCACTGTCAGACAAACAACAATGTTAAATTTACACTGCTTATTGGTCAGAAACCCGATTCAAAGGGGAAGTTAAAATATTTCACCCCAGATTCCTCTGGAAGAACAGGCCCAGATTGTTGAACATGTGGGATTTTTGTTCCTATTGGCACCTGTTGAAAGAAACAATGACTCATCTTCCTGTTACAGTATCAGTTGCATAGTATGGGTTGGATACTTTAAGTTAAGCTTATAAAACTTACTCACTTGATCAGTGGACGAGGCCAGAAAAAAACCCCACTGTGCAAACAGTAGTGATCCCGAGTAAAGACCTTGGAAGATAAGCAGGAGTATCCTTTTCAAATTACAAGAATGTAACTTAAGGTGGAATGCATCAAGTTGACCTTCCCGTGACTCGAGTCCATTATGAATGTCTAATGTGTCCAGAGTGTCAGTCAAGTGAAGCATTTGGCCCTTTTTATGATAAGCAATACACATGACATTGACCTGCTCACCAGCCCAGAACACTCCATTGTTGGGTCTCAGTTGCACCTGATGTGCAATGCCTGCCAGCGCTGTACTCCCTTAACAGAGCTTTAATTGTTTTTATATCTATTCAACATTCTTAGGGTTTGAAATGTGGCCTTCTCAGGAATTGCTAGTCCTAAAGCAAAACCACATTTTATCCAAGCAGAGTTGAGTAAAGATGTTAGTATGAGAGACATTTACTGTAAGACAAATAATATTCCAGCTCCCCTGATTGCAACACCCAGTATACTGTGGATATATAATATGTAAATTAGTATATTAAATCTATGAACCTTTTGCTCTTCTATAATAGCGGTTCCCAACATGTTTGGCTTGTGATCCCTTAAAAAGAAACTCAGCTGATTTTCACACATCATAATTTGTTTACAGGTATTGATGAGTACAACTTCATATGTGACAAAAAGCTGTCTGCTAGAAAGTATGATAATTTGCCTCAAGTGATGTCACTTGAGTCAACGTTGGTTGAGGCTGACGACAACGAGTTTGGAAATGATAAAAATCTGTATGTGTTAGAAAGAAGTTCCAACCTCTTGTGGTTGGGAACCAATGTTCTATAAAACAGAGAAAGTCATTCTAGTAAACACTGATTAGGCAATGTGAAATATTTTTCCTTGTCATACCACACAGAATAATACAAATTTCCATTCCCATGCTCCATAACTAAACCACACTTACATCAACTGTTAGATAAACCTTTATATATCACAGGAGCTACCATGTTTTTCTTTTTGTATATTTCCTGCTGCTGCTGCCAGGACCTCATTTACTCTTTTTCAGGGCTGAGAAATGGGTTTTAGACACCGGGGAAATCTAGTATGCCTCTGCTCCTCTCACAGCTAATTAGTGTGTGAACTAATTGCATTGCTAACTTTAGCAAAGCAACAGCCTAGTTTCATCTGTCTGCTATCTATAAAGTAGGGAGGGAGATGGAGTTGAGCCTACTGGTGACATCCCAACACCTTTTAGAATATTCTAGCAAGAACTTTTATCTCAGGAGCCTTCAAGCTAATCCAGTCTGGTTCAAATTATTTTTTTGTCAGTTTGGCAATATACTTAAGAAGACGGACACCTTTTGCAATTGACCATGCATCTGGTTTACTGAGACTCAACATCAACTTTTCAAATGGTGTTGTGTCTTGGAACATATGCAAACTAAGTCCTTTAAAACACAGCTGCTCTGAGCATCCATCAGGCTGTCAGACCTCTAATGTATTAAAGAAATACAGTAGTTAGTCATTTTGGGAAATATGTTTCTTCGCATTCTCGGTAGCTCATTCTCTGTATGCCAAAGCTGGCCACTAGCCAGTTAGCTTAGACTGAAAGCAGGGGTAAACAGCTAGCCAACATAATGGTGACAAAACTCAGAGAGTCACTGCTTCCAGCCAAGATTTGTGTTTACCCTCATTTTATGTCCGTCCTAATGCTAATCTAAGTTAATATCCTGTTAGCTCTAGCTTCATAGTTAGTGTACAGCGATGAAGAGTGGTATCGATCTTCTCGTCTAACTCTCAGCAAGAAAGTGAATTTGTGCATTTCCCAAACTTTGTTTCCTTTTGAAGCAACTTCACTGTCCATGGTGTACAACTTAAAGGATCGGTTTACCCAAAATACAAAAAAACACATCTTCTGTTCTACCCTTTTTGATATTTAGCCATGTAGATAGTTTTGTTTTTATGTGCCGAAGTCCATTTCTGAGATTTCTGCCTTTCATTTGTGTGTTCATGGTGAACCCTTTAAGGCCTGCTCCTAAAATCATGTCTTTGCTCAGTTGTGTTATGATGTTGTATTTCCTTCTAACTGCATAGACTCACCAAGTGATACATATAAAATTGCATACTGCTGTAGGCAAATAAAAAAAAAACATTATTCTGTCACCAAGTCTTCAGATTGAAAGATTTCATACAAATTCTCACTTTCGCACCGTGATAATAATGGCCCTTGTTTAAAGCTTTAAACACTGCTCCCTTTGTGGCAGTCAGGAGAAACCAGAGTTTGTCTGAGGTGAGCCAGAGGCTCTTGTGGTTTGATGACCTAGACTTCCACTGATGAAGAAAACAGACGACGACTTGCAACAGACCCCCCACCTGCCATTCGCCTTCCTGCGGTTAAGGTTGGGTGGGTGGATGAGACTCAAATATGATATGTAACGCAACACGTGACAGGAGAGGATTTAAGTCAAAGTTTGTAGCAGTGGATCAGCTTTCTGGGAAACTGAGGTGCAGGTTGTATGGGGCTGACTACAGAGGAGATGCAGCACAGTGGGACGTCTAACTTACTCTTTAAAAGTGAACATGTAAATGTATCAGTCACAAGAGATGGTGGTAAAGTGGCACCTGGTTTAGAAATGTCAATACCAGGTCTTGAAAGGTATAATGTGAGAGCAGAGGTCAGGGTGTGGGGTTGCTGCTGCTGTACAGTGATCCACAAGGAAAAAGGAGAGACATGTTAACCCTATGTTCAGTTTGTTTCCGTATTTTGTCACCTTCATGAAATGTGAAAGCCCAGTTTGTTGCAAATGAAAGGGTTACCACTTCAGTACTGTTATTTATATATTAGTTTTTAATAAAGTCAGAAGATGTGATGAAATCTGAGATAAAATTTGTCTTTGTTTTGGGTTTCTCCACTGTTTCTGTAATATATCTAGAGCTAAAACAAGCCTGAGATAAGTACTCACCATGCATCATCATTTTAGTTAAAGCATTTTTAACTTTTGATAATTCATTGATTGAGCAACAGATTGTTTTTTTGTATGAACAAGCTGAGGGGATCATCCTTTCAGTGCAGTCAGGTACTTCACCCAGATGACATCATCATATCTGTACAACTTGACACCAGGTAGTGATGTAACAAAGAAAATGTTAAAAATAGAAGAAAAGGGTCAAGACACCAGACATGATTCACAGAAATATTATCTATTTAAAGTTAAACACTACTGGATTGTGTGACACCAGGTGTGTCTGTGCTACTCTTACACTGATGTCTTTTACACAACACCTCTTGTCATATTTCTTCACAGGGATGTTACATTTATCATCCAATCTTGTGTCATTGTTGGCTAACGCACATGCGGGCATTACTGGCCCACAAAGTAGCATAACCTGTACAAAGTGGATTTATAAAACAACTCATGCTGGCACCTGCCAACCAGCTGCTTGGATGTTCACCTTTATTATTTAGATCATTTCACAACTGCTGAGCCAAAAAACAAAAGAGTTTCATTGTCAATCAGTAAACTCAGTAGAATAACAAAGTGTGAACCTGTGTTTCCTGAGGATTTTGTATGAGTCTGGTGACGCTGATGACAGACCCATGGTAGTTTCTTCCTGTGCTGATTAGATAGCAACTCGCTGTCTCTGACTCACTGAGTGTGAAATACACACATAGGGGGCGAGACTGGGCTCAGGCACCTGTGAGATATCGAACTTTCTGTAACATGGATTTCGTCATTTGCAAGTATACTGTACAAATAACGCAAACAAATCATACAATAATAATAACACAGAATGTATATAATGAGTTGATTCTTGTCTGAATTCAAATGTAATGCTACTATCTCTGAGGCTCTTATTTAGACTAAAGAACAATCTTTAAACAAGATGTTTGGTGGGGACAAGCCAAAAGCAAAAGCACTGATACAAAGATGTACAATGTTTTGTTGGAAAAAGATAAATAGAAAAAATTAATAAATATGAAGCTGTATGTATGCTCTTTCTTTTGTTTTTCATTCAACTAAAATTCTTTAATTTGAGACCAAAATGTAAACAGTTACACATTCTTACATAATGATAATTTCTTCTGTTTTAAATTATATTTCAACTGAAGGCAACTACTGTATTGTAAAACATACATTGCTAAAAATGAATGTATAGAATAGGGTATACAGTCTTTAAAAATCACTAGAATACATAGTGTCTTTTTTTTCAAGATATTGTTTTTTTGCATTTTAGGCCTTTTTCTGCTACAGAAATTCACCATAAAACGGAGAAGAGCATTGTCACTTCCACTTCCCATCATAACATGACTAGCTAGACTAACGTTCTCTTAATACATCCATGGACTATAATAACTTTCACTGCTTTCATTGCTCATTTTATAAAGGCCTCCGCAAGAAAACGTGTCTTTGTTTACATTGTATAATGTGCTGTTGGATTGCTTTTTATTTTGCAATTCTGTCTGCCATCAGACATGATTGCAGCGCGCTAGCTGGCAGAGCTAACGTTAGCGGGCTAACATTACCTCTGCTAACTAGCTAACATCGGCAGTCAAACAAACATCAATGATCCAATGTCTTTTTGATAATCTACACGTTTTTCTTGCAGTAGCCTTTCTACAATAAGCCGTGCTAAAAGTTACTATAATCTGTTCAAGGAGTTGATAAGCAGACAGATTAGCTAGCTAGTTGATATGTTGTCTACTTCCACTTTATAAACAGATAACCATAGCAGCTAACGTTAACGTAACGTAGCTGCTTTAGCGATGTTTAACGTTAGCTACATAACGTTAGCAATATATCTTGTGTAGAATCCAGGATCGGCAGAGCAGAGACAAACTATTAAGCTAGATGAAGTGAGCTGGTTTGACCATTGAGATGGCATATGCTCGCTTAGCTTCACCGCAGTGAGTGAAGTCTTGTGTGGCTGTGCACTAGAGGTCGAGGGGTGTGGCGATGACATCATCGATACGGACGTATTCGCCATCCAAACGAAGCCAAAAGAGAGCCGTTTTCGAATTTTTTCACCCTGGGACCCGGTTTCAAAAAAGTGCGTTTTAAGGCAGTGCATTTACTGGATCCATGTGGACGACGGGCCCAAACGATGCAAAACGTGCGTTTGCATCAAAAAGCGTCTCCGTGTGGATGGCCCTTTAGTGTATTATAACAGCAACGATACAATCACTTTTTCTAAAATATCTCAGTATATTTAGCATCTCAATCGTGTGCTAAACGTACAAAAGCCCCCACTATTTTCCCACCGCATCAGCATACATAATGCGGGAGCCACATGGGCAGTGATCAGAGATAGCATTACACACCCTCTGAGGCATTTCCTGTGGTGTTTCCTGCTTTCTTCACAACTAATGTCCATTAATCCTGGAAAACTCTCGACAG
The DNA here is from genome assembly GCF_031162955.1 of Sander vitreus. Classification (NCBI taxonomy): domain Eukaryota; kingdom Metazoa; phylum Chordata; class Actinopteri; order Perciformes; family Percidae; genus Sander; species Sander vitreus. The sequence continues at coordinate 11,770,116 of NC_135872.1, forward strand.
CTCTGTCTGTCTCAGGGTCTGATCTCACAAAGGCTCTCTCTCTCTCTCTCTCTCTCTCTCTCTCTCTCTCTCTCTCTCTCTTGCTTTCTCTCACCCAGTCTTCGCATTGAACTGAAAGCAGCAGACCAGGGTTCCCAGTATTTCACAGCCGATGGAGGAGATAAGCTTTCTAATGAGTGTAGGTGTACAGTATACTTTTGTGTGCATGTATGAGAGGCAAAACAAAGATATGCGGAGTATACAGCCCTGGAAAAACTGTCTGGGAAAATGTAAAACAGATGCCAAACTGTACAGAATCTGTGTCAAAAACGTCTGTAAGTGAGTACTAATCCAAACGGATGTATTGAGGTTAAAGACATGGGGGCATGAGCTAACCACAGTGTTTGAACCTGCAATGCATTTTTTTTCTGTATTGTTGTGCATGCAAGGCTGTGTTAAAGAGTTTTTTCAAAACCAACATTGTGTGTCATCTAATCATATCTAGCATGCACAGTTTTCTTTATTATGGCTGCCCTCATCTTTCTTTCAGTTACAGCCTTTGTTTGTGGGAGAGCAAAATCTCTATTCCTATTTTTGGCTTCTCATCTGTCATAATGCCCTCTGACACCATAAACACCAGACATCATTTATCTCTAGCGTGATTCAATTCAACAGCAGTCCTTGCTATATCTCCTCCTCAGTCTGCCTCAGATAAGCTCGCCCTTAACCTCGTCGCCATCCATAGGCTTTTACACAAGTCAGCTGAGTCACACACCAATATAAGGATTGGAACTCTAAGGCAATGCCCTCACATCTGTCTCTTTCCAAAAACAAACAGCTATAATTGATGATGGGTATGAACGGCAGAAATTTAGATCTTTAATTAAGATATAAGGTGTTTCTGCATCCTTGTTTTCATCCATCCATCCATCCGTCCATCTTCGTCAGCTTATCCGGTATCGGGTTGCGGGGGTAGCAGCTCCAGCAGGGGACCCCAAACTTCCCTTTCCCAAGCCACATTAACCAGCTCCGACTGGGGGATCCCGAGGCGTTCCCAGGCCAGGTTGGAGATATAATCCCTCCACCTAGTCCTGGGTCTTCCCCGAGGCCTCCTCCCAGCTGTACGTGCCTGGAACACCTCCCTAGGGAGGCGCCCAGGGGGCATCCTTACCAGATGCCCGAACCACCTCAACTGGCTCCTTTCAACGCGAAGGAGCAGCGGCTCTACTCCGAGCTCCTCACGGATGACTGAGCTTCTCACCCTATCTCTAAGGGAGACAACTATGGAGTCCCCGACTGGAGCCCCATGCAGGACTCCACTCAAGGTCTCCAAGAAGGCCGAATACTCCGAACTCTTGTTTGGTGCATATGCACAAACAACAGTCAAAGTTTTCCCCCCACAACCCGCAAGCGTAGGGAGGCGATCCTCTCGTCCACCGGGGTAAACTCCAACATAGCGGCGCTCAGCCGGGGGCTTGTGAGCAACACAGCCCTCAGGTTCATAGGGACACACAAACCTCTCCACCACGATAAGGTGATGGTTCCCGGAGAGGTCTTCAATAAAACATAAATAACATTAATAGGATCACAATAGGATGTGCTCTTGGAGTTGAAGCTTTACAGTAATACTAGTAATGATAAGGCTGCTGTTCCAAATGTTTTCTTCGCATATGTTGGGACTTTGTTTGGGGAGAATTTTACTACCACATAAAGCAGTGTTATCTTCTGCTAACCTGCTACTTCATTGCCCACCTGGCCAATTTGCATTTTATATGATGCTATCATCTTACTTCCTGTTATACAACTTGGATAGGAAAGTGATTTTCTTCTGCAACTATTCAGTGACCTAAGAACACTTCAAATAAAAGTTTAAGACAAGATTTGGTACCATACAGTAAACAATAGCTAGTTGAAATATAGGTAGTCCTAATTTTAAAAATAAATTTTTACAGTAACAAGGAAACTGAATTCACAAAAAGAGTTTGCAGAGTAAAAAAACACAAAGTTAACCCAACAGTAAATGAACGGTTTGCCTACTTAGAATGTTGAAATGGCATAGCTTGGGATAGCTAAAATGGTTAGCAGTAGCCTACACAGATAGACAAACTACATTAACAAATCAAAAATCAACATTTACAAAAATAACTGTAAAAAGAGTACCTACACATGATGCTAGTATTAGCATTTGAGGAGTAGATAAAAATATGACAAAATACAGAATGGTCAACAGCAGAAAAGAAACATTAATATCCATTTTTTAGCAGAAATGGCAGCAAGTGCTGTAAACAATATTCTTCAGAAATACATTTATATACTGTAAAAATATGGTGGGAACAAATAGACGACTATGGCCTGAAATGACAACAACTTATCAGACGTGCATAAACATCGTTAAACGCAGGAAATATCTATCTTGAGGTCAGGAAGTCATTTTCTGTGTCTCACAGCCCAAGTCATCTGAGATAAATGCCTGTTTTCAACAACACATCATTTCCTGATGTTGCAGAGTGTTACTGTACATGATACAAGTCACTTTGAAGTTGTAAAGTTACAACCAAGTGAAACCTATTTCATCAGAATCGCCTTTATTTTGGAAAACCACAGTTATGCCTTAATGACAGGATGGAATTCATCATCAAATGATTAATCAAATGGGAATAATCATGTTAGCAAAACAGCAACTGAACCAAATTTATATACTTTTTTGAATCTGATAACTGAATATATTTCTTTGAAGTCACCAGCAGTATGGTGGTAATTGTTTTCAGGCTAAAGGTTCATGACCGCAACCTTTTTACTTGAACTCAAAACTTTTTGGACTATGGGACTCCATTTAACTGAAAATGGCCAAGCATGCCTACACACGTATGGAGAACAACAGTTATCAGCCAACTACAATTTCTTTCACTGGAAGATTAGACACTGACATGTTGAGAGGACAGCAACATTAACAGACAGCTTTGGCATTGTTTGTCTGTTCAGCTGCTACCTGAGGGGAAATCCTCACCACTTTCAGGATTACAGCAGTTTCAGTTGACAATGAAGTCACCTTGCTATGAGAAAGATGATATTGTATGGAACGGCTGTGGGGCCAAGCCTATCCTCTGTGGGCCAATCATTTAATCCGCAACCTCACCAGTGCCAAAGGTATTACTCACCAGTCGGCAGAAAGCATGAGACCGGTAAGTCACAATGTGAAGAAACTGTGTCAATTTTATTATCAATACTGTCCAGACAAAGTGATATGAATGAGTAAGATGACAATACAAGCTGCAACACCCCCTTCATTACAATAAAACAAGATTACAGTGAAGTGTGAAGACAATAGGAAGGAGGGGCAGGGATATGACTCGAGGAATAGGTACAGGACTTTTTCCATCCTCATGGCTTCCTCACAATGATCCAGTTTCTATTCAGTAATCACAGACATGTCTTGCCCCTACACTGTGTTTTTGTGCCCTAACAATAGGCTATCAATAAAAACAAAAGGACTGAGTTTGGTTTTGGGATTCCTTTACTTTCTGTTTGCATGCTGGAGGTTTCTGGAATCAATTACTGGTACTGTATGCCTGTGTGACAAAAAACTGTTTTCCAAGGTGTTACATTTAAAGCAAGGATTCAAATGAGTGATCTTCAGTCCAGCTTGTCCAATCTCTAAATAATGATACCCATTTCTGCCAAATGATTTGATCTGAATCATTCTAAATCATTGCTTCATCCAATGCAATGAGAAGAGATCAGTAATATAAAACCAAGGAAACTATCTAGAAACAAAGTGAGGATAATGATATAAGTACAGAAAGATCACACCTATGTAATTGGGTTGTTAGTCACTAGTCTAAATAATTCATTGAGCTTATATAAGGAGATAAATAGAAAAGAACTGCTTTGCACAGAATGTTTTCTGTTTAAGGACCTTTAGGGACTAATTCTCCCCCCTCCCCTCGAGCCAACTGTTAGAGAGAACATTAAACTATTAAGTTGAAAGCATAAAACAACATTGTATACTAGGCTCAGTGTGGAGACTGTAAACAGGTTCTGTGTTTTACTGCCCAGTTCAGCTCAAATCCTATGTGTCATTTGTAGGCTGCAGAAAACATTGTCATTGTCATTTTTCTTAAGAGTGAATTTCACTCATACCAGTATCTTGCTGTGTCATCTTTGTGTTTAGACTTGTTTTCCACCACAAACTAATGGGTTCTGCAGTATGTATGGTAATGATGTATTGTAATACAAGTAAAATATTGTACTCAATTGAAGTTAAAGTTTATAAGTTAATATTATTGCATAGATTTATTATTTATATAGTATTTTTTTGTATTGAATTAAAGGATAATGCCAGAAAACTGTCATGTCTCCACCCTATATCAATAGGCACACTCTAAGTAAGTGCAGTAACTTTATAAACCAACCTAGGATTTTTATTATGTTTTTAATTTGTGTGCCTTTTCTGATTATAGTTGTTTGCAGTGGTGGAAGGTAAGTACATTTACTCAAGTACTGTACTTCATTAGCCAACAATTTGGAGGTACTTTATATAAGTACTTCCATGTTATGCTACTTTACTTCTACGTGAACTTTACTACATCTTAGAGGAAAATATTGTACTTTTTACTCTACTTCATTTATTTTACAGCTTCAGTTGCTTTGATTTTACAAACAAAACATATGATCAACTTATTTAACATGATCATATATAATATCCCTGGGATAGTCCCTAAGGTCCCAGGTTATAGGTTATATATTCTTTTATTTTGTAGCAGACAATTATTATCTTGTGTGCAAGAAAAATGTTATAATCTTATAATCTTTGGGGACAATGAAGGCTCCATAATTAAACACATGGACCTTTGCTGGCATTACTTTTATTCAATTTCAAAAGCAGGACTTAAGAGTATTTTCACTGTGTGGCCTATTGTTACTTTACTTAAAGCACTTTGAATTGTACCTGATGCTAAATAAAGATTGATTTTTGATTTAGGTTGAAAAAATAGCATTTGTAATTGACCTAAAACTTGTATTGTTATTAGCAATTACTGTGCCTCTGAGGGAAACTTTGGACCCCTAGAAGTGTCTCAAAGTCAATTGCAGACTCCCCACCTATCCCTACTCACATCAGTGTAATGATGATGCAAAGTAACATGGACCTGTGCAATGTGATTGACAGTTTAACAGCTGGCAAACGTGCAAAGTGGGTCAACATGAGAGCAGTTTAGTGAAGCGAAAAGGAAAACTTTTAGGTGCTTTTAACGAAGAACGACTTGTCTCCAGTAGCCACAGGGAGCCGACGATTTGCTCATGTGCCCTCTGCAAAGACATTGAAGAAAAAGAGTGAGTGAAAATTGTCTAATGTCCAGTCCCTTTTCTGTGTGTATGAGTCGGCCTACTAGCTTAGTAGAAACACGTGTTTTGTTGTTGTTCAATGCTGTTGTGCCGCTCAGGTATGGCGCACGTGATCCGCCTGCAGGTCAGACTGCAGTCCTGATGGACTAGAGAAGTAGCCTGACTGCTGACAGATGGATGCTGATTGAAGATAATAGAGAGATTGATGGTGGAACAGGTTGCATAAGAGGGAGACGTAATGAAGACGTAATGAATGGGGCAGTGAAATTCACTCTTTGTTATGAAATGGCATGTGTGTAGGGGTGAGTGTGGTGGACAGAAGGAACATGGCGTTATGCCGAAGATTGATGTTGTTCTCTGGACACAGACAGTATGTCATGATTGACAGTTTCAAATCATGCTTTTTTTACTTGGACAGACTTCAGGATGTTATGCAACAACAGCAGATGGAGGGAGGAGGTAGAACTGAACAGTTTGTTTGGCATTCAAAGGTCACTTTCACACTTCACAAGTGATGATTAATGATGAACACCATAAAACCACATTTTGAAGTTTTCCGTCCCTATTTGACAAGACCCCTTTGCCACCTTGACAGCCACTCCTGCTGTTGCATACTGAATTAAAGTAGGCTAAATGTCTGATAGTTTGACATATTCACTTAATTGCCGAGACACCACTCTCGTGTAGTATATTAAGCTACAGCCAGCAGTCACTTATATTAGCTTAGCATAATAACTGGATACATGGTAGGCCTGGAAAACTCAATTCCTTTTAAGGATTCAGGTTTTTCTGAGTCACTCACTAAACTGATCTGGCTTGTGCAAGTCACTTGAGTCAGTATTGCTGGCTTGCAATGTTTCGGACTGTCTGCTTGACCTAATTGCATTTAAACATATTACATTTATACACCAAAACTAAATACTACATTTATACACACAAACCTACTGCTACAGAGCCACTCATAGCGATTGACTGACTCGCGCTCACTCACGAGAGCTTGTGAGTCGTCAACGACTTGTGAGTTCTCTACAACTCATGGGTTCTTGAGTTAGTCCCATGGTCTGTGAGCTTACAATGTTTCCGGCTCTGAGCCTGCGGGTCGGGAAGTTCCTATAACCTGCCTCGGACTATCTCTGCTCACTCAGTCGCTTGAGTTGACTTGTGGAGTTGTCGTTGCATACAAAATTGTAAGTTATAAAGCTTTTAGCAGCTAAGATAGCTAGGACTAGTAGTAGCTAATGTTGCAAGAGGTTTGTGTGTGGCGCTGTTATCATTTTAGATTGAACTGTAGTAGGACTCAACTGATCCAAGTTAATGATACTAGAGACTTGCGTTGCCAGGAGATGAGCTGAGACTCCAGGAAATTACTAGTGCTGAAAGGAGGATTGTGTTACCCCTTGTTTCCAGTCTGTATGCTAAGCTAAGCTGACTGGCTACTGGCCTTTATGTGATACCAATGTTCACATTCATCTCTTGACAAGAAAGTAAATAAACCATGCAAATGTCTGCAAAAGTATTCCTTAAGATTATATACCTTATTCAGGGATCATCGTGTGCTGTGTCATATTAATATTGCTATGAAAAATAGGTCATCTTTAAATATTAGGCTAAGCTGTGTGTGTTTACTCTGATTCTTCCCGGATTAGAAATAAATTAGTTTCCTTCCCTTCAGTTAGAGAAGGATGGCAGGTGTTCTTCCCACTTCTAAATCTCGTGAGAATGTAATCTGAGATAGGACGACCTTAGCTCCTTCACCCCCCGGTGTGCCACCCTGTAACGTAAAACCCAGTACAGACCAGACTCTCCTTTAATGTCCTGTCAGTAGTTCGGTCGTGGTGAATTACAGTCTTCCGCTTGTCTTCTAATGACGTTGTGGCTCTGAGTTCATAGAGCATGTGGCTATAGGTTCTTCTTTCCTTTTTAAGATGAACTGTAATCACTTTGATTCATTGACCTTTAATCTAGCACCATCATTAGGACAATATTTTAATTTGTCAAATACTTTACTTTATGACCACATACAGTCATATGAAAAAAATTAGGACACCCATGCTAAAGTTGACTAAAAAGAGGAATAAAAAAATCATCTTTTGGAAATTGATCTTAATGCCTTAATTAAAAAAATTAGGAAAACTCCAACCTTTAAGGACGCCAATTTTGTTTGTGAATGAATAATGTATCGTAAATAAATAAATGTTCTTCCTTAAAATACAGGGGGCATAAGTAAGTACACCCCTATGTTAAATTCCCATAGAGGCAGGCAGATTTTTATTTTTAAAGGCCAGTTATTTCATGGATCCAGGATACTATGCATCCTGATAAAGTTCCCTTGGCCTTTGGAATTAAAATAGCCCCACATCATCACATGCCCTTCACCATACCAAGAGATTGGCATGGTTTTATTTCAGTTACCCAAATAGCTGGTTTGATTTGCATTGAGAGATGATTTTATGGAAAGTACCCCATGCCAATCTCTAGGTATGGTGAAGGGTATGTGATGATGTGGGGCTATTTTAATTCCAAAGGCCAAGGGAACTTTATCAGGATGCATAGTATCCTGGATCCATGAAATAACTGGCCTTTAACATGGTAAACATTATACCTGCTAAACCTCTGCATATTAGCATAGGGTTGGGTGTTTTTTTTTGCGATACTAGTGCCTGAACCGATACTTAAAAAACAAAAACAAAAAAAAAAGAGCACAAAATGACAGTTGGCGACATTAAAGAATGGCTTGTTTATTGTTAAGGCCATATTGTCAAATTTAAATTATTTATTTAAAATGTAATAACTAACTTATTTCACCATCAGTCAATTGCTGTCAAACAACTAGAGATGACCCGATACCATTTTTTGCTTCCTGATACTGATTCTGATACCTGAACTTGCGTATCGGCCGATACCGAGTACTGATCCGATACCAGTGTGTCATATATTTTATTATGTTTTAACAACTGTATACTACTATCCCTGTATGGATGTGATATCATTTCTATCTTTGTTGTCAGTCTGGCTTAGATTAAACTCTTTGTGAAACATGAACAAACACAAACAATGAATGCCACAGAACTTTCTTCAGTTATAATGGAAAAAGAACATAAATAAACTACTTTAACGTAGATTTTCTTTAGGGCTTTATTACGTGGTATCGGATCGGTATTCAGCAACAATTTTGACGGTCGCAACCAAAATGTGACAACCTAATCATCACCCCTGGTTGATGTGATTTGAGTGGTGAGTGGCTTTCTATCTCTGTCTGCACTATTTTACCCCCAAAAAGGACACAGTGAATAGGTTGGTCAACAGAACTTCAAACCATACTGGACATTTAGTTTTGTGTGGTCTAACTAGTTACTAATAGAACTCCTACCTGATGTCATCACTGGTCTCATCTCTACCTGATGTCATCACTGGTCTCATCTCTACCTGATGTCATCACTGGTCTCATCTCTACGTGATGTCATTGCCGACCTCATGTCTGTCGCATTCACTCCTTGCCTGTGTTCTTTTTTTTCCCTCAAAGTAAAGTCTTGCAGCGTTGCATGGCTGTAGACCCTGTGTGTGTGCATTTCGAAATACGAGAGTCAGTCAAATGTATGCAAATATCGTCTCACAAGATCTTAACATGTAATTAGGATATAATTTCTGTGGAAACTCAGAGGTGACACATGTCCTTGTGTACCATTGCCTCAAACCGCCTACCGTACTCATTTTGTCACATGGAAACAAAACCGTATTCATGATGAGCTGCAGCTGTCAGGTAGCTTTATCTCTCTGTCTTCTGATTGATGTTTTAACTGGAGGTCTTTCAGACGGATGGCTCCACAGGATGTATTTGGTGCCACGCTGTATCACGTTACTCTCTCTTTAAGATGATCTTAAATCACTCCACAACCTGCCCTATTTATAATGAGGTCCAGGTGGTGTGTGCGCAAGTGTGCAGCACTGTGTTTGATGGCGATGGTTTGTATGAAAAACAGTTAAGCGTGTATGTGTGTGTATGTATATACATATGTTCAATGAATATATATATATATATATTAGGGCTGTCAATCGATTAAAAAAAATGTATCTAATTAATTACATACTCTGTGATTAATTAATTGAAATTAATTGCATACATAATTAACGGTGCCTGAACCGATACTTTTTAAGAAAGTAAAAAAAGAAAAGAAAAAAAAAGGGTACTAAACAACAGTTGGTGGCATTAAAGAACGGCTTGTTTATTGCTAAGGCCATATGGTCAAAATTAAATGATTTAATAATAATGTATAACAATAACAATAACTAATTTCAGTAGTAAATTGCTGTTGAACCATCAGATGGGAAAAGGACATTTACAATAACTTCAAATGCACCACGAGGCTGTAGTTTACCAGTTTCTTGAACGCACGGTCTGTGTTGTTTCTCCGACGGCAGCTGCAGATTGTTACATACCGGTGTTGAATCCTCTACAGTAAAACACAGTCAAACTTTACACTGTTTAGCGTTAGCTGTCAGCATTTTAACCGTGTTTAATCCAGCTACTAGCTAGCGGTAGGCTAACGTTAGCTGCTGTCGAGTATAGTGTTAACTAGCGTAACGTGCAGCGGTGTTTGTGTTTCAGAGCATCAGAGAGAAGCGCAGACATATCGGTGGCACCAGATTTCGGTAGCCAGGGTTGGCAGGAAGAAGATTTTTACAAGTAAATGTTCCAATTAATAATCCAGGCAGAACATTCTCGTCTCCCTCCTTCATTTTACAGTCCAATGGTGGCTAGAATGGCTCCGGGTCAAACGTCAATATGGAATGGATTAATCTGCGTTATTTTTTTTAACGCGTTATTTGTTCTCAGATTAATTAATCGAAATTAACGCGTTGTTTTGACAGCCCTATATATATATATATTGATTGATTGAATTGATATATATATATATATATATATATATATTGATTGATTGAATTGATATATATATATATATATATATATATATATATATATATATGTCATCCTGATGACCAGTGTGATCCAACACTTTTATCTGTTCTGCCTAAAGCAGTTCCAGATAGCATGCAGAGTTCAAATACACTGCATGCGGAAGAGACCCAACTGTGCTTTCAGATGTGGCATGATACATATCTGGAGCATATTGGATGACTAGAGCAGTTACAGTACGTTTTGTGAGACTCATACTACAATAACAATAGATTGAAAGGAGAGTTCACAAGAAAATTATGGTTTATTTTAAAGGGGTGATAGAATGATTATATAGGGTATTTCACACTGTTCCTTAAGGTCTCCTAATAGGGTATGTAATATTGGTTGAGCTGAAATTGCTCGATTGCTATTTTATAGTAATTTAAATAGGATTTATTTTATCCTTAACTACCCTGTGAATATGGCCCTATTTGTAACAAGAGCTTTTCTTCCAAATATGGTATTCTCATGAATATTTAGATGCTGCGCGCTGATTGGTTTGAGCGAACCACATACACATCCATTGGAGACTAGCAGGTCTCATATTTCAGACACTGCAAAGTTATACGTTGTTTGTCTGCTATTTTGTTATTAAATTCACTTCTGAGACTTTTTATGCGAGAAATTAACTATATAAAGCTCAAGTATTAATTATATTTACGAAAATTGATGGCTAATTGCAAATTTGGTAAGACGTGTCAGACTTTAGGAGCTCCACACAGTCTGACGAGAAAACGGCAACTTCCATACCCAGTGAAAGTCACCGTTTCTCGGTTACTGGACTACTGGGGCTCAGGGCTCCGCGGAGCTGGCTGGCTGGCTGCCAGCTGCCGGCATAATTAGAGGATATTTACAGTTTGAATTTCGTAACGCCACTTATATAACATCTACCCCAAGGTCTTATAAAGCTAACAATGGTGTTCGATTTCAATTTAATGCATTTTTGTGAACATTAGCTAGGGATTTCGTTAGCTGCTACTGTCCCTTCAATCCTATGTGTACAGATCACGGCTAGTTAGCTTCACTTTTGGCATAATTAGAGTATATTTACAGTTTGAATTTCGTTACGCCACTTATATAACATCTACCCCAAGGTCTTATAAAGCTAACAATGTTGTCCGATTTCAATTTAATGCATTTTTGTGAACATTAGGGATTTCGTTAGCTGCTACTGTCCCTTCAATCCTATGGGTAAAGATCGCGGCTAGCTGCAGGCCCTGGAGCTCCATCAGGGCCTCGGCATTTTGTAGTCCAGTAACCCAGAAACGGTGACTTTGCTATGAAGTAGGACACGCCGAGCAGCGAGGCAGCACCGGCCGCTGTCACGTAGCCTGCTGAGCTCCTGCTGAACTGCGACACACAGTCGGACAAAATTTGCAATTAGCCATCAATTTTTGTAAAATGGCCCATATTTGACCTCTACATAGTTGATTTCTCGCATAAAAAAAGTCTCAGAAGTGAATCTAGTAATTAAATAGCGGACCTCTGGAGATCTGCATGACCTAGCTAGATTCAGAAGACTAAGCTGACTTCAGGTCAGTGGTGTAGCCTATGCAAATGTTGGGGCGTGACAAAGACTAGGAGTTGAGATGCTTACGTCAACTTTTAGCTTTGTTCAGATTCGCCCGTTTTCAACGGCAGTTTCAAAATGTGAGATTTGCATAGTAAAGGGGTATCAATGGGATTTTGAGCTTCTATGTATGTCCTATTTACCCACTGAACTGTCATTATTCAACTATGACAAGGTAAAATCAGTTTTGCGTTCTATCACCCCTTTAAGAGGCAAACCGGAAATTGCTTATTTTCTCTATTGTTTCCATATCAGCTCTTCAGTTTCAGTTCATGGTCGCCTTCATTGTAGTAGCAAAATGAAGGCAGTTTGATGATGGGATTTGCTGAATCTCCTATTTTCCACAAAGAGCTACCTGTTGATGAGCTGCATCTCATTTTGCTTAAATTGCTTCCTCGAGTCCTCCACTTGTCTCCCTTCACGGGAGGAGAGAGGCAACGAGCAAATGTGTTTTGGAAGGATGAGACGTCCTTTCCTCTAAAGTGTCACATTAATTCGTCAGCTGTTTGGGCGGAGTTAGCAACTCCTTCGGCTGCACGGCTTCTGGGAAGGCTACGTTGTATCCTCGCTTATATCTCCTTGATGATCAGGCCTCGATGCTTGCTTCTTGGTCCTCAGGGAAGAAGTAAGAGCTTTGAGATGGCCTTCACTGAGGAGGGACAGAACAACTTCTGGTGCAGCCGAGGACCGAAGAGTCAAGGAGCTATCAAATAAGGGCCATTGGATGTACCTTTAGTGTTTTGAAACCCTCTCTGATAAACTATGATGTGATATCCCACTGTTTTTCTTATCCCTGCTTGAGGCTGGAGCTGAGCTCTCTCTGCCCCGCAGGAGGAGGGCAGTGAGTCTTTGTGTGGGGTGTGGGGGGTCATAATCTTTCACCTGCTGCTGGCAGTCCTCCCTGCTGGGAGGTCACATCTAGGAGCTGAGGCATGAAGGAGTGGACAAGAGAGGGGGAGCAAAGGAGGATGGGAAGAGAGGGAGCAAGAGGAAGATTGGAAGAGAAAAAAGTTAGTTGAAACAGACTTAATTTTCTGCTGTTTTACCTCCAACATTTTACGTAGAACTTAAAGCATGATGTATGAGTGTTTGTAAGCAGGGCTTTAAATTAACTGTTTTGATCACCAGCCAACAAGGCTAGTATGTTTTAAAAGTTACCAGCCAATCAGATTTTCCACTAGCCACGTTTGTTTGTCTAACTTTTAAGTTCAGCTCCTCTGGTTTGTTTCTCGCTGATCCGTTTGCCTTCTCTGTTTCAGCGTAGCTCGTAATCGATACCACTAACTTTAGACAAGTAGCCAACGGTTGTATGACAAGTCACGACATAGTGTTCATGGGAAATGTAGGATTAGTACTACAAACAGTATTGCCAGATAAAGATTACATTTATAAGCCAAACATACACAAAATCGCCCCCGATGTCTTGGCGGAAAAGAGAGAGAGAGCTGACAACACTGACTTGTCGTATCATTTCTGCAGCCTGCCAATTCAAACAGACGCATTATTTGCTTCTTCATCACCAGCCAAATTGGCTAGTAACTTTACAGTGTTACCTGCCAAAGTCAATTTTAACCTGCATTTGGCGGGTTGGCGGGTGTCAATTTAAACAATGCTGTAATACTAGTGAGACGAGCAGGAATAAAATGCAGTCCTGGGAAGCCGCCACATTATTGCACATCTATCATCACCTTATTTTGTCTCAATCAGACAACCCTGGTTTCAGCTGCACAGTTGAATGACCCTTTCCTGCTCGTCATACAGGAAAAGGAAGCGAGCTGTGCTAACAAGCAGGTCATCCAGCTTTAAATTTAGCTTCTTCATAGATGCATACAGACACAGGACGCACACTCCTTTACAAAATCCCTGCATTGTGTGAGGCGTAAAAGTTTGCTCTATAGAGTGTTGCTAACCTTGAATGAAAAGTGTGTCAGAAGCCTTAGCACAACCCTTCTATTAAAAACTTGTCATAGAACTTGTCTCGGTAGAAATGTCAGCATTAAGACACGTACTGCCGCCTCTATCAGACATTAAAACACCTGTCATTTTCTCACTACCTGTCGTGAGTGGAGATGCAAACAATACCGCCGATCTGCACCGACATGCAAAGCAAGCCCTTTCACATGCAAAGCTGTGTGGCAGCCATACAAGGTGCAGCCCGGCATCATAGGTAGAAATGTAGAGACGAGGTCTGCAGTGTTTCAGCATCATTCCTGGTTAAATTCATTGATATGTGACAAGGTACAAATACATTTTACTGAAAAGATTTTATGAAACACACATTTTTGGTAGGTTCTGATCATACATGTATATGTTTTAAAAATATTGCCTAGATGGATGAGCTGCTGTGCTTGTGCTTCCTGATTTAATTTCCAAAATCAACGGTTTATCGACACTTTACGTCTGTGTGTGTGTATGACGGAGGACAAAAGGTTGATGTTGATATCGCCATGTGTTTCCTGTCATATACTAAGGTGCGTGTGTGCGTGGATGCACATTTGCGGTTGCTCATGTGTCTCCAGGTCCAGCCCATATTTCCGTGGCCCAGACTGGAGCAGCAGACAGACATGCAGAGACCTGTTTCGTGCTGCACAGAGATATTTTTGGACTGTTGTGTTACTGTGAGACAGGCTGTTGGAGGAACTTCCTTTTCAAAACCCAATTTTTTTTCCAGGTCTTGAAGGCTGGATTGCCTACATAGCTTCAGGCTGCTAAGTTTTTATTTGAAGTGTTTAACTACATACAGCATTATAGTTCACTGCAGTTATGAGATTAGAGGATAAACAATTCTCTCAAAGTGAAAAAAGGAGACTGTCCTCTGCCAAGACCTGATCTAGATAAACTAACCCAATCTCCTTACCTTGGGGCTAAATACAGATAACCCACATAGGGAACCTTGGCCTGATCTGTACTGACTCACATGTACACACACACACACACACACACACACACACACACACACACACACACACACACACACACACACACACACACACACACACACTCATCTAATGAACTTGCACATAAATGGGAACTACAAATTTGAAAATGTTCGTCAATCGTCATCCTATACTCCTAATGCCTTCTGCTTTCTGGCCACCATTAGTCCCACAAAACAGAGGTGACTACACAGCAACTACTTTCAACACAATTTTAGCAGACTTAATCTGTTTTGGGGATTTTCTTTTTTAATGTCTGGTTTTGCATCGTGTACCATGTTTTTATACCTTGTTTCAACCCATTTGATGCTTGTGTTGACAGTGGGATTTTTTAAAACTATTTTTTCTAAGTGCCTATGCACCACCTGTCTATACTTTGTATATCACATTGCACTTTTCTTCTTTTTTTCACTTCTGGTTAGACGCAAACTGCATTTTGTTGTCTTTGTACTTGTACTCTGCACAATGACAATAAAGTTGAATCTAATCTAAAAAGTTAATTTTTTTAGTATTGCCTTGTACTTTCTTTTGGAGTGAACAGCGTGTGTGTGTGTGTGTGTGTGTGTGTGTGTGTGTGTGTGTGTGTGTGTGTGTGTGTGTGTGTGTGTGTGTGTGTGTTGGGGGGGGGGGGTTTGAATCAGTGAAAATGGCTTGACTTGAGCTGTCAAAGGACCACATATGAAACCTGCTGATTACATACACGCATCATGCATCCCCTTTAGATGTGAAATGAAGCTTGTGTGGGCATAGGCATATTTGTGCGTATGTTACGACTTATCCTGCGCATCTGATAACACTGCTGTCGATATTTGTTTAGCAGGGAAAAACATTCCAGCAGACATACCTATAGGCTGGGCTTTAAGTGCATATGTGTCCTCAAGCTTTTTCTATACTACTAACCACCACTTAAAGTACTTTAGAGATCTGCTGTAAAAACATGTTTCACGTAATTACAAGGTTTGTGACGAGGACAGGGAAAGTTTGGCCCACTGACTTTAACATTTAAAATGGTAACCTTAGAAAATATTTTAATGAATGCTTTCAGAATAGCTTTTCATACCCACCTGGTTGAACAAGAGCTGTTCTTAAGAGAAAGATTACCAAGATAGTAGTTGCTTAGATTTATTTAAGTGCCACTCTGCAAAGATTTATAGTTGTATAAATTACAATGCCCATAGGGAAGATACTGCTAACCACTCCGGCATGTTATACAGTGTCAGAATGGACAACGCTTGTAATGCAATTCCTCTATAGTTGCATTGTATTTGCCTGTTTTCCTGCATATTCCATGTTTAATTATTTTAAATGTTTTATCATCTCAACACCTGTCATTACTTAAGTATTCTGCCCTTAGGGGTAGGGTTGGGTACCGTTTGAATTTTTACGATTTCGATGCCGAACCAGTACTTTTAAAACGATTCCGATTCCTAACCGATTCCTAAACCGATTCTTGAAAAACTGAAAAATGACATCAAAGAAAGGCTGTTTTAAGGAGTTTTTTTTTTTTATTTAATTTTTTTTAAATTTAACAATATATTAACGTTTTAAAGTACCTAAATATATAATAAGTAAACCTAAGTCACCTAACACATAACTACAATAATTTAACAAATAACAGTTACACTATTAACAAATAACAACAAAATAAATGTTGTTGAGTTGAGATAAAACAGAAAACTTTAGGTCAAACTGTCAGCGATCGAGATTGCATTGTGGGTAATGTAGGCGCCAGGTTTTCACGAAAAAGAAGAATGTAAGGAATATTCTTTTAACACGTGAGGAATAATATAATATTCTTTTAACACACATTTGTTATACGGAAAGCACATGTTGGGGAATCTGAAAAATGTAAAAACAGGGTGATGCAAAGAACCAAAGCAACTCTTTGCGTGGTGTCACTGCACCCTCCTTGTAGTGAGAGGCACTTGCCTCTCACTGCTCCCTGCAGGTTGTGGCCGTGTAAACTAAAGGCTAAAAGGTCGGAGGTCAGGGGCAGGGTGAGACTGAAATACTCCTGCTCTTAACCCAGCAGGCTAATTCCAGATAGCCTGAAAGGAATCCTAACAGTAGTGGCTATATACGAGAGTCCGATATTGTACTGTGGCTGTAGACGCTATCACTAGCTAAGTTTCATCCACTTGTCAATCAAATTATCTGAAGTTCGGTAAAAAAACTCATGCGAATAAAGCCGTTGAAAGTGTGTTTCCATCCAACGGCTTTAAAGCAAATAAAAACCTGTGCGTAGTGACGGCAAATGCTGTTTTACGGTCAAATTGGTATATCGAATTGATTTGAGACATTTTAAGGTGTTTCCATTCATTTTCGCACTGAATCGCACAACATTCAAGCAAACATTTGCAAACAAAGTTTTGCTAGACAAAATGGATCTACCAACAAATGATCAATATTGCACAAGTTGTAATAGTGCTTATGTGCCAGCTGATAGCGACATATCAAGCTATAATAAGAAAACAACGACGCTATCAACACATTGCTATGATGATGCAGATGCAGATGCACGTAAATGCCATTATATTTTGCTTGTAAATTAAATTCAAAAATTCTATCGTCTCCTCGTTCGTCCACTTCCATCTGTCTTTGTTGACACCCACCATGTGTGCAAACAGAGCGGAAATACTGGGCGGAAATGAACTAAAACTTCTTCTTCTTCGTTTTGTGGCGGGTTACAACTATAAAATGACCTAAAACTTAATCGCAATTCATTATCTATTCGGCAAATAACGTTTCCATCAGCGTTTATCGCATAAGCCGTATATCGATCAAGATAAAATCCGATGAGACCGAACGTATTTCCTTTGAGTCGATATTCATGAAATTCATTCGAATTTTACTGTTTCCATAAGGCATTTTTCATTTGATATCACTTAATTTGGATAAAAACGTGTGGATGGAAACATAGTTACTGCCCACTAAGAGTCTGTAAGCATTATGAAGGGCTGAATGTGGTGCTCTGTGTTTTTTGCTGAGTGTATCCCAACTGCCGTCAGAGCTCCGGTCTGCACTCGCTGCACAGTGGAGAGTTAATTCTGTATAATGGGCATGTAAACACCTGCTTATCAAGTGGCTAGTGGTACTTTGCTGTGTGTGTGTGTGTGTGTGTGTGTGTGTGTGTGTGTGTGTGTGTGTCTGTCTACCTTTTGTCGCCTTTCTGTTCAAGGTAAAATCTATTCATCCCTAAAATCATGGACATTACAGTGCTTCCCTTCTAATCAACCAACACTCATTACAGAATATAACATAGATAAAATGCCTATAAAAACAACATGAAACATATTTCATATCTTAATGCTGTGATGATTTTAGTACAATTTGACTTATGTGAAGGACGCAAGCAAGGCAAAGTTTTCTCTTTTTTTATTTTCAGTGGGATGCGAGTGAATCAGCGCTCAAAGAATTGTGGGATAGAAGGGAACGTGGAACGGCCCAGCAACGTGAAACAAAAGGAAGGCTCATAAGATTTTTTTTTATGCAAATGAGGGTGATATTTGCCTGGAAGATCTTTCGTGCAGACAAAATGATGGGCCAAGAAGTTAAGTCTTGTAAAGAAGATTATTGTTGTTGTAGTTTCTGGGATCCCTATTTGTACGTCCTTTGCCTCCAATATTACGGATACAAACACAACGTGGTGCTTGGTTAAACGTTAAGTAAACTGACTAGTGGCTAGCTTGTATGTAATGTGTGGTGGAGGGTGTATAATTTCGCCTCCAGTCTTGAATATAATGGATGACCATCTACCTCACCGCAGCCTTACCGTGTTCACTGACTTATTTTATTTTCAATTGTCATTTTAATTTAATAGCTGTTCTTCTTGTGCAATAGAGCAGCTTAAAGTCAAATTCCCAAGTCCATATTGAGAACTGACCCTCATGGGGCTTTTTTTACTCACTTAATCACGTTGCTCAGTGAAACAGTCCTGTAACGATGCATCGGATTTTTCCTGCTGGCTAAAAAAAAGAAGAAGAGGAAGAAGAAGAGGTCAGGGGTCACCAGTTCACTAAAGCCAGAGAATGTCCCATGACAACCAGTGGCATTTTTATGCCAGTCGGGCAGATTCCTTGCTAAGTTTATCAACTTGATAAAATGAGAAACTATGTGGAGTTGAATTTTGCGTTGGAAAAGAAATTCCTTTAGTTTTCTTTAGCCCTACATTGGCAGTGGGAATCTTCTGATAAAGACGAGGAGGTTAGGAAGAGGGACTATAGTCGCCATTTCTTTCTTTTCAAAATCTTAGCTCTTTCCATTCTGTGATAATTTCTTGAATTATGAAATCTATGAAATCCCCCCTGTGTTCTTCTCTTCTCGGGCAGGTCAGTCACTGGTTAATCTATATCCTTGACGTTCCACTTCCGGGATCGCCGCTCCCTTGCCGCCGAAACCCACCGGATATCACTCATTTGCATTTTTGCACACCTTTCTGCACTACCAGACCACATCATATAACAATGTTTGCTGCTTGTGACATTCTTGTGTTTTTGTCTTGTGATCTTGTCTTGTGATATTGTTGCCGTTTATTGTTTTATTGTTTTGTTTTAGTGTTAGGAAAAATCTATCTGTCTATCTGTTGAGCACCTTTTTTACTCTTGTGGTAGGAATGTCTTGTCTTATCTGTTGTGCATTTTTTCTTCTTCACCGTGAGATGGTGAGAAACGACTTTTGATTCCTCTGCATGTCTAGTATATGTGAAGAAATTGACAAATAAAGATGACTTGATTTAGGCCGGATATCCGTTGGCTTGGGCTTCATTTGTGTTGTCATTTTAAACTCCAGTCAATTTATGAGGACTATGGTTAACCTTTTCTCAGATCTCTGCAGGGTAAATCCAGACAGCTAGCTAGACTATCTTTCCACTCTGAATGTTCTGTTGCGCAACTAAAACAACTTTTAAACGTACACGTTCCACCAAAACAAGTTCCTTCCGAGCCTATTTTGCAGCGGCACCGCGACTTTTCCCATCCCCGAATGCTATGTGGAGTAGCCAGGCTCTCCTCCAGCGCACTTTGGAGGAGAGTCTGGCAAAACGAGGCTAGTCACTGGTTAACCTCAAACCTGAGATGTCATCAAGTATAAATAAGACAGATTAAAGTCTGATTACCCACTTCTGAGATGAAGCTGTGGGAGGGACACATACAGGTAATATCACATACAGGAAGACCACAGTGCAGCCGGATACTTTACAAAAATAACACACATAAAAAATTAAACACCTAGGTTCATGGTGATTGATCTTGATTTCACAGAGCGAGACGCGATCAGGCACACGGATAGAGACAGACGGACGGACAGGGAGAGTGACACACACACACACACACACACACACACACACACACACACACACACACACACACACACACACACACACACACACACACACACACACAGGAGATGGATTGCTTTGTGACCGGCGTGTAGAAATACGCGTCCGGTATGAATGGCCAGGCTCACAATCAGGCACATATCTACGCTACGCGACACTTACGCGCCCGGTGTGTTCTAGCCTTAAGATGCCACACTAATTCCAGTTCCCAGTCACCCATCTGTTGTTTATGCTACTCATGATGCAGTTCATTTGGTAGAGAGTTTTTCATATTCACTGCACCTTTTCATTAATTTGAATACCAGAATTGAATTCTTGCACCGAATGGTGTTCCACTTAGGACTGCTAAATAAAGGTTGAACCAGAATGTGAATATGTGCCATTGTTGGCGACCACGCCGCTCTCCCTCCTCCCAGTGTACTCCCCTAGGCCCAGTTTATGTGGCTGGCTTCTTTCCTCCCTGATTTTGTTATGTCTACAGTCCCCCCCCCCCCAAGTACACTGCACTATTTATGGCCTCCATTCATTTTAATGTACATGTGAAAGGCGCTGCCAAGTGAAAGAGGCATAGGGCAAGAGAAGACGAGTGAGAGCGGATGAGAGTCATGCAGCCTATTAAATGCTAACAAAAATAAAAAGCTGTGGTGAGCATGTTGGCGAATCGCAACAAACAAACTTGTTTAGCTTCGGTATTTAAATAGAGACTAACCAGCTTGCCTTATGCAACCAAAAATATCCCAAATAAATTTAGTTTTAGTCCTCCAGTTGCAAATCAGTTTCCACTCTCTTCCTTGACTGTTGCTGACTGGTGTTATAGCAACAGGCTGAGTTGAGTGAGCAGCTGTATTTGGATGTCGCCAAAGGCTGTACCAACGCAAACATCCACTCAGACCAACTGTCCATACAGGATGGGTGTATGAAGTGTGCCTTGCTGTGTACCCCCTAGCTTGCATACTTGTACATCATTGCTTTGTTTCTTAGAAACAGTCAGGTAACTAGCAACAGGTTGTCAAAGGTAATTGGGCCAATGGAATGAGGATATGTTGTTTTATCACATGTTAATGTCCAAAGCACGAAAACAATAATGATGTAAATTTATGAAGTAACATGTTCCTGAGAATTAGCCTCGAGCACCAATGTGTTAGCTGCCATGATGGGTAAAGGACGACACCGCTTTTCTTATTGACTTGCAAGAGCAAGCGTAATTTAGTTTTATGAATAGATTGAAACAAAGGTGAATAAATAAAAATGCCTATATAGATGTTGACAACCAGTGTGTCGCTAGCAGTGCCCTTTTGGAAGTTTTTGAAGCAATTTTTATGATGATACAAAGAGAAGTTCAATTTATTGATATGCAGCATGCAGCTGTTTTCAGCTAAAAAGCTCTAAAAACCCACTGTAGACTACTACTTACCAAGCAACAAACAACAGATGGACACAGTTAGCGACTAGCTGGTGAACATAGTGGAGCATTTAGCAGCTAAAGAGCCAGATATTTCCCTTAGGTGTTGGTGGAGACCAAAATGAGCTCTTCATTTTTCTCGGTTCATTACCGCCAAAAACTGTTGTATAACACGAAAATAATCTGCAAGAATGTGTATTGTGCCACCTGCATGCTCATGCACTTTCCAGAAGAGCTTAAAATACAAACATAACCGGACCCCCTTAACAAAACCTTGCTCCGTAGCACCACTAGTGGTTAAAAACTCCACGGGGTACCTTTTTAAAGAGCCGGTGTTTCACACGCATAGACTAATTTGTGGGCCATACAATCAACACTGGCTGCCACATTATGCGTTTTTTTTAACGAAATTTAAAACACGCAGAATATTCGTTCAGCTGCAAGAGTAGGACATCACTAATTAAGGAATTTCAAACAGGAATGTGGACGAGGCGTTTCAGGCAGTTGAGAAAAAGTGCTGTCTGTGAGAGAGAAAGCTCCATTTGGAGTGAAATGTGTGTTTTTTTTTAACTTTATACATCTATTACATACACAAAAAACTATAACACACTAAAAGGTTGGGAATATCCCAAAAAAAAGCATAAGGTAATAATGAATAATTAGCTACAGAAATGAAACCTGGATTTAAAACAGGAGTAAATGTTAAAGTCTGACCTGTAGCACCTTGTCACCCACACATACTAACACACACACCTGGCCAGCCTCCAGCTCTTGACTTAACAGTAGCTCCTAGTTGTCATCTCCATTGCTGTGTTTAGCAGGTCTGTCAGCACTCTTCAAGTTCAGCCATGGAGTGAAACACTGGTTCTAATAAGGAAAATTCCTTAGAGACGGAGGGACAGGAGAATCTGTAAAAGTAAGACTTATGGACTGTGAATGTTTGTGTTTGAGTGTGTGCACGTTAGGATGCCAACAGGTCTGTGTGGTAAAGCTTTTTGAGACAAAATGAGCCAATATTGTGGAGAGATATTTATATAGCTATAAACTGTGTCATTGTGCGCTTGTCAATTTGTGTATTCCTAAAGAGACCAGAGGGGGTTCTTACCCTAACGGTAATATAGCCTGAACAGGCCGCAAACATAAAAGTAATTCATTTCACTGAAAGAGAAAAGAGAGACCTTCCCCCTCCTTCCTCCGGCTTTCTTTTTCTCGCGTGTCCTCCCCCTCATTCAACTCTCCCACTCAGCAGCTGTTCCTCTCACTTTCTGCCCTCCTTCCACACGACCCTGCACCCATGCATGCTCCCCCAACATCCCCCACCGGCCCCAGTATAATGGCTTTGTTTCATTGCTGTGCAGCGTATGGCAGGGAAAACCCCCGTCTGGAGTGGGGCAGGGGTCTGACCCCTTCTGAATGCTTGGCTATAGCAGTGTGGGTGCCCAGATAAGCAGAGGATTAGAAGAGATGGTTAGACATTTGCTTTCTGAATGAGCGTCATGATGTTTTTATGCTATTAGTTTTGGCTCTCCCCACCCACACCCACTTCTAACACCTGTTTCAGATGTGAAACTGAATTGAAAACACATTTCTGCGCTGAGGTTGTATTAAAAGTGCAGGTTGATTTGTTTTACTGTGTCAAAAAGTGTTTGAATGTTAAGTTTGTGTTTTTTACACCTGTTCTTTACCCAGAACAATTTGTTCCTGTGTTAATGAGAAAAAAATCTCATAAGCTGTTCTGTAAATATCAGCTCCAGCCTATGTTTTTTTTTGGTTTGCTTGGCTAAGAAAAACATGTATCACATGTCTGCTCCAAGATTTGTCACGGTGCTGCCAAATGGACCGAAAAATCCCCAGTCAAAGACAGGAAACAAACACCATTTATTTGTGGTGTTGACAAACGGCCGTTTCCTGTACAGAGGAGAAAATATGTAGAGAGAGGAAAAATCAGGAGCAGCCTCTATTCTGCATTACCAGCTACATAGTACAGCACCCTCATGAAAGCACGAAGGATGTGTGTTTATCCTCAAACCACCAATCAGCATTAATATGGCCCGAAGGGAGTTAGGAAGAGCCCTGGTGTGTGTTTGTGTTAAAGTGTGTTTACTGAGGAAATGTTATATACACTGCTGTATGGATTATTGTCTCCTCAGATACTTCATTGCTCATTTGTTGTTGATTTAACTTCAGCTTATACAGCAGTCATTTTAAGATATTTCCTGCATAAACCATTGCTGAGATTGTATTTGCTTATTCTGCAAATTTATTTTGAAGGGTTTTGTGTCTTTTTCTGACATTGTCGCTCTATTCCACTTTTTAGACTAACTTTTATCTCAACAATTTTAGAAATAGGCCTATAAGTAAAGTCAAATTTGCTTGCAGTTTAATAACTTGTAGAGGATGTAAACTGTACCTAAACTTGCAGGCTTTTATTACATGTTACTGTGTACCTGGAACTAATTTACGGATATCTATGGTGGTATGGTTGAGTTAGTGGTTTGAGAATGAAACCCATAGTGGTTTCCTGTACCCCTAGTCTGCCCCACCACTGTACCCCTGAGGCCTTCTGGTGGAGAGTTGGGAAGATAATGATCTGATCTGTTTACCCCGCAGGGGCCATTTTGGGCAGCTCCCGTCCTCATAGGAAATAACAAACAGTAAATGGCTAAAAGTGACAGCAAAGTTTTTAGAATTACGCGAATTGAAGGTCATTGCATGTCTTGTGTGTGTTTTTATTAGGAGCTCAGTCGATCCTTCAAGATTTATGCAGCGAACAGACTTGTTGTTTTATGTGTATGTGACATGTGGTCTGATGTGCTGTGCTTGCTCTTCAGCTGTGAGCCGACAGCCTCTGGGCCATGGAGGTTATGAGCTGTCCAGTGGCTTTTTAAAGCCCCTAACTGGTTTCCTGTTGTATTAAAGCAAGACAAGAAACAGACAAGCTGTAATGAGCTGTCATCTCCAGCACTTAGCCAAATGTCTAACTGTGCCAATAGGACTAACATACGTCTGTGCAGGTTTGCAGGCGCGTGTGAATTAATGCATGTGTGGATATGCGTATGTGTGTGTGTGACTTGTGTTTGTTTGTAGGTTGGTGCTCCTATGTGTGTGTGTGTGTGTGTGTGTGTGTGTGTGTGTGTGTGTGTGTGTGTGTGTGTGTGTGTGTGTGTGTGTGTGTGTGTGAGTGTGTGTGTGGGGAGGGTGTGTGTGAGGGGGTGTGGGTGTGCAAGAATGTCAGGCTGTGTAACAGGTGGTATCAGCTTTTGGAGTTTGTCTCTCGGACTAAGAACAAAAGCAGTGGATATTTCTGAATGATGGCTTGTGTCTGACTGCTGCCTTAGTATTTGTGCAACAGGGCCAAACTGTATGTGTGTGTGTGTGTGTGTGTGTGTGTGTGTGTGTGTGTGTGTGTGTGTGTGTGTGTGTGTGTGTGTTCTTGTTTAACTTTATTCGTGGGGTCCAAAAACCGGGAGTCTAGTATACTTGTGGGGTCCCGACAGCTTTGTGGGGCCAAAATGCTGGACCCCACAAGTTTAAAGGGCTGTTTGAGGAATAAGACTTGGTTTTACGGGCTCCCTCCAAAAAGCTTTTAGTAGCTTATTTGGGGTTCCCCATTTCACGCGGCTTATATATGATTATTGTACCTTATGAGATTGTGTTTAATGATACATTGATGACGTGTGAAATAAACGTGGTTGGTTAAATGTTTTAGGATTAGAGTTAGAATTAGGTTATGGTTAGGGTGAGGGTAAGCGTTAAGGTTAGGCATTTAATTGTGATGGTTAAGGTTAGGGTAAAGGGGCTAGGGAATGCATTATGTCAATGATGGGTCCCCACAAAGATAGTGCCACGCACTATGTGTGTGTGTGTGTGTGTGTATGTGTGTGTGTGTTTGTGTGTGTGTGTGTGTGTGTGTGTGTGTGTGTGTGTGTGTGTGTGTGTGTGTGTGTGTGTGTGTGTGGTCAGCTATATGGACTGGCCATTGTGCCCTTGGCCCTCAGCAGATGTGGTCTGAACAATGAGCTGGGTAAATAAAAGGAAGTGATGTATAAATAGCCTCTTACATCTGCATGAGTGGAGTGCTTGTGCTGTGTGTGTGATCCTGTTTGATGTGAATGAATTGTACTTTAAGAAGTTGCACTGTATTGAGCAGTCCACAGGTGCAATTTGGTAAATTATCAGACAGTTGTAAAGTCCCAGCACTGCAAATTTTTTTTTATATGGCTTTGTTTTTGTAACTGGCGTCTCTTAAATTTACAAAGATATTTTTCTTTTGTTGTGAGTTAATCTCAGTTGAGAATATCAGATGATCCAAAGCTGTACTTTCAGAATTTTTCATCTGTATCCGTCAGCAATGCAATGTAAAAAAACTTTACAGTGCTTCATAAGCCTCACGACAGGTCTTTATGAGCAGTGAAGCTCAGCTAGAAATTTGTCTCTAAATCACATCCTCGTGATAAGTGCGCATGGGAACAATGCTTAAAATAAAGAATCCTCCTCCCTCTTCATCCAGCTTTCTCCTTGGCTCTCGTGTATCCAGGCCACATATAGACCCTGGCCATACATTCTCACCAGCGTCATCTCATACATGTTCATACAACCTTTGTTTTCTTGCTTAGTCAGTGTTGACTTTTCCTGGTTTTAAAGGCTGCATTACAGTTAAGTGATGTAATTTTCTGACCTCACCAGACTGTTCTCGCCGTTCTATCATTTGCCTTTACCCACCTAGTCAATGTATCCACATTATGATGATTATTTATCACAAATCTCATTGTGTAAATATTTTGTGAAAGCACCAATAGTCAACCCTACAATATTGTCGCAATATCGATATCGAGGTGTTTGGTCAAAAATATCGTGATATTTGATTTTCTCCATATCGCCCAGCCCTAGACTTAATGACCAATTAATTAACTGTAACACAATTAGAAATAACCATCAGTTGAAACCCTATATCAAGAATAATCCATAATATATATAGACGGTTAATTGATAAACTTTATAGTTTTAAATACAGTGTATTAAGCTGTGTTTAAGTTGTAAACTATTGTAAGTAATGTAAGTATTGTAAGTTGTAATCTATTTTAATTGAGTCATTTTAATATCAAATATTGCAGACTTGATGTGATGGTTTTCATTTCAAGCCATTTCTTTCTCTCTCTCTCTCTCTCTCTCTCTCTCTCTCTCTCTCTCTCTCTCTCTCTCGCTCTCTGTCATATCTTAGATCTGGAGTTCTGTTACAGCTGTGTGTGTGTGTGTGTGTGTGTGTGTGTGTGTGTGTGTGTGTGTGTGTGTGTGTGTGTGTGTGTGTGTGTGTGTGTGTGTGTGTGTGTGTGTGTTGGGGGGCCGGGCTCGGGGCGGCTGGGTGTTGACTAAAGTCACTGATGGCCTATATCAGCAGCACACTTCAGCTGAAACATAATACAGGTGGCGAACACTGCAGCAAACCTAAAGACAGATAGCAACAGAAAGAGTTGGAGGTAGATAAAGAGAGGTAGAGTTACAGTGGAATGCAAAAGATGTCAATATCTCAGGCTTTATTTATAATTGTTAGACTTGGACCTGTGTGACTTTTCATGTGTTGAGTAATTATGCAGATCAGCTTCAGCTTTAGATCCAGCACAATTTCAAAAGCACATAGAGAACAGTTGTTTGTATCAGTTTCAGCAGCTGATTTTGACCTGTCGCAAATAAATTGATAAAAACATTTTTTGGTACTTTGCAAATATTTGGACCGCTTCTGCACTTGTGCAATAAAACTGCATCAAATGTTGCTGTGTGCACTCGTTACCATTTAAATGCAGAAAACTCCAAATATAGGAATGTAGTTCTCCAAAAGTTTCCAAATGACCACAGCTATAATACTCTATTATCTCTAATTCATCTCATTTCATTTTCAGCAATTTGGGTCAGATACTGTGGATGCATACTATCTGCTTTGTTTTCTCCAGGGTGTAAAAAGTGCTGTCTGGGTGTTGAAGTGTTTATGGGGCCCATCTTCCTCTTGGTCCCATCTGGGTCGAGTTAAGACCTGTCACTAACATCTGTATTTTCTGTAAACACAGGGAACTTTTTCCAGTTCCAATTCCCTTTAACAACTTTATTTAGATGGACTGTAGACATATTTCTAGTCTTGGTGTCCAGCTGTTATTACAGTGACGTGTGACCTCATACTTTCTCTGTCAGCTGGAACACAGTTTGGACTCCTGTTTGTACAGTAGCTTGTAGTTGAGAGGCTGCAGATTCTTAAAAAAAACACTGGCCATGGATCATGTTGCTAAGCAACTATTTAAAACCTGTTAATACCTAAAATGAATATACCTCAACAGTTTCTCTTCATGTGTAAGCCAGACTTCATCTGTGAAACATCCACTTTAATGAATATGGATGGATGGTTATGCCTGGGCTCAAACGTGTGTTATCAATTGTCATCTTTCAACACAAATTTCCTTGTAATTTTGATTCATTAATGAGATGTATTCATAACAAACTTCAAAGAGTGCCAGTGAAAAGCAGGGCAACATTTGCTTTTAGGTTATACTGGGTACGGCACATCTAA
The DNA here is from genome assembly GCF_031162955.1 of Sander vitreus. Taxonomy (NCBI): domain Eukaryota; kingdom Metazoa; phylum Chordata; class Actinopteri; order Perciformes; family Percidae; genus Sander; species Sander vitreus. The sequence goes on from NC_135872.1 coordinate 11,798,194, forward strand.
TGCATGCACCTACATTGTAACTGTATGGAAACTTTCAGAGAAATCATTACTTTTGAAGTTTGTAATGGGCCTAATCTCCCCCTGTCTTTAGCCAGATTTATGATGCGTCTTTACTTTGTGCCTAGTTTTAAGTCTATGTTTTTGTGTGCAAATTCCCTGAAGGAAGAAATGTGAGGCTGCTGTGTAAAGCTTTAATTTATTTATATTTGAAGTTCACCAAATGGAGTTTTTCCTCTCAGAGGGATTTATATGATCAGTGTGGATTTTCTGCCTGTTTTGAATGGCTCAATGAAGATAGGCAAAGCCACAGTTTAGGGCTTACTCCTAATTTTGAGCTTACTGGTTACAAAACCCACTGTTTACTTTATTATGGTGGGGCGAGAGAGTCAGAAAGAGAAAGAGACACAAATGGAGGAAAGTGAAACTATGGAGAAAAAGTTAGACAAATGAAAAGAAGGGATTGGAAAAGGGCAAAATAGGGGAAGCATTACAAGGAGACAGACGGCTGACGATCGGAGTAGGGTGGGGGCGTGGGGGGGAGGATACTGTTTGGGAGAAGAGCGATTTTCTTTTGGTACTGTAAATAATAGCCCCTGCTTGAGTTGGACGGCTTTCACAGCTCCTTTTGTGTGCAGTGACATCTTAGGTTCCCTAAAGAGAGGAGAGGGCCCGAGAGGGCTCGGCTTCCAGGGTTTTCACTGGCATGGGAAAGGCAGAGCATTAGCCCAATATGAATATGAGAGAAAATAAAGCCTCCACAGGTCAAAGGGAACCTGCCAACACGCACTCCTGGCTCTTTATCCCAGTCAAACCCACATAAGCAGACATGCAGGCATTTACACACACACACACACACACACACACACACACACACACACACACACACACACACACACACACACACACACACACACACACACCAGCACTCCCCCCCCCTGCTTTATCTTAGTCTGAGTAATAATATGTTTTGGCTCCTACTTCTGACAACAGCAGCCCAGTGGTTGAGTTGTGGCCTCCTCTCTGTTTCTAACTATAATGTAAAGCTTTTAATCTTAATGCCAAACACATGCACTTACTAAGATGCCCCATTCATATTTATAGCAGCGGAGGTAGTATCAGTTACACTTTTAAAACCACACCAAGAAATATTATTTTAATCTAAGTGTGTTTGTATTTCAGAGCTGCGAGTGATGACCTATTCAATAAATCACTTTAATGCTGATGTCAAGGCTTCTCTACACTGCAACACTATCAAAAGTCAGTGCCTCCCACCTTCAATATACTGAATCTAGTCCGTGTTTTAAGATTGCAGTTATTGTTACATTTCTTTTTCCCCTGCTAGATGTTTGGCACAAATAATGCTTGGGGCCTCCGGTGTTGGGCAGTGAGGCATTACTTACTAACATATTACAGTAATGTGATTACTTTTCTCAGGAACAAGAAATATAAGGGATTACAATTTTAAATGTAAGTAATAACATTATAGTTATTGATCTGAGTAACGCTTTTGTTACTTTGACAATTTGGGGTTCAACTTGTTTGCTTTCTTTTCAGGAGTTTGATGGAGGGTTTATCTACATTTCTTCAAATGTGTCCCTGTGTCAATTGTTCAGTTGTTCTTAGTATATGAGAAATCTGTCAAAAAAAAGACTTAAAGGTTATTTATTATTAAAATGTCCCCATTTCCTCTGTAAAACATTAAATATTTGAACATATCTTGAATTCAGGGGTGGTTACATACATTTACCCAAATGTGATTTGAGGTGACTCCTACCCAACACATTACACCTCATCTGATCGTTAGCTAGGTGGTAGTATCTAGCAAAGCAATATCACGGTTTGACATGTGTTTTTTGGAAGAGTGTGGTTGAGATCTAATGTGTTCATTTCTCCCTCTTCCTTCTGATCTAACAATGCAGGTGAGGCAGGTAAAGGTGGAGGAAAACTCTTCTACAGCTAGGTATCTCACTACAGCGCTGAAACTAAACAAAATAATTTGATTTAAACGTGTTGGTATGGAGGCTTTGGAGTTACTTAAAGGCAGAGTAATGAAAAAAAAAGTAATAAGTAATGTCACCAATGAATCCTTTGCTGTTCAGTAATTATTAATAAAGTACTTTTTCAGTGATATATAATAAGTGATTGATTAGCGGTATGAGTAGAACCCTAATGACATCAGAGAAACAAAGATCACTTGAAGAGAATATACAAACAAGAAATAAGTCGCGCTTATAAGAATTTCCGGGTGCTGTCAATTCGATGCTTGGGTGGAGGAGATAAAAGCGGAATGTTTGGTAACGCTGTAATGACAAAGCCATCACATGAGTATGATTCACCTGCCTGATGATGTCACATCCTGTTTCATTCCTTCATCAGTAAACAAGAAGCTAAAGACGGGCAGGAAATGGTGGTGGGGAACGAAGGGGGGGGGGGGGGCTTTCTTTCTTTGGGTTAGTTGGGGAGCTCCTGAGCTGCTATCTAATATCATATTTCCACTTTTATTCGGTTTTCCTGTTGGAGAAAACACACCGTCCAGTCGCTTCAGACAAAAATATGTTGAATATGTTTCCTTTTTCTATTACATACAGCTATTTCATTCTAAATGTCAGACTTTTGTGGAGAGGCAAGTCCCGTTTATTTGGATTAGGATATGACCCGTTTCCTCCTAACGATCACACAGTTGAATGTAGCGTATGACATCAGTGCAGGCTGGATTTTGTAAGACTGCAACTAACAAAATCATTAACGATCAATCAATTTGCAATTTTTTTCCCAATTAGTTGATTCATAATTTGGTCAGAAAATAATGAAAATGGCTCCCAAGAGTCATTACAACTTACAAAATGCAACTAGACTTTTGAAATATTATTTTGAATGCCAGAGCAGATCTTTCTAAGAAAAATGGGAAACTAACTGAAGTGTCAAACTGGCTTTAAATTTGCCTCAAATAGCGTTCATATATCCAGAGCTCTGCAAAATGCGGTTCATCTATCGTTTATAGCCTTACTGTGTATACATAGATTACTCAGTCACAGAATAAACAAGACATTAAGGAATACCTCAGCCATAACGTGTTGTCATAACCGTATTGCATCAGCTTTAGATATTTCAAACAATCACAGGAAACCGTTAAAGTCTAATTTTCTGTGTTTGACATGCTACCTGACACTTGGTGTAAACCCCACTGGTCTTGTCCTTGAAGCATAATTAAAGCATTGATAAGGACCAGTTGGCAGCAGGCTATCAGCTTGTTTTTCCTTAGACACTGTGCTATCGTCCGTCATTGTCATTGAGTGCAAGGTGTGGTGTATGGTTACAAAGGCTTGGCACTGTGTTTGTGGGTTTATCCAGGTTAGGATAATAGCAGCATGTCGCTGACCCACATCATCCCTGTTTGTATGGTCACTGGTCACTGCTACAGTAAGTCAGAGACAGTGGGGTTAAAAAAGTTCCTCAAGTTAAATTATGTATGCTAAAAGTCACTATTTATGTATGTTTTTAAGATGATTTAGGTCATTTATTTTTAGAGTTAAGTGTATCTTAGTTGGTTTCTTATCAAAGGTCAATGTTTGGCACCGCCTGTGATCCAAAGCCACCACGTGCAGTTTTGTTTTCCCTGGAAAAACGTAAGGCAGGTGAAAACGTGGAAGTGAGGAAGTGAGAAAGTTTGTGTGCTGACGGAGCCAGGAGCTACTTTATCAATCCCAGGAAGCCTTGCTACCAGGAGGCAGGAACAACAGCCACTGGCTCAGAGAAAGGGGACTTTCCTCCGTCCTGCTCTGTTAGGATGCAGAACAATGCCAAAATTACTCACATACACAATGACTACTGACTTGGATATTTTCTGTGTGTGCTCATACATACCAGCTCACAGCAGGTTGCACTTTGAGCTCTGAGCCCTGTGATCTCTGCTCGCTGGCTGTCTTTATTGGTAGTCTAACCCTTTACCCTTACCCAACCTTTTTTATTCAAGAAGCTCTGATATTGAAAGTGACACTGGGGAGTCAAGTACAAGAAAGTGGCTGAAAAAGTAGCTCTAAACTAATGCTGCATGTAATGTGACCCACATGTAGTGTTTTTGGGGTTAGACGAGACGGCTCGTCCTTGCGCTGCCCTCTTTTTCTTTCCTATTCTGCATCAGCTTTCTGTCTCAGCCACCCACACCCCCTCTCCTGTTTATCACTATTATCTCACATTAATTCTTGATCGTTGTCTCTCCTCTCCCTTTTCACAATTTTAGGGACCGCTCGCTCTCGCTTCGATTTCTGTCACTTGTGTCGCCTGCAATGCTGGCCACTCTCCAGTTCTTGTGGCGATCCCACACCGCAAAGTGAGAGAGGAGAGAGAGCGAGGGTCCAGTTGGAAAGAGGGAGAGAGACTAGTCTCGCAGCAGTAATTGGTCAGGAAGTGGGCTGCTTGGATGTGCAAGCTCTTCTCTCCCTCTCTCTCCCCCCCTCCCCTCCCAGTGGGCAGTTAGTTCAGTTTTCCTTGCATCTGTTCCCCTCTCTCTCTGCCTCTTTCCTCTCAGTGTCTCTCTTTCTCTCCAAACTGACCTCATAGAGGGGTGGACCACGGACCGGGCCGCCTTTACACGAGCCCTACCTACCTTTCTAAAGCCAGTCTGCGTTTCTAAGACTGTATGTGTGGTGTGAAACTTTTCGAACATGGATCTAACCTGTGACAGGATACTGGGATATCAGCAGCTGAGGAAAGGCTAATCGTGGGAATGGTCTCTCTGAGGTGAGTTGTCATTGTCTTTGTGTGGTGCAGCAAACTGCCATGACAGAGTGTGGCCTCAGTGTTTTTGTTTAATTTACTGTAAATGGTTCTCTCACAACATGCTCAGAGTTGCAGAGTTTTTTCTTTTCTCAACAGCCCAGATCTTTATTTAATCATAATTGTAGAGGTCGACTCCAAAGTCTCAATTTGGCATGACTCTATTGGCACCTTTGCCCGCTTGTCTGATTAGGAGCCGTGTCAGACTGCAGCACTTAAACTACCTGTCTGGGTTTAAGCTTGGGAGTCAGTGGTGGGCATAACAATGATGATGCTTTTTACCTTTGTGTATCTGAGAGGATGATCAATATGGCTTTTGTAAGTGTGTTTGTTATGTCGTGCCTGGTACACTGGTAACCTAATTAAACAATGTTTGCTGTGCAGTTTTAACATATTTTTGGATTAGAAAAACAAAGTTTAAAAAAAAGAGTAGCTTAAGTCTCAGAAATATCATAGCTTTAACAGATGTGCCCTATCTTCACAGGGAAAGTTTGATAATGAACATTGGATACAACAGAAATCACATTAGTCAGTTTTTACCTGACACAGTTATTTTATAGTGTAATTGCAGTACAATATTTGTGGCACTCTTACCCAAGTTTGTGTGTGTGTGTGTGTGTGTGTGTGTGTGTGTGTGTGTGTGTGTGTTCTCCTTTGTGGTGTGTCCTCATTCTGGGAGCTCTAACTGGAGCACCCAGCTTCTGAGGGACACAGATTCTACAGACCAAATGGGATGAACTCATTTATTGTCGTGTGTGACTCATGCAATAAATCTTAATGATTAAGATTTATGGTTTTTAGATGATGGTTGGTCATCTTTTTTACTGTGGCCCTGGTTTCTGGTACTGTATGCTGTTTGTACTGTATGTTAGATAAGACTTTACATATTTTTAGTCTAAGGTATTACTTGCGTGCCACAAATCAGATAGTTGCATTTGGATAATGTTCCAGTATTTCTAATCATAAAACTGGTTCAGATATTCTTGATGATAACCTGATGATATAGTCTTCATAAAATCAGGGATAAACATCCTCTATATACTAACTGTTGTTATACATGACTTTTGTTGTCTTTAGTTCCTTAAAAAACATAAAAAATAAAACAAATATAAGATCCATATGCAGCAGATCAGAAATATGTGTGGATATACAGTTTATTTCAAATATACCCCTAAATCAAGTTTATGTTTTTCTATTCGTTTGCTCTTAAAAAGACCATAAGTGTGCATATTAAACACATTCCTACTCCCTCAAGAAACATATTATTTTGTATTCTCATATAAATTGTAAATATAGTATAAGTATATATATACAGTAGTAGCTTAGTGTATGTCACGTGTTTCCCTAATGGGACAAAAGTCCCTATGTCTGCGCTCTGCTGGTCTCCTTTCCTGGAGCGGGACCCTCGTCCTGCATTTTAATCTGAGGCCAAACACAGCTTCCTCCGTACATCCGCCACACATGCTCACATACTCACTCAACACACACTAACACACACGCAAACACACACACACACACACACACACACACACACACACACACACACACACACACACACACACACATACATGACTAAAGAAACGAAGCACAATAATTTCTTTTCAGTCTCACTCAACTCAAATCTACTATATGCTGCACAAAGTCAATAAAAAGAAAGAAAAGGAACAGTAAACATTAACAATGTATTGTCTGTGTTGATGTGTAAAGAAATATCTATCCCCCCAGCCAAATAATATTCACTTCTAGGAAATGAAAGTTATAGTTTCTGTAAACCACCTGTTTTTCTCCTCCTCCTCCCGGTGATTTACTTTTTGTCGTTTATCTGCATCTGTTAATGTGAATAACAACTCGCTGCATAGTTGAATACTGACATTATTTCCCATCGTAAATTCTTTTCCTGGGTTCTGCTATGGTTGTGGTGCCACCCTGCTCTATCATTAGCTGCGGCTGTTGACCTTGTTGTTGTTGACGTAGCAGCTGTAGTTATTTCTGTGTCGCTGTGTTGTTTAGTCTGCTGGAGTGGTGAATACGCTCCTTGTTTTCCTTGACGGTGATATGGTCAAATTTTGAGGGATTCCTACTCTTATATAAACTCAATCTGGTGCCTCAGTCGAATTTCTGGCTGGCAATAGTCAGAAATTCCTGGACTTGTCCTGGCACTGGCAGCAGACTGCTGTGGCCCGAGGGAATATCGGCCGTGAATCTGGAAACCTCATAAATCTGGGAAAGGGAAAATCAATACAGGATATTGCTGAGTTAATCAGGATTGTAGATTTTACCAACCCGTTCTCACTCCCATCTCGTCAAATACTGACGCTTGGTCAGTGGCTCTCAGCGTTGGATACTGACGCAAAAATCACCCTTTAGCAGCAGCTCGACCACAGCGCTGTAAGATGACGTAGTATTAAGAGCGACAATGGTAGTGTGTAGTATAAAAGACCTAAAATTTGCATAATGAGGTTGGTTTGGGTGGTGGATAGGTCAAACAATACAGGACTTTCACCCAAGAGACCAGGGTTTGTGTCCTGTTCTTGTCCCGCGTGTCACTGAAACGTACATTTTGCAACCCCACCCACGATCTTTTCCTAAACCTAACTGTCCCGTTCTCTTGCCGCATGTCAATTAAACGTGCATCCTGACCCAGAGTGCCAAAAAGTGTTGCCAATAGTCCCGACCCAGAGCGCCAAAAAGTGATGCCAATAGTCCCGACCATGCACGTCTAAATATGACGCTAAATTAGACTTTTTGCATCAACAACATACGCCAAAGGCACCTGACCAAGCGTTGCTTTTTGACGCGATGGGAGTGAGAATGTCCATCCATCTTCATCCGCTGAGAATGTGTTGAATTTAAATTAGGGCTGTCAAACGATTAATTTTTTTTAATCGCAATTAATCGCTGAAGTTCTATAGTTAATCGCGATTAATCGCATATTTTATCACATGATTAAAATTCTATTATTTTGGATTTCAGAAAAGTTTTTAAGTACATATTAACAATCGAAAGCAATTCTTACCAGTGTATCTTGATTGGGAATCAAATGAATGCAAAGAAAGTTACTTTATGAACTTGATTTTAAGATTTGTAATTATTTATTTACTGTAAACAAAAGAAAAATGTGTGAATCTGTCATTATTGCACAATTCCTCCAAGTACCTAACTAAAAAACAAAAAAATCCCTATCCTTACTAGAGTCAATATAGTGTTTAGTAACTCCTAAATAATGTTGATTACTCACTGACGTCCAGTGATCACCGGTTAATGAGCAGCTCATTTCTGCACAAGTCTGTGTTAACACAGCCCATCTCCACTCTTACCCGGCGACAGAGAAACAGGCTGGATAGTCTATTGTCTACACTATTGTTTCCACAACAACAAAAACACAGCAGTCTCTGAACTCGTTGGGAGTTTCGTTGAAGTTGGATGTAGTCCAGTTTGTTGTCTAATGAGCGGACACTTGCAAGCAGGATTGATGGAACAGGTGGCCGGCTAGCGTTAGCTTTCCACCTAGCTAGGTTATACTCCAGGCCTCGTTCGCATTTCACCGCTGAGGATGTCCCCCTGTGATCGCCCGCTCCGACCGCTGCCCGCTACGGCCACTGCAGCTGCCCGCTGGTCAAATTAACCTGTAAGGCCACAGCAACCTCTTATTTCCGAACATTCATCTCTCCCCCGCCCCCCGAGGGCCGGTGGTCTAGCATCACGTTAACTGCACTACTATGCTTAGCTCCGTAGGTGGTAGCTCAAGCTTGATGTGCTTCGGTGATATTTTAATTCGGCTTTACACAATGTGCATATGGCTTTTGACTTGTCTACGAGCCGTTCGGGAGTTTTGGAAAATAAAAAGCGCCATTCAGGATTTCATTGCTGCTGTCTTTCTCCATCATGCCTGCACCAGCTCGATGTGTTAGGAGGAAGTGGCAGCTTGATGATAAGTAACAGTGCTGCAAAGGGTCAAAATAGTAGCCTGTTAGGCACGACGCAAAGCAGAGTGAAGTGTAAAATAAATTAATAAATGCCGGCATGCGAAAAATGCGATTTAAAAAAATTAATCGCATTGCGTCGGCCCTTAATCGCATCGCGATTAACGCGTTAATGCTGACAGCCCTAATTTAAATACGGTAGAAGTAATTAGCCGTGGCACAGAGAATGTTAAAAGTTTCTCACTGGTTGTTGTTGTTGGCCAGAAATCTGCTCATGATTTATGGACTCTAATAATCTAATAAGACAAATGTGCTGTACCTCATTACTAACTGGACAACAAACGGCCACTTTCTAACATCAGCCGGAAGTGAAATCTGATGTCGATATGTCACTAAAAAGAGGGAAATAAACCTCTTGAACCTCCCTGACCTGTCGTGAATACAAACTCACGCTGTGTGGCCAACATTTTTTCAAATTCACAGAACTAATTTTAAATACTTGAGAGATATCACCATTTACCAAGATGTCAAATGTTAGGGTGAATATTAAGCAAATGTGTATTAAATAATAGCCTGGATGCTCTTTTTTTACAGCAGCCATTTTGACTTTTAGCACAGATGTTACAAATATTCTTAAATACACCTTAGTCTATTTAAGTGTTCCAGTGAGCCATGACAGTGAGTCCCCATGGCAGACATGAGGGTGGTATCAATCTTCTTATGAAACACTCTGCCAGAAAGCGAATAAGCATATTTCCCAAAATGTTTGGGAATGTTGCGTCATTTGCTACTGATTAGTTGGGGTGAAACAAAGCAAAATATACTTCCATAACATTAACCATGTGATTTTTACTGTAACCATGACATAGAAGGTCCCCTAAACCATAATGAAGTAATCACTTCAAACCAAACCTTTAAGAAGTGCTTATTTCAACCCAAGACACAATCTCTCCCTAAATCTGAAAAAGTCGTAAACTAAACCTTAACCATAGTGTTGTCACATCATAAAACTGATTTATTTTTCAACAGTGATTATTAATGATTTGGGAGGAAACAAATGATGACAAATGATGTTGTGCTGCCGATAGGGGCGTCAGATCACAACACACTGTGTGATTTTGCCGTTTAATTTGGAGGACTTGCAGAATATGTCAGACTTTCAGACAGTGATGAATGAATTTTCAAACCTTAAAGTTAATTAATGGGGAAAATGGAGAAAAAAAAACCTGTGTGTTAAGGGGTAAATGAAGAGCTCAGGCGGCAAGAACAAAGAGTCTGTAGATGATCCATCTCACCAGTGACAAAGACAGACAGGGTCACAGAGGGAGGGGGGAAACTGTATATGAATGACTCCTCCACCCACAAACGCCTGTCATTAGTCACAGTCTCTCTGAGTCTGAATCTATTCCCCCAGTTTAGTCCACCTATGCACTGTATGCGTTACCACAGAAACAGACTACACTTTAAATTGTGGACAGCTGAGAAAATGAAGAAGCTGTCAGGCTGTCTGAGCAAGAGAGTCAACCTTAAATACACACACACACACACACACACACACACACACACACACACACACACACTGCCCACTGCAATAACAATCATCAAAAAAGTTCTCCGTCTGCCCTCGTCCCTCCAGGACATGCTTAACTGAATGGGGACAGTTTTTATTTTTGATTACACACACACACATACACACACACACTCTAAAACATTTTCAAAAGGCTGTGGTCTTTTAAGTTTGAGTTTACAATGCTGTTGATTGTGTGTGTGTGTACCAGTAAAAGTTGAATAGAGTGAGTATGAACCCTGTGACTTGTTTCACTGTTTGCAGTGTTTTGAGGAATGGAGTGGTTTATTGACAATAAGTATTTTCTTCCCTCTCTCCCGCCCTCTCTCTCTCTCTCTCTCTCTCTCTCTCTCTCTCTCTCTCTCTCTCTCTCTCTCTCTGTCTTTCCACATGCCACTCTGTCTTGGAGATAAATGCCTTGCTGTCGTCATAGTGACCACCACGGCGCTATGGCTCCCAATCATCTTGGCAACAACACAACTCTAAAACCATCAATTCTGACTCTGGGTGCATGGAGGAAGTTTGAGAGAGTGTTTGTATGCATGTAGCTTGTTGTCAGCCTTGAAAAGAAGGGAAATCTGTTGGGAAATCTGCCCTCTGAGTGGATAGGCACTCTAAAGAGACATCGGAGCCAAGCCTATAATAATTGACTTGACTGCAAGTAGTGCAGAAACTATTAGTTGATTTAAATAAAAAAAATGTTTTTAAATTAATCATTTAATGGACTACCCCAGCAATTTAGCAATGCACCTACATAGTCTGGGAACTTGCCAGGGACAGATTTTTTTTAAAAAACAGAGTCGGTAAAATTGATGCAGTGGAGGCAGAGATATCCTAAAAACATTGGATCCTACATTTCCCATAATGACACTTTGTGGTGTCTTTCGCTAATTGTTAATTTTACATTTCTTGATACAATGTGTTATCTAGTAAGCTTTAGAGGTGCTGGTGTGCAGATGTTTTTACCACTGGAAGAGCCAGGCTGTTTCCCGTTTCTAGTCTTTATGCTAAGATAGGCTAACCACCTCCTGGCTTTAGCCTCATATTATCAATCTTCTCATCTAACTCTTTGCAAAAAAGTGAATAGGCTTATTTCACAAAATGTTGATAAATGACAATCCTCAGATGATATAAATAATGAAAATTATCAGTAGTGAACCAAACGCTGCTGCAATCTTTGTTTCTTCAAGGGAAAGATGCTTAAGACTTCTTTTGCTGGATCAAATCTGCAGCCAGAACATAAAGTAGAGCTAATCTTTCATCCTCTTCTTACTGTGTCTACACGTGTTGCAGCATATACTGATTGTCATATCCAGTAAAAGAGGAACAATATTGTATCTCTCTGGTCGATCTCCTGCAGTGAGGCAGTCCGAGCATACAAGGGGCATCAGATAAGCCGGACTGCTGCTGTAGGTTGCTGTCATCAACAGGTCGTGCATGGCTGAACCGAGTTGTGTGTGTGTGTGTGTGTGTGTGTGTCAGTATATAGATTGGGAATGGAGGTTTAGGGGCTTCGTGGGTCAACGGAGCCTTAGACCATTAGAGAGAGGGGTCGTGCTTCTTGGGCTCTGGTCCTTATGTGTGTGTATGTGTGAGGATAGTCCAGGGGGTCTCTATTATTGTATTGGTGAGGAGAAGGGGGTGGTGTTAGCAGGACCCCATGCTGCTGGGACCAGTCCCTGTCTTTTAAAAGAGGGACGACAAATAGTCGACACATTTGCTTTAGTGCTTGAGACTGAGGGCCTATTGTCTCATGTGTGTCTTCCTTATGGGACCCATGAGCGGTCCTGAACTATAACTGCTTTCTCAAATTATACACCTTTTTAGAGCAGAAGTTCCCAACCTGGGGAATCGTGACACCTATGCGGGGTCACAAGATGAATCTGAGGGGTCCTAAGATAAGAACAAAAAGGACTCATTTCTGCTAGACAAATTTTCCTTTCATCTTTTTTCTTCTTGTATATTATTGGATAATTTTAGTTCCTCAGGCCTTTAAAAATAATTCAATTAAAACAAGGAAAACAGAATACATAGGCCTTGGTATTAAACCTTTATTGTTATTGAGTACCAACCAAAAATGCATACTCCGTAGAATTTAGCAAACTGTCAAGTGTCGAAAGTTGGCATTGAAACATGGTCAGATTCTTATTTTGAGTCTTTGCTCAAATATTTATAGTTATAGTATAGTATAGTTATAAATCATAAGTAAAGTGCTCTCTTTTATTAAGGTAAAGTTATTGTTCAGCTCCTTTTGTTAAGGCAACGTTAAAGGGATTTAGTATTGCACTTCCATAAAGGTCGGGGGCTTAAAAGAGACACATTGAAATTTAAGGAATGGTCACAATCGAAGCAGCAGAGATAGACATATCCTGACTTTAACTACGTAGTATTAGTACAACTCCAAAAAATAACCTATAATTACAACAATACAACTCAGTAGTGTCTTTTATTAAAATGCCTCACACGTCCATTTTGTACTGCTCAGTTATTTTTTCAAATGTTGGAAAGCTCCCCCAAAGCCAGAGAAAGCATTATACGACTGTTGACTGTGATGAATTTGTAAAAACTGTGTAGTGTGCCTTTAAACACAGACGCGCTGAAAAACTTTGTAGAAAAACAGTTTATTCCTCAAAGGGAACTACTATGTTAGTATAATTAATCCATTTCAACTGATGTTCATGTAGGTACGTCTTGAATCCCACTTTTGACATTTTGTGCGCTCTTTCTGTCCAGCCTTTCTCTGATGTGGGACACAATGAGCGGTGCAGTGTCTCGCAGTGGACGAGGAGCTTTTGTTTGAGCTGGCTCCCGGCCCTATTGATCAGCCGTAACACCCTCCGCCCCTCTCTCTCTCCTCCTTGTAAAGTATGTATACGTGTGTGATCTCTGGAGCTGTGCAGTTCAGCTGCCTGCTGAGCATGCAGCAGACGCACACACACAAAAGGTGTCGCCAGACCTACAAGCGCTTACAGACCGAGCTTAAAAGTTTTGATTTTGGAACGAGAGAAGAAGAGGCTGAAATGAAATGGGGTGGGGGTGGGGGGGGGTAAAAGAAGGGAAAGAAAGAGAGGAAAATGGAGAGGAGGAACTCCCAGCTCCTTGTAATTTGCTGTGGGAGAGAGGGAGGAGGAGTCTATGGGAGGGGAATACCCAGCAGGGAGGGAGCAGTAGAGAGCAGAGGCCATTCACTCTGACACACACACACACACACACACACACTCTCTCACACTCGCATGCAAACACACATATGAACACTTTTAGACACACACATGCAGGCAGTGGATGTGTTGCCATAGGAAAGAGGGAGGGAGAGAGATATTCAGACAGAGGAGATCCTTAGCAAACTGAAGTGAGAGAAAGAAAAGACATCAGCCAGAGGAGTGTATTTGAGTGTCTGTTTTGAGAAGAAAACCTGAGAGTGCATGTTCCTGTGTATATTTTGAATGAGCGGACTGCACATTTGCTCCCAGGAGAAAGGATCCACAATGATTTTGGAAATCTAAGGGAATTTTTCCAGGCTTTTGCTGGGAATACTGTTTGGAATACTCTGGATATGTGACCTGCTCGGGGAAGTCTGTTTTCCTTTAAACCTGGGCCTCACTTTTTTCTTTTCATATACTCATTCACTCTAATTTCTGTTGAATTGGAGCCAAGCCACAATGCCTACCGGTAAGCAGCAGCTTTTTTTAATTCTTCAAATATGCTCAATGATGTTTCCCAGCATGTTTAAATTATAGACACTAACAAGTTTTTTTCCAGAGATGAAGTGGTTCTCTGATGTGGTGGGACTAGGTTTTGCTGTCAAAGGTGTTGCATGTCTGCAAGCCTCATCAAATGGTATTAAACCATCTTCATGTAGAATACGATACACAATACATGTCTCTTTGGTGAAATGAGGAAGCTATTGATGATCAGAATAAGATATCATGTGTGGCAACACAAAAAAAAATATAGAAAGTGGATCTTTTCAAGTAGTCAAACTTCAGATAGCAACTTATAAATACAAGGTCCATTTACTAGCCATTGATGGTTTGGCTGTTTGTCTTAGTGGCTCTTTTGTGTGTGGTGTGTGTGTGATTTTTTTTCCTCAGCTGACAGCGCTGTGTGAAGTGCCTCTGCAGCGTCCGTTTCTCTGCAGTACTGTTGTATGAAAGTCTTCTGGTTGTTTTCTCACCCCTGGTGTTGAATGGAGCGTGTTTGCTATCTCGCAGACATCGCGGGTTAAAATCCTAATGATGCGGAGATGATGGTGCACACAGCTTTCTGTTGTCCTTTCACGATCCGAGTGGTTATACAATATACTTTGATGTTAGTTACAGATATAATTTTTAATGCAGTCACTGCAGAAAACTAAAAAAACTTTATGATGTGTTTCAGCTACATGTGGCACAAAGCATCCCATTTACTTCGTACATGGTCCCTGAATACATTTAAGAAAATAACTCTTTTTCACTTAAGGACAGCACATGTCAGTTTCCTCTTGCTGGGTGTAGGTTTGACCAAGTGTTGAGATGCCATTCTGCAGCCTGTGACCCAAATTAGAGCCTTAAGGGCAGCGGTTGGGGGTGGCTACAAATGGGTATAGGGGAGAGCAAGAGACAGAAAAGAGGAGGAGGAGGGGGGTATAATTACTGTTTAGAGCAAACTCTTTGGTTTAGAGGTGCTGGAGACAATGGACCCCTCCGTTCTTCTCCTCCCACCCTGCTATCCCAGTCCTCTGGGAGGACATCTGCCCCCCATCATGAGCACTCACGTGCTAGGAACCTCAGCCCAGTGAAGGCTGGATGGGTGGAGGGGAAAGCAGGGTGCAGAGTTGGGGGGGGGTAGATCCCTTCGGAGTAATCCATCTAATATAGAAAATAAATCAATAGTTTTCCAATCTCATGGTTCAGTGTCCACCCAAGTGTGTGTGTATCGCTATAGGAGCTGCAGGACTTCACAGAGTGTAACTGAAATGAATGCAGAAAGTCCAGTGGCGAGGTTTTTTCCCACTGGGCTGCAATCCAATCGGGTCAGAGAATGAGGCTAGTGTGTCACACTCTGAGGGAGGCCAAGGGTGTGTGCAGCCAGGGTCGCATGGGTATCCCGAGGGTGGGTGTGAGAGTGTGTGTCTGAAAATAGGGGGTTTAAGTTTGCAGGTGGACATTTTTTTCCCACAGAGTTTAAACACCGGTGCGGTCAGCTCAAACTACGCTTCACATTCTTCGCTGATGTCCACAGTGTCAATAACAAACAAAGAATCTCTACTAGACTCTTGGATTTAACTCTCATCTCATAAACACAACCTGAAGATAAGGGGGTGTTAATCTGCGTGTATACAGTGAAATGTGTGAATGCAACCGTGCAATGTTTATTTGTTTTAGTGGTTTTACTTTATCGTTAGAAAAAGCCATTTGTTGCTAATTAGCCTCCCAGCTGTGTGCGTGTTAGCTTAAACCATGTTTTGTGAGGCAATGAAAGTCAGAGGAGTCTATTAGGTCGCACCTCAAGTTTAAACTCCTGTCTTTACCAGCCATGACGTGTGTCCATGTTGAGATGTTTGAAATACTGTCTTGAGATCGTTGGAGCTTGTGCAGCTTGTTCTGCGCCAACGCAGTAAAGAAGGAATGCTTATTCTCTCTTCTTCTCTTTTTCCACCCATCTCCCAAAACATCTGCATTATAATATATGTCCTGGCCTGCGCAGCTCTTTGTTGGTCCAGTGATAAGTCGTTCAGTGGAAAACGCCTCCCGTCTCCAATCCTATCCTTTGCCTCTCTCCGATTCTCCCACCTCTGCCCTCTCTCTTCTTCTTCTTCTTCCCTTGGCTCCAGTCGTTTGGCTGTTGTGTTAAATCCTGAGTGACACTTTAAGGTCCTTAGCGTCAGTTGAGATCAGGCCTGCGTCTCTATCACAAACAGAGACGGACCTTTAAGTGGACGCGGCGGAAGATGTGAGGCCGTAACTAAACAGACAGTAGAGACTTAGGTGCTTCATTGTGCTGTTGTGTCACCGCTCAGACTGCAGGGAACAAAAACTCTAAGTAGTTTGCATTTGAAGATATTTTAAAAGTTGAAGATGGTAAGAGAATTTGGTAGATTAGTTTGAAATAGACAAAAACTCTTTAAGAATGAATTTACTACAAAAGGCAGAATTTAAAATGAGACCGAGCGAGTGGGATATAGAAAAGAGAAAAAGCAAGGGAGTGGGTGGTGTTTGACCTCAGACCTTTCTTCTCATCTTCCTACTTTCATTCCTTTGGGTCCTCTACTCTTCATTTCTCACTCTCTCACAGTCACATATGTCCTCTTCCCACCATGTTTTCCCATTACATTGTCTTTTTAAATCGTGTTAAGATGTTGCCAAAGTAAAGACAAAAGCTAATGGGCTATAACTCCATGAGTTGCTTTCACTTTCAACTTGTACTTGCATGAAAACAATCTATCCTTATGCTTGTCGTGCCATAAGACTGCATAAGCATTGAACTCAGCTGCCATCTGGTAGGCCTGTTGTAGCATAAACAAGAACACACACGGACAAACAAGGTTGATTAAAGGACCCATGAGCTGTACAAAGTGTGTGGTCAACTTACTCCTCTCTGGGACAAAAGCTTCAGTCTTTGTCCTCAAGTTCTGGTCATTTCCAGATAAATTAAACTGGGCACTTGTGTTGTTAGGGTTGGGTATCGTTTGGGTTTTTTCCAATACCGGTGCTAAAACGATACTTTTAAAACGGTGCCGGTGCCTGAACCGATACTTTTGAAAAGATTTTTTAATAATATGTATATAGTTAAAAAAGAAAAAAGGAGCACAAAACGACAGTCGGAGACATTTAAGAACAGCTTGTTTATTACTAAGGCCATATGGTCAAAATTAAATGATTTATTAAAAATGTAATAACAATAACTTATAACAATAACTTATTTCACCAGTAAATTGCTGGTAAACGACAAACACAACCACTAGATGATAAAAGGGTATTTTACAATAACTTTGAATGCACCACGAGGCTGGTGAGGCAAGTTTCAAGTGAACGCACCATCTGTGTTGTTTTTCCAACAACGGCAGCTGCCGACTATGTCTATGTGTTGGAATCCTCTACAGTGAAATACAGTCACACCGCGTTAGCTGTCAGCATTTTAACCATTCTGTTAATACATCCATGGTTTACTCAAGGGGGTAAGCTTCTCCTTACAACACGTACCTCCTAGGGATGGGCGATATGGCCTAAAATCCATATTGCGATATACATTGCAGCCTCTTGCGATAACGATATATATCGCGATATATAAATTATAATAGAACCATTTCAGACCAGGTTACATAGACCCTAAGGAAAACCAAACTGCTAAATGAATTTTTTTTTTAAAGAGAAAGAAACGTAGTATGTAGTTTTGAGAACATTTATTGTTCAAAACTGTAATTATACAACATAATGTTGCAGATAAATAAAATTCAAGTACACTAGTTGCAGAGACTTTGATAAAGAAAAAGCTTAAAGTATTGGGTGTCTTCTCTTTAGTGCAAACCATTCTAAAAGGCACTACACTTTAGTTTAAGTCCTTGGTTCTTAAATGCCACCCAAGATGCAGAGAACAGGAAAAACTGGTGTCTGTTTAGTTAAGGAACAGACACTGTACTGAAAATACTTTAAGTATTAGGTAAAGATGCACAGATACTTTAAATAAAAACATATTTCAAACAAAGTTTCTTACCTGCAGCCTAATGTAACGCATTTGAGCACACACACACACACACACACACACACACACACACACACACACACACACACACACAAACACACAAACACACAAACACACAGGACAGTCGGGACCTTTCCCGGTGGGCCGGTCTGATAATAGTTATACATTGCAAGTTGTTAGCAACACCATCCGGCGGCCTGGCACCGCTGCCTGCTGGTCAAACTGTGCAGCCTCTACTCAACCCGTACGGCGGGCGCCGTAAACTTCCCGGTACATTTTTTGGTCCCACTCCACCGCTGCACACACACACGCGCGCACACACACACACGGCCGTATGTTCAGCGGGAAAGTATGACGTCTGCAAACACCGGCTGCCAAGATTCCAATCATCCGTTATATAGGCTCCGTGAAAGGCTCCATGGTACGGCTCGACCACAGGTCCGTTGTAGCAGCTTAAATCCAAACCAAGTCCAAATAACGGATGTTGCACCGGTCTTTTTCACCAGCTGCTTGTTTCGCTTTCAGCCATGTTTACTCAAGATGACGATGACGCGTTGCAGCCGGTTGCAGCTCGTGGCTCTAAACTTCGTGGGTAGATTGCGTCATCAACATGAATTATCGCGATAGTGCAATATAATTAAAATCTCTATCGTAGGCCAATTTTGTATCGTTTATATTGCATATCGTCTCTATCGCCCATCCCTAGTACCGCCTATGGCGCCATTTTGATGCTAACAAGCACTCACCCCCCGTTAGCATCCCATTGACTACCATTCATTTTGACGTCACTTTGACAGCGACTAACTTTACATCTGAAGCGTTTAAAGACTTTATTTGTCCATTGTTTATTTCTAAATGTTTATTTCTTTTTTTTCTAAAAAAGGCTCCATTACCTTGTATCTCACGTTATGGCTCCGTAGCAGACATTTTTGTAAAAATAGACTAACGATTGTGTTATAACCACGGGACTTACTGTCGCATAGTAGAGGAATTACTGTATAGTACAGGAGAAGCTCGCAGGCAGTTTCGACTTACATTAGCTGTTTAAGTTACTAATGTTAACTAGCATTTTAGTTAGCAATAATTAGCCGGTGTCCATGTTATCTCCTTACAAAGAACGTAGAACATCATTTGCCCAAACTGCATTTTCAGTAAAAGGGGCAAAATTATGGAACTTTCTGCCAGACCACTTGAAATGTATCCCAATATTAGCCACTTTAAAAAAAAAAAAAATAATGTAAATCTGTATTTTTATTTGTAACCAAAAGCCCTACTAGGGACAAGTGTCGAGAATTAGCTTCGGCTAACAACACTATGATACATACATCAGATGACTGTTGAAGTTTATCAATGTTTTTTTGTATCTGTCCCTATCTAAATAAACCTTTAAAAACTACGCTCTCCGTTTCTCTGCAAGATTGGGAATGATTGAGATTTCTCTTGGCACAGCTACCAGAAGACTTACAACTTTCAGACAGGTTGCTCACGTCGTCTCTCTCAGTTGGAGGCTGCACAGTAATGCTCGGCGCTCACCGGAAAAGTGCTTCTAATAGCCTTCACTGGTCTCCGTCCAGAGCAACGGGATCTGTTGGTCCATTCTATGGGTTTACTCTAGCCGCTAGCTAACAGTAGGCTAACATTACCTGCTGCCAAGTGCATTGTGCTAACTAGCGTCACATGCAGCGATGTTTCAGTTGCCTCTAACGTCCGTTTCGGAGCATCAGAGGGCAGCGCTGGCATTTCAGTGGCACCGAAATCCGCGTTACAGTTTTTCTTGATTGCTTTGACACAGCAGTCAACTCAAACTCCACATTTTTCAAAACAGTTAACACACAGACCGATGGCACTCATGGTCAAAATGACACATTTTGTTTGCAAAAGGCTCTAACCGTGCCAAAACATTTAAAATATGCAACAAAAGCTAATTTTGCCTTCAAACAACACAACTTGCAAACAAGTGTATGAGCTCTTCCAATCAACCATTACACAGTAGACAACAAAATACTAAATACAGCACTCAGTGTGAATCAGTGCACCATTGCTTGTCACTGTAGCCTATTACTCTACGTAGCTTTCATGCCAGTGACATTTGTTGTCAAATTTGCCTTCTTGCAAAGAATTGGATCCAGAATCAGAAATGCTTTGATGCACATTTTATTGATTCCATTGATTCTTATTTTCAAACTGTGGCTGAAAACTGAAATACTGTAAATATTACACAAAATACATGTAAACCAAAATAAAATATATTAGAGTATAAGAAATTAAGAAAATAAAAATTAAAATCTGTTACAGTAAAGTATAAACATCTATTACTGTAGAGTATAAGAAGTAGCCACTATTGATAATCAGTCTCTTCTGTGTGATCAATAACAGTTGCCCGAATTTCATCAGAAACCTGAGCCCTTCCAACTATACCTCCACCTCGCACTCGGACTCCTCTTTCTTGGACCCCTCTACCTCTTCCTCTCACTCTCATCTGTCTTAGACCTCTTCCATCCATGTTGGCAAAGAAAAACACAGACGCTGCACCTTTAAGGCCTGCAGACTGATTGCTAATTGAAGATTTGTGTGAAGGAATGTCAAACAGGTGCTTCAGTGATGTCATACTGATGTAGGTAGTTTCTAATAGTTAGGAACATATGGTTTCTGTTTGGTTACCATAGCTAAAACAATGGAGTTTGGACTGCTTGAATGACATCCGTGTTAACTGTTCTGCAAAAGGGTGGGGAAAATGTGTCAATCCAATGAGAAAGGGTTAACACATTTGCAAGAGGTGTCATCTGCTCTGCTGAGACAGTGATGATGAAAACCGAGTGGATCCCAGTTTCTTTAAGCAGGTCAAAGCAATCAAGAAAAACTGTAATATTCGGTCCGGTATACCGGTTGTGAAGGCACCGGTGCCGTATTAGCACTGGATGTCGGTACCCAACCCTAGTCCCAGGTGGTGTTTAGCTTAGCTTAGCATGAAGACTAAAGCAGGGGGTGAAAGCTAGCCTGGTTCTGTTCAAAAGTATGCCTACTAACACCTCTAAAGCTCACTAATGAACATGTTGCATCTCGTTTTTTTAACCGGTACACAAATGGAAGTGTAGTAACGACAAGCTGTGGTTGTACAGGGAGTTGTGTGCTGGAACTATTTCCAAGGTATTAACTGAGCTTTAGAGGTGCTGGTAGGCGTACTTTTGGGCTTTAGTCAGAGCCAGGCTAGCTGTTTCCTGCATCTAGACTAAGCTAAGCGTATCCCCCAGCCACTGACCTAATCACAGATGTTTGAATGAGCATATTTCCCAAAATGCTGCTTAGACTTTAAAGTATAATATACACTCTCCTTTTAGTGCTGTATTGGTCCCCACTAATTCCTTAGGAAAATATTTGGCTTTTTAGCTGCTAAATGCTCTACTTTCTTTACTAGCTAGTTGCTAATGTTGTAGTATTGTTTGGCTTAAAAGGCTGGATAGCAACTGCAAAGTTTCCACAATTCCTTGTGGTTTGTCTCTACGAGTGGCACCTTTCACATTACAGATAGTCATTTGATCCATTGTTAAGTATTGATTGGAAGATTGATTGGTGCAGCTAACTGCTAAGTCTAAGTCCAAAAATCCTACAGAGCCCTCAAGTCCCTCTTCACTGCAACATTACGTACATGTTTTTATTTTTACAGGAATATCAAATGAAGTTAATTCCTGGTTACCTAGTTCCTAAAAAGGCAACAAAACAAAAACAAATTTGAAATACAAGCTGAAAAACACGAATGAGAGAGGAGTCTTATGTTCTGAATCACATCTTTCTCTTATTTTAATTCTGCTCCACTGCCGTGCCAAGGAAAGCAGGAAGGAATTAGAGCGTCCAAAAACTGAAGTGGCATGAAACTGTATTTTTCTCAGACAAGTTTGGAACTGATTCACCGTGCGTGTGTCCATCCAAATGTTTGTACTCCAAAGCCTGACCCAATTTTTAACAATTACAGATCAGAAAGGAGAAGGAATCTGGTGGGTGAAAACACACACACACACACACACACACACACACACACACACACAAACACACACCCTTGGCTTTTGGATAAGCAACATACTGCTTTCAAGTTACCGTACACAATGCACAAAGGGTTATATTATATTACATACCATGACACTAATAGGTAACTGACCATTTTCTTTGCCCTTTGACAAATCTATAATATATCTTTCCTTATCACAGTAAGTGATATATGTAAATCTATATTGTGTGTGTATGTTCCACACAAAGTGTATTAGGTTTATCACTCCAAAGATAACACTAACTGAGCTAATAACTTAATGGTCCTCACACCAGCTATTGCGGCTAGATATGGGCAGGCAGAGTGTGCACACATGCAACCTGTCCTGCACGCGCGTGCACACACACACACACACACACACACACACACAAACATACAAGGAGAGCTAATACAGAGAAACCATGTTTCCGTTTGCCGTGAAACCCAAACACCACAGAGAGAGATTGCTCGATCTTGTGTTTGTCCAGCCCCTCCTTCCTACCTTCCAGCTTCATGTTTGGGGCACACCCTGGCTGTTTCCTGGGTGAACTGGCTCTTGTACACACACAGACAACCAGCACCCCCACCCCTCTCCTACACACACACACACACACACACACACACACACACACACACACACACACACACACACACACACACACACACACACACACACACACACACACACACACACACACACACACACACACACACACAAGATGGCTGAGCTTTAGTTACCTCCTGTCCTGATTATGTTCAACCTTATCCTTGTAAATTATCTCTAATTATGCTCCTAAACATGCAGGTTGGGACTGTTTCCTGCCAGACTAGAGAGAGAGTAAATCAGAGTGTCTCAACAACCTGGCTTCTATCTCTGGCTTTCATTTAACTTGAAAAAGACAAAGGGCTGGGGCGCTTTATCATTTTAGCCCAAGTTTAATAAATTGAACATCAGGCCTGTCTGGAAGGCAAACCAGACTGAAGACTGAGCAGACAATGTACACAGAGGGTACAAAACACTCTTTAGGTTACAAGTAAACAGTAACATAAAAAAAAGGTTGAGATTGACTATTGACTAAGTATCCTTATTAATGGTAATGAAGATGCAAATATAGCTAACAATGATTTAACAAACACTTATATGTCAAACTGGATCGACTTGACCATCAGAACACTGTTCATGTTCATTCGTACCTGCGCATGTATATGACAATGTGCTTAAACTGATAACTTCCCTCCATTTGTGCAGTCAGTCCGACACGCAAGTCCAGCCAGGTTTAATGACTCCTGCTACACTTCGGTTACACTCTTTATGGTCACCTGAAGTGCTCTTTATTCTGGAGTGGTCAGCAAACAGCTGTCAGTCCTCTTTACGGCCCTGATGATCTTCACAAGTAGCTCAAACAGCACTAACAGCTCTGTGAGTGTTTTGTAATAGGCATGTGAAAATGTGGATGTTTAAGCCATAAACAAGTTCAAAATATTTCAAAGTATTATGTCGTATGCAGATGGATACAGAACAGCTACAAAAGAAGCCTGTGTTTATTTTAAGTTGCTTGTTATCCCTAATCATTGGGTTTAAAAACCAAGTGACAATGTGTAGTATGCCGGTTTCAGCAACAAAGCCTTCAGTACAAGCGACTTCCAGGGAGTATCCCTTAGCAATAAAAAAAGCAATAAAAAAAATAAATAAATCAAAGAGGGGATTTCGTACTGAAAAGACTCACTTTAGAAAATACCCACTTGGTTTGGCTACCTCTAAAAGCTCACATTAGATTTGGCTGAAGTTTGAAAGGCATTTATGCAAAGTGTAAAGACTGTGTCGTGCAAGAGAGGGAACAGGTGATGAGTTTTGAAAGGAGGAATGATTACAGTGACAATGAAGGGACAGATACGCTGTGGATCAGGCCACGCAGACCGCAGACTTGCATGCAGTTCTACTAATGCTAGGTTGGGTGTCTGCGTTTGGGTGTCAGCATGCAAAGTCCATTCAGTCATGAATTTTGGGCTGCATTGGGACAAAATTTATGTCATGCAAATTAAATTAACACTTTCTGGTGTGAGCAGACATTAAGAAAGAGGATGTTAAAAGAGACATTAACATCATCATTTACAACCTGATATCAGCGAGAAGAGACCAGGACAACAGGCCTGCATGTCAGCCAGCTGAAATAATGTGCCCCTTCTCACCCTCTTTATTTTTCATTAATGTCAGTTACATCGTGCCTGTCTGTCTTGATTCCTGACATTCTTTTCTTCCTTCTTCCTATTATACATCCAAACTCAGAATATGTTTTGGCAGGTCATAAAGTAACGTCAAGTTCACTGTGTCATATGAGCTCCACAGGACATTCCTATGGGCTCAGACCAAGCCTCTCCAAGCATATACTTTACTATGTAAAAATACACATTGACCAGCCTGTGTATATGGCTACAGACCACCAGGGCTCATATTTGCATTTGGAGCATATGTGTTCATAACACTCCCTATTCACACTAAAATTACTGAGTCTCATCTAAAGGGACCATGTAAGAGGATGTCACTAAGGCCGTTGTGTCTCATTACTTTTGGAGTTACAGGGAGAGTTCCAGACCTTTAAATTGCCTTAAGTGTTCATGTGTGGACATATTTTAATTAAATTCTAAATGTAGATTCAGGAAAGCCAGCTCCTCAGACTTTTTCTGAAACAGAAAGTTGAATCAAAATAGAAGATCCACTGAAGAATAAACACATTTAAGACAAAAGGAAAGCAAAGCCAGGAAATGTCAAACTGAAACAGGCAGAATAAGAAATGTTGCCAAGAAATGGTTTAGTGTTAAAATATCTTTATCCCAAGTGGGTGTAAAGCAGGTAGAATGTACTTTTGTGACAGGTTTGCACTCTCAAAAGCACAATTAGGTAGTAAAAGGTGCAAAGCTGGTCTCACAGGGACAAGAGGACATTTAATACAACATCTAGGGTTGGGTACCGACATCCGGTGCTAATACGGCACCGGTGCCTTAACAATCGCTATCTACCGGACCGAATAATAACGCAGATTTCGGTGCCTGATTTCGGTGCCACTGAAATGCCAGCGCTGCCCTCTGATGCTCCAAAACGGACGTTAGAGGCAACCGAAACAGCATGTGACACTAGTTAGCATAATACACTTGGCAGCAGGTAACGTTAGCCTACCGTTTAAACCATGGAGGTATTAAAAGAACAGTTAAAATGCTGACAGCTAACGCGGTGTGACTGTATTTTACTGTAGAGGATTCCAACACAGACGTAGTCTGCATCTGCCGTTGTTGGAAAAACAACACAGATGGTGCGTTCACTTGAAACTTGCCTCGCCAGCCTCATGGTGCATTCAAAGTTATTGTAAAATACCCTTTTATCATCTAGTGGTTGTTTTTGTCGTTTACCAGCAATTTACTGGTGAAATAAGTTATTGTTATTACATTTTTAATAAATCATTTCATTTTGACCATATGGCCTTAGCAATAAACAAGCCGTTCTTAAATCGTCGTTTTGCGCTCCTTTTTTTTTTTTTTTTTATCTTGTCACAAGTATCGGTTCAGGCACCGGCACCGTTTTAAAAGTATCGTTTTGGCACCACTATCGTAAAAAACCCAAACGATACCCAACCCTACCTGGGACTAGCTCTGACATGACAGTGTTATCAACTTTTTTTTCCCAAAATGTTAAACAAATTAAAAGTTAGATAAATATCTAGAGCAGGAACATGCGGGTTCTATTTCTTAACTTGGTATCAGTACAGTCATGGTTGCCAGAATCAAACCTGTGATCTCTCCATCACAGACCAGTCTAACAAGCATGCCTGCTGCTAAAGTGCTTTCAAAAGAGGTGTCACCATAGCAAAAAGACCTCCAAGGTACCTATTTGAAAGGTGAGAGAGCAGGATTCTTTGAGCTTGTTCTCAGTTTCACATTCCATGTTTTTGAATGCCAGTCTGTGATCTACGATGCTTTGAAGTGA
Organism: Sander vitreus; assembly: GCF_031162955.1. Classification (NCBI taxonomy): domain Eukaryota; kingdom Metazoa; phylum Chordata; class Actinopteri; order Perciformes; family Percidae; genus Sander; species Sander vitreus. The sequence goes on from NC_135872.1 coordinate 11,824,140, forward strand.
GACGTGTTTAGGCTGAGCCTGTGCTGCTGGCAGAGAGAGAGCGACACTGTCCTATAGAGCATTGGATCTCAATGTTGCCACAATACCTGTGCTGCCGGGTCACTGGTGTATCAAGCTTTGGTGATAAAGACTGGTGTCAAACTCCCACTGAGCTGGTATGAGGCCGTCTCATGCCGTCCTTCCCTTGCTTGTCTGCTCTCTTTATTTGCCCCTTGTTCTTACCGTCAAAGCTGGCCTTTCTATGAAGCGAGTCCTTGGAAAACATTGAGGGGAAACTTGGAAGGCTTCTATTTGATATGCTGCATATGTGGTTTCACTTCAGCTGGCCTGGCTGTGGGGCCTTGGGAGCCGGTAATCATGTCTTAACAGATCTCTTTACACAAGGTTGTGGGGCAGCTTGGCATCAGCCTGACGCCAAATAGACCCCTGTAGCTGCACACACTACACAAACACACAAGCTTGTCTCTCTTCAATAGAAATAGGGCTTTCATTCATTGCCTCAGAGTGGAGGGTTCTCAGCATTACACTCCTAATCTTGTCATTAAACTCACACTAAAATCGTTTTTTCTGTCTTGCTGCAAAAACACTCACACATGCACATTTATCAAATACGTTAGAAATCAAACGTTTCTGTTTCTTGTGTTTGTGTGTTTCTTTGGGTGGAACTCAGGACAAATCTGGGAGGGCTAGTGGTCCGCGTATGGCGGGTGGTCAGTCAGACTGTGGTCAGTTGGAATGTCAGGAATTGGGATGCTAAACAGAAAGAGACTGTAAGAATATGAAACTGTTAAAAAGTTACTTACAGTGAGTCTTTTTAGCACTTAGTTTGAGAGAGGGAAATACAAGTCGGTGGCTGTCGAATATGTGAATTGAATTTGAATTTTTTTTTTTCAAGATTATTTTTTTGGGGCGTTTCCCTTTTATTTGAAAGTGGATAGATATGAAAGGGGGAGAGAGATGGGGTATGACACAACTCAGCCAACATGGGGCGAACGCTCTTACTGGGTGAGCTAGAGGCCGCCCCAATTTAATTAGAATTTTAAGGGCTCTGCGTGTGACTTTCCAGCATCAGTGAATCATTAGACCATTCATTTTGGGAGTCATGTCATTTCTGTAAACAATGACATTTTACACTTTGCCTGAAATACTTTAACTTATTACACTTAATATGTATGTCCGATGTTGTGCGCTGTGCTTTATAGCAGAAAGGAAAATAAAAATAGGAACGAGGGTGGTGGTGGTTCTTGTAGTTTTTACAAATCTAAAACTTTGAGTTTAGTTTTTAGCTTAGGTTCTTCCAAAGGTAGATATGAAAGGCCAACGTCATCTCAGTGCTTGCAAAGTAACCAGTAAATTAGACCAAGGCATATAGGCTTATGCACTTGACAGTGCTCTGCAGTACAACTTGAGCCATGAAGAACCTTGCCTCGCTGGAGCTCTCACAAGCCAGTGGTTTCATTTAAATACATGAAAGTGTGTGCAATTGTTGGTCTGAAAGAGAAATTAGAATACAATTGAATTGAATTGAAATTGAATCTCTTCCCTTCTCTCATTTCCCTCTCTAGACGATTATAACTACCTGCCTGATGCGTTACCTCCTCTTCCTGAAGTCCCGGACTCCGGCGCAGCCCTGAGCTCCGTTGACATACCGGCCCGCTGCCTCCGCAACCCGGCTTTCCGCCACACCTCCTCGCGCTACTGCTCTGCCCTCAGCATGGACTCCTCTCCCGACAGTGCCGAAAGGCCGATCAGCTACAGCTCCACGTCTTCCTCTGCTTCCTCCCGCGACAGTCATTGCTCGCTGGGCAGCCGCTCCACCCTCGTCCCTGCCCCTCACTGTAACCCGGTGACCTCAGACCGGGACTCCGGGGCGATTCGGTTGGAACTGGTTCCGGCCCGGCAGCTGGGATGCCGAGAGGAAGATGACAAAAATGATGGCGGGGTGGACACAGGGAGGGGACAAGGGAGACAGGGCAGTGGACAGACTGTGACAGAACATTCAGAGCCTGAGGTGGGCCCAGATGGAGGAGAGCGGACAGGTCCGGTGCAGGGACCCAGGTCGTATGTGGACCGGGTGGTGCAGGAGATACTAGACACAGAGAGAACCTACGTCCAGGACCTGCACAGCATTGTAGAGGTAAGGAACACTCAACCACAATAATATGTTAAATAAAAACAAGCTGTGTAAGAAATCCTACATTTGGCAGGACATCAAATGTAGAGTGAGGCCTTGAACACATTTGTGTTCATTGTGACGTGTATGTGAATTTAAAATGATGATTTAAAATTGAATGAGAAATAATCCAGATTCCTTCTTTGTTTTTCTTGTTTTATCGGCATGATTTAAATGATTAGACCTAAAGAGACAACATTTTTCAATATAATTCAAAGAGGAAAAAGCAAACATGAGAGTAAAGTCAGAAAAACAGTGTTGATTTTGTGTTGCACAAATATATATATATATCTTTTATATATATATATATATCTTTTTTATATATATATATATATATATATATATATCTTTTTTATGCTTTTCTGTTAATCATGTCTCGACCCCTGATGAAGCTTATCTGGTGACCCCCAGTTTAGGAACCACTGTTCTAATTCAATAAATAGAGGCAGAAACTGAAATGGGGGGGCATACAGTTTTATATCTTTTGAACGTCCCATCTTTGAACTAAAATGATTTCCTGATGACCCAGTTTAGACCCAAGCAGCAGAGGAACGCCAGGAGCAATACAGGGCTTTAAATCAACAGATAACACACATCCTTTATGTCTTTGTGGTTTTCCTCACACATAACACACAGCTCCTGTCCTGCTGGGAACTTCCAATACAATAAGGTCACCTGCACTTGCAGGTGGGGTTTGGCCGAGTTACACGACACCGGTGCCTTTGTGCTGCAGGCACAGGCACACATTCAAAACTATAGACGTTTTTAAACACACACACACGCACAAAATACTGTATGCACACACTCAGATAAATACACTCTTTTGTAAAGTTGGCTTTGAACTGCAAGGATACACATTGCCTCTTGTCAGTGCTTTAGTGGCTTTGTTAAGGAATGGGTGTAGTGGTTTGTATCAAAGGTTGCTCTCCTTTCTCTTCCCCTCTTTGTTTCCCTGTTCAGCTCTTTTTGGTTCTCTGTGAACGTTAAAATTCATATCCTCTGTGCTCAAATGTGGTGCGCACATGTGATGTGTGTTTTTCATTTGCATTCTGCAGTTTGATTTTTGATTGTGGTGTAAATTGACGAAAACTTGTGTATGGAAATTGTTGCATGTGTTGGAGCTTTTCCCACCTTTTCTCATGTTCTCCCTCTTAACAGTGCTTCCTCCCCCACTCTAGGCTGCCGGTCAAGGGCCATTATGTGTATTTGTGTGTGCATGTGTCTGTGTGGGGTTAGAAAGGTGTATGGCTGTTGTCAAAAGAGAGCAGGAAACTCATATTCCCAAGAGACGGGATAAGAAGTGGGAGTGAGGTTTAGTTTTTGTGATTTTGGCCTGTCACCCCTGATCAATGTCCTCCCCTCTCCTGCTCCTCCTTTCCTCATCTCTTCAGGACTCAGAGGTGAGGGAAAGGGGGAGAGAGAAGAGGAAGGTAGGGAGAGGGATTTAGCTCTGAGATAACAATACCCAAAGTAGGTTAGGACAACACTGAACAGAGCTTAGGAGCTGAACTTAATAACCCTCTACTGCCTCTACTCTGCAGACCACATATTGCCATTAGAGAAGCAGACCACCCAGTCCTGCAAGACCACACTTACATGGCAAAACAGCTAATTCTTCACCAGTACTTTGGAAAAAGTACGTGCATTTAGCCTTTCTTCACCCCTTTAATGACAGTTCCAGTGAGTGCACAGGGGATGGATTACACTGATTGTATCTTGTTTGAATAGAGCTTTTAACATGACAGTTTACCTATACTGAGGAAAAGACTCAAGCTGCTGGACAGCATTGACCCATCTATTATCAGCACCGTCCTTCATCCTTTATGAGCTGGTCCTGCAACTCCCGTTTCAATAATCCCTTTGCCCATGCTGCTTCCTGCAATGGAAGAGGGTGTGACAGCCTTAACACAAATATTTATCCAGACTCCCCTGGGCTCACCTGTGATTCATCTGTCAGCGGCGGTGTTATGGTCCACACACACTCATACTCTGCCTGCCTGTGTGTGAACTGTATGTGTGGATTTAGACTACTCACAGTACATGTGTAAGTATCGCATGGTTTGTCGGTTGGTGCAAGAATGAATGTGTTTTTACTGGGGCCCTGAAAGCTCAGCGTACTGCAACTTAGGAAAACACATACGACTAGACAAAAGACAAACAAATAAAGAAAATATCTTCACCAAATACAGAATTGTGTTGCCAAAACAGAAAACACAACTAAATGCAGAAAACACATCGAAAGACAGAAGACACAACCAAAATCAAAAATGATTGCAAAAACAGGAAACCCAACCAAATACAGAAATGCTGCAAGTTGCAGAGAACACAATGGACATTAGTTAGAAAACAACAGAAGTTTCCAGGGGAACTAAACATATTACACCTGCCATGTTGAGTGTCCCATGGAAACATCTGTTGTTTTGTAACTGTCTGTCATGTTCAGTGCAATTTGCAACGTTTGTGTGTTTTGGTGAAGATTTTTTCTATATTTTCTTTGTCTATCTATTTGCATGTCTTTCCTTGAGTTGCACTGTGTTGAGCTCTCTGGGCCACCGTACACATCTGTGTGTGAACATTGTTTGGGTGTTTGTTAGTTCTGCTTGATCACTCCTCCTCGGCTCCAACAGTGTGTGTGTAATGAGGCCAAATCCGTCATCCACAAACAACCTCAAAGACAAAGCTCTGATCTTTCTTCCCTCCTCCTCCTCTTCATCTCTTTTTCCCTTATCCTGCTCTGAGACCTGGAACGCATTTGCCATTTGAAGTTGACCAGGAATTTGGAAATAAACTGGGAACATCACTTGCAGAAACATTGAAAGTAATCAGATATGGATGTTTGCAGTCGTCTTTCTCTGGAGGAATGACTTCCTTCTGGGGTGCAGAGTGAGGGATATGTTTGGTTTGTAGGAAAATAGTGTGTACTTGAGAAGGTTAATTGTTAACATGAAAAAATATCAAGTTTGTACATGTTATGTCTGATGCTTTATAGGTAGTGAACCTGAAGGGGTGTGTGTGTGTGTGTGTGTGTGTGTGTGTGTGTGTGTGTGTGTGTGTGTGTGTGTGTGTGTGTGTGTGTGTGTGTGTGTGTGTGTGTGTGTGTGTGTGTGTATGTTGCCCATTGTTGAGCTCAGTCAGGCTTTGGCTGAGTGTGATGAGTGAAAGGGGTCAGGCCAGGTCAGATCCATGACCCCGTGGCTAATAAAGCATCACATTACACATCAACTCCGATAGTCAACAAAATCTAAACATGACCCTTTGCAGTGACCCCAAACACAACCACCAACATGCCAGTTAGTCTTATTCTGTAACTCAAATTCAAAATCTTGGCCTAAAGTGCTTGTATAACCTTTAAACCCCAAACATCCAACAGTTGGAGTTAACTCTCCAGACTTTAGCTGAGATCATTTTGTCTTTGCATCCCTCCGTTTGCCTAACCAAACACAATTTAATGGCTCAGGCTCAGCTATTATAATAATAATGATAATGATGGCTAAATACATAAAACATTACCAGGAACCGAAACCACCAGGGCAGACTGGAAATTAGGCAAACAGTCTAAAGGGAGTAAGCAGGGAGAGTCTCTCTCTCCTCTTTGGTCTCTTAAAACACAAGTGTTGTGTGTGTGCTGAAATGATCAGTGTGGGTGTGCGTTCAGGGCAGCCTGGTACTTTTCTCAGTGTTGTAATGTCTGTCCTGCCCAGTTGCAGACTGTGGTCTGGTTTGAAAACTGTTACTGTGCTGCTGCCACCATGATGCTTCCTGCATTGATGGTTGAGATCATTTTGTGGATGTGTGTGCACTGGTGTTTCAAGTGTTCTTTCCTGTGTAACTGTGTTGTCTGATGTATTGACTGGAGACTGTGACGACATAGTATGGAGTGCAAAGGACATATGTGACACAATAATAACAAAATAATTGCACCTGGAAGGAATGAAGTGCAACAAAAATGACTTCCAGCCTGCGGCAGGAGATGTGAATTTCTTACAAAGACTATCAGTGCATAAGAAGAAACTTGCAAATGAGAAACGTGGAGTTATAATCAGTGCCTACTGGCCACTGGTCCATCTGTCTCTCTCTCCCCATCTCTCACTTTCTTTCTGAGACATGAGGCTGGTGTTTAATCAGCACTGCTCACTGACAGCAGTGATGGAGTCAATGATAAGAGCCAGACAGTAAATTCCTCTTGAAAAGACTTTTAACGGTTTTCCAACATGTTAAACCTGCTGTCTCTTAGCTTTCACCTGACCCAGGAATTAATTTACACTAAACCAGATAACCTTTGTTGTTTCCTTATCAAGCTGTTTACACTAAACAACAACACAGTCATTGTCAAAAGAGAGTCGGCATAAATTGTATTGTGTTTTATGCGTTGTGTGAGTTGCATATTTTATGTCTTTCATTTATTCATTGTACAGCACTTTGACACACTGGTTGTTTTAAAGTGCCCTACAAATAAGGTTTTAATTGATTAATGTATTCATTTATAAAGGCTCTGACAAATGGAGTGAAAGTATAAAATCTTCTATGCAACCACAGCATAATGCTTCCTTCAGCTGTGTATCTGGAAGCTATCGTATCGTACAGCTAGAGGATTAAGCTTCAAGACTTTGTGTAATTTATTAATTGATGACAAATGTTCCACATTTTGTAGCTGGGACTGAGACACATTAGCCTGACATCGTCAGACCAAATCACAAATGCCAATTATCTGCCAGAACAAATAAAACATGAGCTTGCAGATTTGTCTAGTTCCCAGGCAAGAGTTGCATAGAAGAATGATATTAACAATTCAGCCTCTCTTTAGACCAGCATTAGAAAAGAATTCCCTTGCTAGACAGAAATTGTCAAAAACTACTAATGCTTTATAAAAGGAAAATGTAATTTCCCCTTGCAGGATCACTAAAGTATGTCTTAATCATATTGCTATTAAATGGTACTTAAGCAGCTAAAACAATGTAGGTATTTGTACATTAACATACAGACAACTCACAGAGCCTAATTATGGAAGAGTCTTTGTCACACCATGCCAAAGTGGTGCAGAGTCAAGTAGCACAAGAGATTCATGGGCTTTGAAAGCTACTGAGGTGAAGTCTGTAGGAGTCACAGTGTGAGTGGTCTGTCAAAATTGCGGTGTGTGTGTACCAAGGGTGGTGCCAATCAAAATGTCAGCCATAAAGCTCTAACACGAATACGTTCTGTCTGTTTCTCTCTGCAGGACTACTTGGAGTGTATCAGCAATCAGTCTCGGCTGGCCTTGAGCTCTGAGGATAAAGGCTCTCTGTTCGGCAACATCCAGGACATCTACCACTTTAACAGGTACAACACACTCACAGAGCTGGAGACTTGAGACTTGGGCTTGTGTCAGACAGACTTAATGCAGCGTTCACTTCATACCAGATGGATCAAAGAGATGGTAAAGATTCACATTTTTATGACTTGTGAGCGTTCACATCACAGGACGATTACAGCGCTGGTCGAGTGAGGGTTCAAAGTACTGTGCTTTGACAATTACATCTTGGAAGTTGATGTGAACATTATTTAAAAGTTTGAATATCGCACTCACGATAACTCCGATACAAAATGTATTCGACATTTGACTCGAAGACTTGAATGTATTTAAGGCTTAAAAGAAAAAAATATTCAAGTTTTGAATAAACAAAAACAAGATATCAACAGGCAGAACTTACATTGCCTCATAGTTTCAATATTTAATTATTAGGCCTCATCATTTAAAGGACATAATCTCAGTTAGTCAGTCAGTAAATGTTCAAAACAGACATGTTTAGTAAAAAACCTTGATCTTGACTCTGCTAATAAAGACTGGAGTCTCAAAACAGCTCTGGTTGCACATAAATATACAGACAGACTTTAGTCTCTCTCGTGTTCAACAAACAATGTCCTGCAAATAGTGAAACTGGGCTGAGCCATATGTTAATTTCTGGAAAGGGCGTTGTTGTTGTTTGTGTGTGTGTGTGTGTGTGTGTGTGTGTGTGTGTGTGTGTGTGCGCGTCTGTGCGTCTGTGAGACTGTGAGTCTGTGAGTGTGTGTGTGTTTTAAATAAGTCCCCGTCTGCATATTTGTCTCCTCTGGCACCGTTCTTAACAGTGTGTTTCTGTGTGTGTTGTGTATTCAGACGAGATGGCTAGTTTAGCATCAGCCATGGTGGTCTGGAGACACAAAAATGCACACTCTTTCCCCGCACCTATTCATTTCTCAGCTGTCACGCGCAGACAAGCTGGCTAGTAAACGGAAGCGTAAAAGCAGTTTGAAGCGGTCACAATGACCTCATGCTTCAGCCATGAAACAATAACTCCATCAGTGTGTGCACTTACACACACATAACACAGCTACAAACGGGAGCTGCCTGTTTTGAATTCATGGAAGTTTTGTCATTTGTTCGGAGCCAGGTGCCCTAAGACCTAATTTCTGTACCCAGGGTGACTCTTGCTCCTGAAACACTGTTTGGAACAATGTATCGTGGGAGAGTAGTTTATATTCTTGTGTAATAAAAACGTAGGAAATTATGGGTGCACATTTTCACATCAAATACTGATTTCTTTGAGCTCTGTGTTTGTTTCAGGGATCTTCTACATCATCTTGAGAAGTGCAACGCTGACCCTGTGGCCATCGCAGAGTGCTTTGTATCCAAGGTAAAGATAGTCACCTCCTCTGCCCCATTTTGTTCTACACCTTATACACGCTCCTCTATTGCTCGTTAAAACGTGTCCAAACAGCTGGTTCAGACACACGCACACAAGCATGCACGTACACACGCACGCACACACCCACACACACAGGACAGAAAATGAATAACAGGCAATGCGCTTTACAAGAAATAAGTTGACAAAATTCAGGTGAGGACGCTGCATGAAGTCATTTAGGTTTATTGAGGCCAGTAGCATTATTTTGGTGGTTGGAATGTGAGTTGTAAGTGCAATAGGACGGCATGGAGGAAGGACAACTCCCAAGGAATTTTAAAAACCATCCAAATACATAATCACCTTTTTTACTGGAGGGTGATAATAGCAGTGCTTCAAAAAGAAAAAGTAGACTCAGCAACTCTTGGCAAAGTATCACTGGTCCCTCTGTCTGTGTGTGTCAGCTTTTATTTTACTCCTGCTCCTCGACCCATCCATGCCCTAAAAAAGAAAAGATTGCATGATTATGTCCCATGATAATGTGCTGCATTCCAGCACTTCCTCTAAAACGCTTTACATTCCATCCCTCTCCGACTGCAATTACACCCAATACCACAGAGCAACTGTCTGACCATATATATACGTATATATATAAAAAATGAGTCCCAGTCAGCGTCAGAGACTCCCTACAGTAAATACAGCAGCTGTTGTTTAGACGAACCAGTTTTATAGCAGCCCACAGCACCACTCTTCATAATTAACTGAGATCCATAAACAAAACAGCGTGATGACATCTTGTTACCGACTGATTAATGTTACAGCATGATGAATTTATTTCAGATAATCCCCTAATCTGAAATACGGACAACCTACAGTTGATTTCTATTCTGTAGCTAGTACAGCATTTATTATAAAAACAGTTTAACATCCTTAAAGCCAGGGGTTAAATTGGGTCAAAACAAGCTGAAAGTAAGGCTCCACCTCTTAAAGTCCAAATCACATCCTGCCTGGAGCCTCCTGTCTCTGCTAACCTCTGTCTCATGAGTATGGTACTCATACTGCAGATGTCCATTAAAACTCTTAAAGTATAATTTTCTACCGTAAGAGCTTCTGATTTGCTGCTCCAGGTCCTATCCAACACATACACACACACCTCTGTTGTGTTTCTACCTGTTCATGTTATGCATAAATACAGTTTAGCTACAGTACACAGGTTTAATACATGCTGGCCAGGATTAAACCCAAAAATAGTGAATTAGATTTTGTCAAATTTAACTGAAAACAGATGTATTATAGCCCATACATATTTGACCAAACCACTATTACACAACCAGAGGCCTGTACTACGAAGCGAGATTTGGCGTTAACGAGCTAACTTCAGGTTCAACCCAGGGTTTTCTGTACTACGAAGGTGGATCACTTGTGATCGGGTTCAATCGCCGTGGTAACTTATGCTGAACGCCTAACCTGGTCGGGAGCAGGTTAAGTTGGAGATCAGAGATCAACCGGTGTAAAAGCACCGCCTACTGACCAATCAATACTCGATTGATAACGGCGTCACCGCTCTTAGAAGATCAGGCGGAGCTCGGTGGGTGGAGAGAGAGAGCGAGAGAGAGAGGGAGAGAGAGAGAGAGAGAGAGAGAGAGAGAGAGAGAGAGAGAGAGAGAGAGAGGGAGAAAGGGGTGCGCACATAAAAGTTAAAACATTTAGAGACCGACAACCCCGTTAGCATTCCCTGATGTGTATACTTATGAAATATATAGATTGTAATGGGAGGGAATTACATATCGGCTCGGCTTCTTGAGCCGTGTGTTGCCAATACGCCCATCAGTTTGAATTTTGTTTTTATATATTTTATTTGCTCTCACGATGGCTTCCCACTGCCTGGGCTGCAACTGAAATACTAGGCTAAAGCAACAACAGTTTATGCAAAGTGCACAAGTGTAATTATGGTCAGATCTTGGTCCTGACTGATGAGGAAGTGATATTAATAAGCGTTGTGATTTAAGCATCTACAGCGTCGGCTATTTTTTTGCCAGCTTTCCTTCCTGTTTTAGGAAGCAGCGACTGTATTGTGTTTGCCTGCAAAACCATGTCTGTGTTCTTCATATTTATGTGGAATTATAATTTCCTCTTCTTGTATAAAATATGCGGCTCTGGTAGATGTTTGCGATTGGTCGTGCTGTGCAAACACCGCCTCTTTTATGTGAACGCGCGCGCCGCTGGACTGGGAAACCCTGGGTTGACTGAACTAGTTGATAACCAGCGTCGTGATACAGCTTATGTGGGACCGCGGGTGTTAGGTTAGGTGAAGCCGGGTAACTGAAAGAAATCCAGGACATGTTGATCTCGCTTCGTAGTACAGGCCTCTGAAGTTTACCTTACAAAAACATATTTCCACTGAGTTAAAAATGAATTATTGACCTTTGAAATAGTTTGCAAAATAATCTCACCACAAGGTCTAGTAGCTTTGGAGCTTTCTGGAGCATCTACAGATGACGTTTTGCCAGTTTCTTGTGAGATTTTAGATATCTGAGCACTTTAAAGGCTTCTCGTCCATGTTGGCTTAAAAGCTGGGATTTAAAGTGCATTTTTGACCTTGGACATAGCACAAGAAGTTCTTTAAACGGTAAGAAAAAAGGGATATCTAGACAACTACAATCGTACTACAACTTCATCTGCTGAGGAAGATTGTCTGATACGAACTAAAGCTCAAGAGCAGCTGCTAATGTCTCCATGCTTTAATTTCCAAAATAATTTATTAGATTTCCTTATATATTCATATCCAATTCATATAAGAAATAGTTGAGATGAACAAACAGTAGTTGTTGATGGTGAGAGCTGTCTTTAGGCTTCTATAGATTTGTCAGTGAGTAGGTTTAATAGAGTTACATAAAAAGTACGAGTGCTCGGTCTACTTCCAGACCAACACCTAGAAATATTTAGTCACCACTGACCATTACGCCCCCTTTACATTGAGACATGTATGTGTGTGTGTGTGTGTGTGTGTGTGTGTGTGTGTGTGTGTGTGGCTTCATCATTTCACAGGGTGACTTCTGGTAAAAGGGTTGTAACCAGAATAGTTATTACTACAGAATAGAGTTCTTTTGAATTGCTGAGTGTTAGTTTTAGTTGCTAAGACCCAGAAAACCCCCAAAAACATTTCTTTCACTATCAGCTGTGAGATGCACGCACGCACGCGTGCTCACACACACACACACACACACACAGCTAATGCTTTTCTAGTCTTAGCAGCCAAGAATCACAACCCAGCACTGTTTGAAGAGACAGATCTAGATGTAAATCTCCGCCTCTCTCTCAGATAATTGTCTATCTATCCTCATGTTCCTCTCCGTTCGACTAAATCTTAACTGTGCTATGTGATGAGTAAGCCTTTAACACGTTTTATGGGTTGCTACATGCTGACTGAAGCACAGAGAGCACATAAACAAGATCCTAAGCTTCTTTTTTCTTCGTCCCTAGTAATTGTGTTGTGTTTAGTGCTGAGCTGATGACTCACTGTGACCTGTCCAGTCTCAACAAATCAATAAAAAAACTGCAGATTCATGACTTGCTCATTAAAAACGATCAGTGGGTGCTGATACAAATCAACCTTTTTTTATAGGTCCGTAGAGTAGTGATTAGCAGCCACCGCTGAAGAAAGTACAAATCTTTCTAAATAATTTGTATCGTGATACTCTAAAAAGGGATCATTTTCATCATGTATAGATGCCAAAACTCTCACATGCAGCATTTGGATATGATGATTATATGATTGAGCATAGCTTGTATATATTTCTAAAATGGAGGTATATTATAAATCTGAGCTATTTCAGGGTCTGCTGGTTTCCTGGTTGGCTTCACAGAGTGTGTGCAGACATGTCAACTTTAATAACAAAGTCCATGTGTGCAGGCGTGCATGCTCTGCACAAATTTGTACTCCATAGAAGCATTTATGTATCTTGTGGTCTTGAGTCCACGGTCAAGAGGCGTATTAAGAGTGTGTATTAGGAGTGTGTATTGGTTCGTGTCTTCAGAAACTGATGGTGGCACATCTGGTTGTGTTTAGGCCTGGAGACGAGCTCTGCTCTTCAATTTAGGACGGTTCCCACGGAGCACCTCAGGCTATTATTCAGAACAAATTCTGAGAGTCTTGTCTGCGTGCATTTTTGTGTGTGTGTGTGTGTGTGTGTGTTCTTCTGTTCAGTATATTTTGATGGGATGTTTGTGTCGTAAGCTTGAATTGTTCGCTGTGGCTTACATAGGAATGTATATGTACCTACAGCAAGAACCATAACGTACTGTAAGTTTACTATGAAGTGTGTGTGTGTGTGTGTGTGAGATGAACCAGGACAGACTTCTGTCATCTGCCCTGTGCTTATGTCGCTTCCTGATGGTCGTGAACATCCTGCGACCCCCAAATGTTTATGGACACAAATAGAGTTCAATTAGACTCTCACGTTATGAAACAGAAAGAGGTTCATTTTCAGGCCTCCAGGAGAGCACGATGAGAGGGAGAGATGAACAGAAAGGAGGAGGAATGTAAGATTATATAGGAGAGGGAAATATCCATAGAAGATTGATAAATAGATGACATGGAAAATGAAATGGAGATCAGTAGAAAGGGTGAACGAGAAGATTTCTGGGAGCAGAGAGAAAGAGGTTTATTCAACCTCTGATAAGTCATGCTGTCTCTGATGTCTTTGATGTTCAGAGAGGCATGCAAGGTGGGAATAGCCTCAATTAAAGGGGTGGCGATGATGTATGAGGGGATATATAATCTGAGCGCTCATGGCCATTGGGATAAACAGAGACTCAAAGGCCAGGACGCAGGCTAATCATAAGCTACACGGTTGACTTTCAATTAGTAGCAATTTATGGAGGAGAGAGGATGCCTTGTCTGTGAGCTTCGTGTGTGTGGAGCTGTAAACATGAAATAACCGGGCCAGTCATGAAAACTGCACCGGTCCACTGCAGATACAGTAGAACCAGTGAGGCAGAAAGGACGTTAAATCTTAACCTTAAAAGCATCGTTCAGTACCAGTGGTTTTCTATGTTTGAGTCCATTTATTAAAAGGCACTTTAGATTGCAACTCCATCATTTTCCAAACTGTGCTGCTGTGTTTCAGATATTTAAATCAAATTCTCTTGTTCCAGGCATCCATTGTGTTCAAATCATTTTCATATGATGTGGAGATGTATTAGTAGACTCTTGCTTTGGTTGTGTATTACAGCTTTGTGAACAGCAAGTCTGCATAAATGAGGAAACAGAGAAGACTTTTCCAATTAATTAAACTGTGTTACAGGGGAACAATAGTGTAACACTGACAAAAACTAAATGTAGACCTGATGTTCACTGGGATGTAATCAGTCGTGAGTCTGCTGATAGAATTTCTTCTTAATTTCTTACCATATGGTAAGAAATTACGGTACGGTATATACGGTAATCTGACCATACGGTAAGAAATTAATGGAAACCAGTCTAGAATGGTAAGAAAAAACCTGTTGCTGTCACGGTTTGTCAGGAAAGGATTGGACCCAAATGCAGTTTAGATGATTTATTAAACAAAAATGAGTCTTACACAAAGTCCTCAGGAAGGTAGCCAGGCAGGAACAAACAAAAAAAAAAAAAAACAGAATCCACAACAGGAAAGATCAGCACGGTACACAAAAACAGAATCCACGACAGCACAGAGACAGCATCCAACAGAAACCACAGCAACAGAATAAAATGATCCGACAAAAGACAAGGGAGACACAGAGACTAAATACAAGAGGTAACGAGGACTAACAAGGGACAGGTGATACAACAGGTGAAACAAATAAGACAATCACAAGGGCAGGAAACTAAAGACAGGAAGTAAACTAGACAAGACAAGGGAGACAAGACACAGAAGACTATAAAATAAAACAGGAAACAGAAAATCACAATCATGACAGTTGCATGGTCAGCGATAATAATTATAATAAAATGTATTCATATAACACTTATCAAAACCAAAGTTAGAAAGTTCTTTTTAAAGAACAAAAATACACATACAGTCAACACACACATGACAATATAAACCATAAACACATTTGATCAATTCATACATTCATGTACTACATATATTAATATACCAACCTGTGCACACTCATAAATACACACATGCAAACAAATGACCCAAATAAAGTTACTTAAAGCCTTATGATAAAAATACTTTTTTTCGTAACAATTTAAAAAAGGATACTGACTTTACAAATCTGAGGCAGGTTGTTCGACTTGAGGTGCAAGAGCAAAAACTTGCAAACATGCTTCATAGGCCTTTGATTAGTGTTATGCTTTAATTATATTGAGCCAAAAATCACATCAAAATGCTGTCAGAAATGCTTTCTTATGATGGTGAACATGGTAAACATTGTACCTGCTAGCATTGTGACTGTGAGCTTAACATTACATGACATCATCTTCTCTTGACTCTTGAGTTAGTCTTGTGTCCTGTCACTAAACTAATGTCAACTAATTTCTCCTTGGTGTTTTTCACAGAGTGAAGAATTCCACATTTATACTCAGTACTGCACCAACTACCCACGGTAAGACAGCATCCAAAGTGTGTATGTTTATGTCCGCTTATCAACCGCCTACTGTCCTATTGTACAAAACCCATCTTCTTGTTGTCATCTTATCTTGATCTCACCTCTGCATACCATCTTCCCAGCGTCTCAGGTAGCTCTATTGTGAATGTCGATCAATGCATTACCCTTTTCCCCTTCCTGACAAACTGACACGCTCCATAGAAGTCACCTCAGCAGGAGTCAAAGTGTCTACCTTCAGTTATGCCTCAGGGTCTCTCTACCTCCCTCCCTCCTTTGTGCCCCATTTTTTTTTCTTCCATTCTTTTATTAGCTGCCTATTGACAGAGTTACAGCTCATACTGACAGATTGGGCATTATAGTTGTCACCTTATCATATCTAACGCTGTTAATGTTTTAGTAAGCTTTGTGTGAGTGGGGTCCTATGGGAGGAATAATGTGGAGATTTTTGTGTCAGTGTGTATATTGTGTGTGAAACATGAGGCTATTCTTCATGCCAAGTTACACTGCACCTACCGACACACCTACTCCTCTGGCTACCATTTTTCTTTCACGTTGCATGATAAGAAAGGCACGTGGGGAAAAAACTATTTACAAGCTAATGATGACTAATTGAATGCTGATGTGTGTGTGACAGTGTGTGTGTGAAGGGGCTATTGTCAGCTGTTTGAGATAGACCTTCTCCCACATCCACAGCACAGCTGGTGACCCCAACCAAGGTCACACACACACACACACACACACGGGAGACACAACACAAACACACACACACACACACACAGAGGCTGCAGATGTATCATGGTCATGGTGCGCTCTAAGGTCGGGTTTCCTCCAGAACAATGTGAAGCCTGTGTGGAGCTTCACTGGAATTTAGACATGCAGACATACATGTGCGTGCGTGCGTGCGCACACACACACACACACACACACACACACACACACACACACACACACACACACACACTTCTTTCGTTTGTTAAAAAGGCTCTTTCTTCCCCAGTAGGTCACACAGCAAACTAGCTTCAGTAACCAGTAAATGCAGGTCAATTCATGCTGCCTCGAAAAAAATAAAAGCATAAAATGTCAATTGAGATTGTGATTTGAGGCTGAAATAGGACAATATTTTACTATCACCATTTATCGACCTTCAGTGGCATAAAAACAAAATTGAACGCCAACTGTAATTCAAAATTAATAGAATGTTTATTTTTTTGCATGTTTGTGTCTGATGTAATACACCCAACATTAGTCAGGGAAGCATGTTTAGGAAGAGATATTTTAATGGTCAGTATGAACAGGATGAATGATTACATCACTGTTTCAATGCACATATGGGCATGTGAGTATTGTTTTAAGGCAGACTTGAAAAAATGTGAACCTATCTTTTAATTGAAATTCCTCATGTGATTTTACCTTTGAAATTCAGGCTGTATAGACATACACTTTGATAATGTATTATTTTGCATTCATTTGTCATATATGTATCATAAACACAAAATGTGATGTTAATTTCAGCAAAAGACAGATATACAGACGGAGATCTTCAATCTTTACACACCATGCTGAAATCTCTGTTTTTTCCTTTTCTTTAGTATTATCTGTCAGGACATACATTACAACTCATCATCACTGTCAAATTATGGTTTACTACTCATCCCTGATATCTTATTCGCTGTGTTTTGTCTCCACAGGTCGGTGGCTGTGTTAACAGAGTGCATGAGGAACAAGGCGTTGGCCAAGTTTATACGCGAGCGCCAGGAATCTCTGAGGCACTCCTTGCCCCTGGGCTCCTACCTGCTCAAGCCAGTGCAAAGGATCCTCAAGTACCACCTACTGCTGCACGTATGTCTGTATCTGTCTCGCTCAAAAACACACTTACACGCAAACAATTATTCTTTACCCACAGAAATGCAAGTACAGGCACACCCTTGTAAGTGTATAGGACACTTAATGTTTTTTTGCTATACCAATACAAATGGATGTGTACGGTTGAATAACAGCATCACTGACTCAGCTCTCAGTGATTATCTCCATAGGAGAAGCCAAATGTTTAGACATATGGTGCTCAGTATGTATGTTCCTGTGTTTGTACGCCCTGTATGTGCTTGCGTTAGAGTGCATGTATACGTGTGTGTTTATGTGCAGGAACACACACGGAGGCCTGTATGAGTGCACCTCTGTGCATGTGCATATACAGAATGTGCATGTGCTGACTCCCAGCGTTTTGTGTGTCGTCCATGCAGGAGATAGCCAACCACATGGAGAAGGACACAGAGACCTACGAGGTTGTGCAGGAAGCCATAGACACCATGCAGAGAGTGGCCTGGCACATCAACGACATGAAGAGGAAACACGAGCACGCCGTTAGGTTGCAGGTACGACAAGCACAAAAGCACAAATTGAGAAAGATGCTATCAGTCTACAAACAAGTCTCCTGAATCCATGTTATGTAAAAAAATAAATGTTGAGCGTGTGATCTCCTCAATGACTGATCCTGCACACTTTTCACGTCTCTCATTACTCCAATAACTAAAACGGACGTGGTAGCTTTGAGCCTTTTCAAGGAGCCAATTCTTTTATTGTTCTGCACAACAGTTATGTGAAGTCTAGCTTTGAATCAGCCAAGGCTCTGATCCTCCCCACGTCTTACACAAGTCGCTTCGTTTTCCACTGGGCTAATGATGGCCTTGCATAAGGAGGGCACATAAAAGGGAAGCTTGTTTCTTTTATCAGCCGGGAGCCAGAAGGGTCAGATGAATGCAGAATGCAGGAATGTGTGTGGAAGCGTTCACTAGTCTGGAGAAAGGATTGCCTTGATAGAAATCTTCAGTTTTTGTTGTTTTGTTCTCTATATTATCTTTTTTTTTTTTGCTAACCTGTATGCATTTCTGTTTTTTTAGTTTTTTTAAGTGTTATTATTATCATCATCAATCTTTGAACACTTGCACTCATGCACACCCCCACTCACTATTTTCTGCATTTTCTTTTTTAACATTTTTTATCAGCTCAGCTTTATTTTTTGTGCGGTACCAGGTCAAATGTTTATTTTTTTGCAACAGGTTTTTAAATAAAATCATATGACTCTCCTCACTCTCTGTATTTCTGTGCTTTCTGCAGGAAATCCAGAGCCTGCTGACCAACTGGAAGGGCCCTGATCTGATTGGCTACGGAGAGTTGGTTCTCGAAGGAACGTTTCGTCTGCAGCGTGCCAAAAACGAAAGAACTCTCTTCCTGTTTGACAAGCTTCTGCTAATTACCAAGAAACGAGAAGAAACCTTCACATACAAGGCTCACATACTGGTCAGTTATTCTACTACAAGTATGACATTTCCCAAAGAGACACAAAAATATACAAACGTTTCTGCTCAGTAACTATATTTTTAACACGTCTTCCTTCCATACCTTTTGTATGTCTTTTCTGCAGTGCTGTAACCTGATGCTGGTGGAAGTTATTCCTAAAGAACCACTGAGTTTTAGTGTGTTTCACTACAAGAATCCCAAACTTCAGCACACGGTCCAGGTATAGCAACATTGCATAAGAGAGCGCACATCATCACAAAAGTCAAAAGTGTGAACGTAATTACATGTTTCGTTTGAACTGCACAGTTACCAGCAGCATTGAGCAAGAGTTCAATCAGAAAGTGTTAAGGTTATTGTGCAGGTGTCAAAGCTCACCTCGCTGAGTTGCTCAGACATGTTGAGTGTTTAGAGGCTAATGGCAGCCATTGTTGTTACCCAACCACTGTGTTTTGGACAAGCACTAAAAAATGAAAGAATCTGTGTGATGTAAGAAAGCCATGTTGCAAATGTTTAAAAGGTTTATCCCAACCCTCTCAGCTGCCTTTTAAAGGGCATGTCTGATATTATCTTCTCTCTGATGGTTTGCCCTCTGCCCTCAGGCCAAATCACAGCCTGACAAGCGCATGTGGATCTTACACCTCAAGAGACTCATACTTGAAAACCATCCAGCCAAAATCCCTGCCAAGGTAAGAGCAGCTTGTCTCCTTATAGCTCCCTCTCTGTTCATTGATGGCGTAAACACAGACTCCTTCATCTCCATCTTTCTTTCCCCCCCGCTTTTTCTCCTCACTTCCCTTTTATGTGCGCTGATGATCTTCCTCTCATTTATTTTCATTCGACCACAATCACTTTTCTGTGTCTTCACTGCCTTTGGCCATGTGCAAGTGGAAACTGACGATTCCTCTGCAGGGGTGAAGGTCATTGAGAAAGTTCACTGTGATTACACAAAGGCGTTACTTGTTAAGTGTCAAACTTGAGCACAATTGTTTGTAATGTGGCGCCACCTAGTGTCAAAGTTTATGTTCACCCATTATCCAACCTTGAACTCACCCTCATTTTTTTTATCTGAATTCTAGGCTAAGCAAGCAATTTTAGAGATGGATGCAATGCGTAAGTGCCAATTTATATATTTATAATTTAACAAAGCCACATTTTACAATATTTCTTCTGCCACAGCTTTAGCCATATTTATTGCATTTAATCATCATGTTTTTCACATCTTTTCTGTCACTTCTCCAGATCATCCCGGGTTTCATTACAGCCCTGATGGAGACAAGAAGGATTCATCTCAGACCAAGGAGGGTCCAACCCCTCGTAGAGGACGCAGGAAAGGTACCAAATTAAAGAAATTTACTGTATTTAACAATTACAGACATTGCAAGGCTAAACTTTAAGAATGAATCAATAATTTTTGACTTATAATATTTGACTTTCCAGAACCTCTATCCAAATTGTTGAAGAATGCCAAGCAGAATGCTGCCACAGACGGCGAAAAGGTAAGTGATAGCCAGAGATGATAAACAGTTTTCGGTTGAGAAGCATGAGTACACACACTCCCACTAAGGTTGGTTAATCCAAAAAATTGAAAAAACGTTAAATTCTTCTCTCCAGCGAATAAGTCTGGGTGCCACCCTGCTCTCGCCAATGTCCCAGCTGGCTTTGGGCACCATCGGTCGCAGCCGCAGCCTCATCAACCAATCACAGGAGTCCCTGGACCCCGGCGATCACTATGACCACAGTGATCGAGAAGAGGAGCCACATCAGCAAGATGCTGATGATGAAGATGACAGTGGCCTGGTGAGTTTAACCAGTGATGTTCATTACATATACACTTGTATGATTCCACTTTCATCTCTAGTCCTTCAAACATGTTGTTAATGCTGAAAACTCTGCATTCAGGGAGGCGGAAAGCGGCTGCGAGTCCCTGGCAAAAGCAGTAGAAAGAGGCTGAACCCTCAGGCATCTGTCGACAGTATAGAACAATGGAAGTCCTTCAACATGAGCACTTCGGACCTGCAGGTATTAATCAGAAATACACCATGGTAATTTAGTCTACTGTTTTTAGACTGCCTCAACTACGTGTAAAACAACAACTTCTGCTTTCCTTTTCCGCAGAGAGCCAGAGAAACCCTAGTAAGGGAAGGAAGTCGCCACCCACCGCTTCTCAGGACACCTAGAGTGACGGAGGAGCCTCCAGACACCCCCATCCCCTCTGTAATAGTCACAGAAAGTGACCATTCTGTGAGGAACATCTGGGCAGACCACCGTGCTCGCAGGGCCATGTTCCCCACCCGCCAGCGAACCATGCAGCCTGATGACGAGGATGAGGACATCTACCAAATGTTTGTCCCAACAGAGCAGAGCGCACCAGAACCAGAGGTACCCTCGGAGAGGTCAGAGGCCACCTCGTCGCCCAAGACAGCTCGACCCTGCAGCTGGCACGTTGAACAGGTGCCCACTGTGCAGATTGACCCTCCACCCAATGGGAGTAGAGTCCTGCGGAGGGCGAGCAGCGCAGGGGAGAAGGCTACAGAGGCTCGACAGAGTCCTGATGATGACTCGGCCGGTCACAGCAACTTGGAAGTGATCCACACTGAATCCTCCAGCAATGACCTATCTGGATCATCCTCAGCTGAGCAGCTGACGATAGACGATATTGAAAATGTGTATGACAACATCAGCTATGAGGACCTTAAGAGCATGGGCCTGGTCAGAAGAGACCCAGAGGAGTCACAGAGAGAAACTTCTACAGATGCACAGGGTTCCCAGGGCCAGGCAGCAAGGGTACTAAAAGCTCCAGAGGCTGCTGTGGTCACAGAGCCTATGATTGAACCAGACAGTTCCTTGGATAGCAATCGGCCCTCCACGCAGGAGGAGAGGCCATCTGGGACATGCGAGCTCAAGATAGTGGAGGAGAGCATCTATGACACCATCTGTTTCCGGGAGCCCCCATCAACAGAACTTAAAGGAATGAATGAATGCAACCAACTACAACAAAAGAGGGACAGTCTGCCGGCCTCTGAACAAGACCTGACTGAAAGCCTTGGGGTCTTTGTGTCCGAGGAGAGCCTTCACTTTGGAGAGGATGAGGGACCACCAGACACCTCCCATCCTGTCCCATGTTTCTTTGAGCCAGATTATTCCTCCTCGTCTGCCTCTGAGACCTTCTGTCAGCGCTCACAGAAAGGGGATAAGATGTCAGAGCAAGTCGATGAGATCTGGAACGATCTGGAAAACTATATCAAGATCAACGAGAAGAAAGCTGATCGACTCCCTGCTGCCTTCCCTGTTAGTGCCAGTGAGTCGCCTAAGAAGGCATCCTCAGTCAAAAACAGCCCTACAAAGAGCTCTGTTGTAATTAGTCCTCAAACTGCCAGCCCTCCAACCAAGAGTACCCAAGTACATCAGTCTAAACTCCCAACTGTCACCTCCACACCATCATTCACCATCCCAGTCATCAACCTCCCTGATCTTCTAAGTGAAGGCACCACTGCAGAAGAAAACCACAGCCCTGCTCCTACGTCACGCCCCCTTCCTGTCACCCCAGAGCCCCTCCCAGGCACAGTAAAGAGCATTCGTAACAGACTGGCTCGCCTCAGCAGCGGCAGCTTCCGCCTAGAGGATGACGACCTGGTGGAGCTTCCTCAACGAAACACCCCTCAAAAGGATATTCCCCTCAAGGACCTTCATAGCTTGTTTCCAGGAGAGTTGGCAGGTTTGGACTCCCCCCTGGCCTCCTCATCTCTCCTGCTGGGTGAGTCTGTGGACTTTGAACTGGAAAAATCAAAGAACCGGGTGTTCCTGATGGCACGGCAGTACAGCCAGAAGATCAAGAAAGCCAACCAGCTGTTGCGCATGAGGAGCATGGACCCTGGAGACGCTTGTACTCGGACCAGAGCTGAGAAGAAGCAGAAAGACCTGGCAGCCATCTTGGAAGAAAAGAAACAAGGGGGCACTGCCATAGGTAACCAAAAAACATTTAGCTCTTAGAACGATCATTTCTACCTAGTATTGTCGATTGTTGCGACTAAGAATGCACTAATCTGAACCCTAAAACCTGACCCTCTTCCCCATACCGAAACTCTGGGCATCTGCCAATACTCAGTACCAATCTGATTAGAGTGCTCTCTATTTCCTCCTTTCCTTTTGTAAGGTCATATAAAGCTTTACATCACGTCTTAACTATAAATTGAGACAATCATACACCATCATTTATTGATTTTAGGCTCGTGCAAATTTGATATCATAAAAATAACCTACTCACACCTTTACATGCTCTGTGCTCTCTCTTCAGGTGCAAGGATAGCAGAGTACTCTCAGCTCTATGACCAGGTAATGTTTAAGGATCCTCCCGGTCCTGCTGGCCCACATCACGCCCATCCAGGGCTGCCGTCTTCTCCGTCCATGCCTGAGACCTCCCTGGAGGAGGACTGGCTTCACTCCACTTACAGCAACGGAGAGCTGGCCAGCTTTGTCTCCGCATCCAGCGAGCTGGGTGATGCCCGGGCTTCTTCTACCCCGCAGCGCAGACTTACCTCCGCCTGCTCCATCCCTTCTCTCAAGACCTCCCCTCCCTCTCCAACCACCCCATCGTCCCAGAGATGGAGCTCGTGCATGTCGGCGCCAAGCGAAAAAGAGGAGCATGTGTACAGTTCCATTAAGAGACATCCTTCCTTTAATGCTCCATCTTCGCCCTCCTCCTCAAAGTCTTCCCCATCCAGTCACTGTCAGTCACTCAGCTCTCTGGGCAGCCAGCAGCAGCAGCAGAAGAACCAGTCTGGACTCAAATGTAACAGACCCACAGACAGACTCCACGGCCCCAGTCTGGGTCGCACTGGTCGGCAGAGTAGCCTCCCAGAGCGCTCTACCCAGGGACACTCAGACCTCACTTTACACGACGGTCAACAGGTGGTGGTCCTGAACCGTGCTTCTGCACTGAGCATACTCAACGCCACCCAGAACTACCTGGCTAATTTTAAGGACGATGGGGAAGATGATGATGACTATGTAGAGATCCGCTCGGAGGACGAGAGTGAACAGGAGCAGGACAGGTTGGCACGGCGGAACGGCAGCACGGCAGTCCTTTCCAATCAGGACCTGGGTCTTGTCCACTCCCAGAGTCTGCCATGCACACCGGCACACTCCTGCAACCCACTGATGTCTCTGGACCGCGAGCATCTGGAGAAGTACCTGTGGAGCGAGCCTCAGCAGAGCCAACCCAAAATCGTCCAGTCTCTGAGGGAGAAGTTTCAGTGTCTGAGCTCCAGTAGCTTCGCCTGAGTCTATCTGACAAATAAAAGCCAAATATATGTAAACATACAGCTTATAGCAACAAAAGGGACACTGCTGCTTTGCCTTGAATGCCCTCCTTCATTCAACATCATAGTCCACAAACATAACACATCTCTCAACATAGAGAACAAGTAATTTCTTTGATTGCAGCCATATTTGTAACAACTTATGTGAAACTCTCTGTTACAGTGCTTTAATGTAAAATACATGATAGGTTAATATTAATAGCAAAGCCTGCATGTGAGCTGCCTTAGCACTTCCAGTTTCAAACTGTCTTCTTGTGTGTGTTTCAAACAGATCTGGTTGTGAAACGTCAGCAAGTGTCAAAGCAAAGAAATGTCTCAGTCGCCGATTTAATTAATATTCAAAGGAATTCAAACTCTTTTATTGCTTTACTTGTAAGCCTTGTAGATATAATTGGAGTCATATTAATTGGTTCTGCTGGAGGACTTAGTGCCAATAAACTGTTGTACAGTTACCGTAGTTCAGAATATCTGTTACCGATTGTAAGAAATAAAATCTTGTTTGTGCGGTACTGAGGTACAAGCATCAAAATTCTGATGATCTTTGGCGGATCTTGACTCTCCAAGTTCTTTTTTTAAATTTGCTGTTAAGGTTATTTTAACTGCATTTTTAGCACTAATTAATCTTAACCTGTGTAGGAGCGGTGAACCACAGTGATGGCTAGTGTTTTTAATTGTGCTTACACTCTCAAACTGCTTTGAACAAGCAGCTTTTTCAAATTTGTAGTTCAAATTTGTGATCTTCCTATTTGCTACACATGCTAGATTGTCAGATTGCTTTTTTTAGCAATAATTATAACAAAAAGGTTGCAGCTGTAAAGAAAACATGTTGGCTAAGATCCAATAGTTTAAGTATAACTAGACTTAAACCTGTAAGTCTATTTGAAGTTATTGTATTTCACTCTACCTGCCACCTTTGTCATCAAACAAAAGGTATCACGCTTTAAAATTAAGAGAAGATGCTGATATTTTAGATAATCTGTAAGAAATCGGAGGGCTTCGTATTTATTTTGAATCTGTGAGTAAATCAGAGTTGTTTTTACATGTTATGGTCTATGGGCATCTATCACATAAAGTGTAATGTGCATCTCAACAAGTGGATGATTTTTTTTTAATCATACTAATTTTAACCTTTGTTTTTAAGAGAGACCACGAAGGAGAACATTAAGGAGAGATAGTTAAAAGACTACAGTACTGTATTTGGTGTATTTTTTTTAAATTTTATTTCAAATGATAGTCTGTTTACTTTGTTTACGTTATGGGACGCTCCCAACTGTCACACTACTGATTGCATCCACAGTCACAGAAAGAAAGTCACAACAAAGTTGGTAATCACTTTAATAAGATTCATACAACACAATTGTTTTCTCTCCCCTAGAAGCAAATCTGGTATTTACCTCTTTAAAAAAATAAATCACTAAAGTTGTACTATTTATTTGAAAACCTCCCTGTTATTTTGGTCCTTATCGCCATTAGCCACAGACAAGTTGTAAAATAAAGTATTTATTAAAAGATGGTTTTATTCAGATTAAGGGATAGACAAAATTTGAATTAAATACTGTGAATATTTTTTAATTGTAGGTTTTCTCTCACGCACTGCTTAAACACAAGTTCCAAATCAAAACAACACGTGAAAAGTTTAAAAGCACAATATCATGACCTAATGTTCATATCAGGAAACGGCTTAAAAGACAAGTTAGGAATATGAAGTATGTGTTTTTTCATTGTACATTTTGTCCTATGTTTCACTGGTGGGGATTGTCTGTCTTTGTTGACTTTTTTTTGCACTTTTCTGTCTTTTTTTACGTTTTATTTGTAAACACTTTGTAAAGATGTACATTTTAGGAAAGTTATTCTTGTATGCCATAGGTATGCTTTATAATGCTTTAATGTTTAAGTTAAGTGTAATGTATTTTTTTTAACTGCCTAGTTGTCATTGCAAAACAATGTATTGGAGGTATTAAATTCAGATTAAACTCATCTCGGTGTTTTTGTGATATCGTTAAATAAATATAAATATATCAGTTTATTATAGAATGCAGCAAATATGGATATTATCACACTCCCATAATTTTCAACATGATGCTTGGTGACCACTTGGTTATTACATTTTGGTTGCTATCTAAAGAAATTAAGAAGTTATGCCCACATCACAATTATTGTCCAAAAAAGACAAACTCAGATATGTGTATAGCCCAACCAATCATAGATTTTTGAGGCCAATGCCAATAACTGAATTTGAGAGATTAACAATTTTTATTTAATTTTATTTATGTAGAACAATATATATAATAATTTTATTAATTAATTAAAGGGTTTGTTTTTTTAGAGATATTTCTAAGGACACTTCATGGCTGAAAACTAATCTCGTCAATACTCTGGTGGGCAAACTATGAGAGGGTTTTCACGACGCGTCATCAGACCCGAAGTCGCCATGTTGGAGGTACTCCGCATCACAACAAAGCACAGGAACTGAAGTAGATCCCGAACGGTGTCAAGGAAAATGGTTAATTATTGCCGTGTTTTAGATTGTACCAATAGGTCAGACCGAGCAAAACATTTGGAATATTATCGACTTCCAAAAGTTATTAAAAACCAGGGGAGAGGAATGCCAGAAGTTATCAGAGGGAAGGAGGCGCTTGTGGTTGGCAAAGCTCAACCAGGATCTACGAGGGAAAACTCTGTCTTGTTCGGTCTTTGAAATGAAAAACAAACCCATTGAGAGTCACTTGGCTACACCTTGAGTATCACAATGATATCATACAGTTAAGGTTAGGTTGATTAAAGACGTTATTGCATTACTTACTTTGGCCTTCACAACACGGTTGTTAATGACTTGGTACTGCATCTCCCTCACCCATCCACACACCATCTGGTTATAAGCCTCCAAACTTTTGTAGGATTTAAGGTCTTCCGCTGTGTATGGGCTCGGCGAGAAAACCAGGTAGTTGACTATATCGGTATATGCAACTGAAGAAAGAATCACCGGGTCGCCATGGATCCAAGTAGGGATCTGCACCGCCAGTAAACTGTAATTTCTCAAAATATCGCGCCTTTTTTGTGGTCCAAGTCCGTCCATGCATTTGCATATTGGACGCGTTTTGATGAGCTCTTCTGTTGTTTAGACATAAAGTATTAAAGTATCCAAAGTGCACAATACTCCATTACTCCATTCAGTTGTTTACACCGAGTGCCTCCAATATGGCCGCGCATCCAGGTTACCGCCCAGAACGTGACGTCGGTGAAAACCCTCTATATGTAGCTACATTTGTATCTTATCTTATCTCAAACATATCTGACATTCTGTACTACAATTTCTTGTTCCGTACACTTCTATGTGATAATAAATAGCTCAGCTAATATATCCGGACATGAATAAAACACATACAATTTAATACAATACAATTCATACTTCCACAACAGGTGCACTATTAAAACATGAACGTTGTCACCATACATTCAATAATAATCAGAATCAACAGCAGAGGGCGCACTTGCAGCCCACCATAAAATATATACACATAAACAAGAACCAAGAAGAAAATAGACATGCTGGGAAATGTAGTTTATAGGAAATAACTTTACAAAGCATTATTTTCTAATTTGATAAGGGAACTGGTTGATTTAAAATGTAATTACAAATTCAAAGTTGAGATCCTTTACATAATTAGAAGCCCTTATACTGTAATTTCCGGGGGGTTTTGGGAAAGATTTTCTTCTCGAACCTTCTCCATTCTGCTTATTGCCGGTTTACCCATAGTGCACTGCGTAGCTTCCTTTCTTCTTGGTTGTGTGGTGGTCCAAAATGTCTCTATTAGATGGTCCGTTAAATGTGCTCGGCCAGAGAACAACTGGCGAATCTGTTCGTACTCAAAATGGTGAGTTGTGGTGCTCTTTTACTTGGTGTTTCATATACGCTTCATGTATTTTCTGTGCGCCACGAATGATCGACGGGAGAAGGGATTTCATTTACTGCAAGCGCCACACGTGTGGCTAATGCTAATGCTAGCTAACTTTTATGTTAACTTTAAGCCTCTGCTGCTTCTCTTCTGACATTCTGCAAAGTCTGCTATTTTTACACAATGTGCAATTTACGCCAACATTTAGTTGTGAAGTTGTAATCCCTTTTCAGTACCTTCCACTCGCATCACCATGAATGGACGGCTATGCTAATGGGATAGAAAAACACTGTCATGGTCTGAAGGTGTGGCTAGCTTACTGTGAGCCCCACTCAATAAAATGACAGAATATGTCAATGACCGATGTATTATTACAAGTTAAGTCAGACGTGTTACGTAATGTGCCAGCTGTCTTTAAATGCAAATAAAATGTCGTTATTTAGCTATATTATTTGGCACGGTTGATCATTTGTTAGCACTGCACTGCTGTGTACTAGGTTCGAGCCCCGGTCCAGGGACTTGGACATGTTCTCAGGGTGCTGGGTTTCCTCCCACCATAAAGACAGATAGCTACATGCTAGGATCTCCTGCCATTGACGTAGGTACCCGGGCTGCGCACTGCTCCTAAATAGTCAGGATGGGTTAAATGCAGAGGATGCATTCCTTGTAGGTGTAAAACTGTACTTGGTAAATAGAGGATATCTTATTCCATTATTTTGTGCTTTTAGCTAGTAGCAGCTTTATTCTTGTCTTTGCAGTCATGGCCGCATCATCCATCGCCAACATCGTCAAGAGTTCCCTGGGACCCGTTGGCCTCGACAAGATGTTGGTGGATGACATTGGGGTCTGTGTCACATTCAACAATATGTATTCCTTTTATTAGTCCTTTTTAACCCTATTTGAAACATTGTGGTCTGAGTTGCTCACCTGTCTCTCATATTATTGTGTGACAGGACGTAACCATCACCAACGATGGAGCAACCATTCTGAAGCTGCTGGAGGTGGAGCACCCAGCGGCCAAGGTCTTGTGTGAACTGGCTGACCTGCAGGACAAGGAGGTCGGAGATGGGACCACTTCTGTGGTGAGTAGGGTCAACAGCTGCTCCAATATGGTGTCCGAGCTTAGGAGTAGATCGCTACAAGCTCCTTATACTCTCACAGGGAGAATGCACTCTGCTTGGTAAACATAATTCTTGCTGTACACATACTACTGAGTTTAGTTTGTTTGTAAAAAAAATAAAATAAATAACTGTCCTGTTTTAGTACCATGCATCTGCCTTTTAATACGGATGTGTGGCTATGCTAACAGGAGAGAGAAACTGTCCTTCAGTGTCTGAAGGGGTTGAGCAGCCTTATTTCTGCCACCCCTAATGAAACGATGGTACAATGTGAAACGATGAAAAAAACTTACCTTTACCTGTAGCTTTTTTTTCTTTTTCTAACAAATTATTCTCAGTTGGTATATGAAGCCAATGTCAGTTTTAAGTTATGTATATAATGTGACATCATTTTAGGTAATTCTTGCTGCAGAATTGCTAAAGAGTGCAGATGAGCTGGTAAAGCAGAAGATTCACCCCACGTCAGTCATCAGTGGATATCGTCTGGCATGCAAGTAAGATGTCAACATTGAGAGCTACTCTTTACTCTGTTCAGAAGGGTTTCTGAATGGACCCAGATTATTGCTGGGTGCTTCAGATCTGTCCAGATGTTTTGACATGCATACTTGCCTTTTTGTTTTCCAGGGAAGCAGTTCGCTACATTAATGAGAATCTCACTATCGCAACAGATGAACTGGGGAGAGAGTGCCTAATTAATGCAGCCAAGACCTCCATGTCCTCCAAAATCATTGGAGTGTATCCTTTTTGCTGCACTATGCATAAAATGTTTTGTTGCTGGTTTTCTATTCCTGGTGTTTGCAGGCAGGGAGTAATTGTTTAAGTGAATAAATACCTATCTGCCTTAACCCCCAAGCCCTCAGTGATAGTGATTTCTTTGCTAACATGGTGGTTGATGCTGTCATTGCTGTGAAGTTTGTGGACAGCAAGGGGGTGGCCAAATATCCCATCAACTCGGTTAATGTGCTGAAAGCCCATGGCCGCAGCCAGAAAGAGAGCTTCTTGGTTAATGGTTATGCGCTGAACTGCACAGTTGGATCACACGGTATGTTTAGTTATTAGTGTGTGTGCGAGTTGCTTTAAATTCCCAAATTTAAAATGCAACAATTTACTTCAAAGCATTGTGTAATGCTTAATGTATTACCATTGCAGCCGATTAAACTCCCATTTAAATTTGCTGCTATGTCTCACCTGATGGCGTAAGCAGTGATACGCGTGGGAGACAGTACAATGGCTTTGAAAGGAATATAGATGCAGTAGTTTGTAAATTGCATCGCAACCTTTCTAGCCAGACAGAGTAATATCCCAAAGTAAAATACGTTTTAGTTATTTTGTCTTCATACTGTCAAGTTCCAAGGTGTTTCCTCTGAACTTGCAGTTTTGTGTTTTTTTTTTTTTTTCTCTAAAGAAATGGTTAAGCGTGTCGTCAATGCCAAGATTGCTTGCCTGGACTTCAGTCTGCAGAAGACCAAGATGAAGATGGGAGTCCAAGTCATCATCAATGACCCAGAGAAGCTTGACCAGATCAGACAGAGGTACATACTATTTTTCTCCTTGCACTGTCAAAATGCATCCTTAAGAATTTTCCCATTTAAATTTGCTGTGATGCTGAATCAATAGTTTACACAGTGATACGCGTGGGAGAAAATATAAGCAGCCCTGATATATGGCAGCAGTTTCTCTAAGCTGTTGTACCAGTATTGTGGGCTGGACAATTTTGTATTTATATTATATTGTATCTAAATATAAGTGCTGAAACTGAATCAATATTGGATTATGTTGCTTCAGGGAATCTGATATTACCAAGGAGAGGATCCAAAAGATTTTGGCATCAGGTGCCAACGTTATCCTGACCACCGGTGGCATTGACGACATGTGTCTTAAGTACTTTGTGGATGTCGGAGCCATGGCAGTGAGAAGGGTTCTTAAGAAGGACCTCAAACGCATTGCCAAGTCAACCGGAGGTAGGGTGGAAGTATGCCGACGTTTGTGCTGATTCACCTGATTGGCTTTTGTGTTACTGGTCCAAACATCTGTGTTCATGTTTTAATTTCTTGGTCAAGCCCTTATATTCAGTGCTTTAAACTAATAGTAAATATCATGGTGACGTGGGTTGTGTTTGTCCATCTTCAGCCACCGTCTGCCCTTCTCTGACCAATCTGGAGGGAGAGGAGACGTTTGAGGCCACTATGCTCGGCCAGGCGGAAGAAGTTGTGCAAGAGCGCATCTGTGACGACGAGCTCATCCTTGTCAAGAAGTAAGAACTGCAACACTATATAGCAATGTTTTATATTTCATACTAACTATAAAGTACTTCTAACACAATGCAGATTCATAGTCATGTCAGTACAACTGTAGGATCACAACCTTTCAGTGCATTCAACTGTACCTTTTCTATAGTAGTAGGCAGGAGTTGTCATTAGGGCTAGGTACTGAATTTAATACTTTTTAGGCACCGACCAAATTGCCTCAGAAGTATCGAAAAATGCCTCAGCTTTCAATACATAAGGAGTAAATCTTATCAGCGCCAGTGAGCCCATGCAGCATGCTTCTACCAAGATCTAATAATGCTGCTGATTGGCTGTCTAACATTACACGTTGAGAGGCAGGCAGGACAAACTCTAAGTTACGCACAGAGACAGGGCTCACGTAGGTAGGAGCTGAAAAATAAATAAGATTTGGGTCGTAATTGGTATCGAAAAAAGTAACATTTAGGAACCGATATTGAAATTTTTGAACGATACCCAGCCCTAGTTGGGATAAACTTGGACAATGGAAAGGGTTTGCATGATCTGTATTCCCTTATGTCTGTCTACAGATACATTTTCTACAGTCTGACACGTTTACGGTACTGATTCTGTTTTCTCCTTTTGAATCCCCTCAGTACCAAAGCACGCACGTCAGCATCCATAATTTTGCGTGGGGCCAATGACTTTATGTGTGACGAGATGGAGCGTTCAATGCATGACGCTCTCTGTGTAGTCAAGAGGGTGCTGGAGTCAAAGTCTATAGTGCCAGGAGGTGGCGCTGTGGAGGCAGCTCTGTCAATCTACCTTGAGAATTATGCTACCAGCATGGTGAGCCATATCCTATGAAAAACCTTCTTTTTTTTTTTCGTCAAGCATGCAGCGTGTGGGTATCTGGGGTTGTTTGTGTTAATTTGTTTTTTAAGCGATGATTAGATGTTGGTGTATGTAGTTTTGTTTGTAAGCCTGTTTTCCCCAATGCTAAGATGTTGCTCATCATCTGTTTCTTCAGGGTTCCAGAGAGCAGCTGGCTATTGCTGAGTTTGCCCGGTCTCTCCTAGTCATCCCCAAGACGCTGGCTGTAAATGCAGCGCAGGACTCCACGGATCTGGTGGCCAAGCTTCGGGCCTTCCACAATGAGGCTCAGGTTAATCCTGAACGCAAGAATCTCAAGTGGTGAGTCTTTCCTTACTGCACCAGTCATGAAACTGTAATGTCAGTTTCCATTTAGTGAAGTGGCACTATGGATTTAGTCTGTTAGTCTTTTTTATTCCTGTTCTTAACCGCTTTAAGTCGTATCATATTAAAATGAAACTCTTTGGGTTTGACATTTAAAAATTTTTTATGCATTATAGACCACTAATCAATAAATGAAGTAAATCGGCAGATGAATCGTTAATAAAAATGTTAATTGCAGCCCTAACCTCAACTTGCTGTTACCAATTTAAAACTATAAAATGGAGGCAAAACACTACAAAATAAAGATGCAGGATTTAAGGAGATTGTACAGTTTGATGATCCTACTTCATTTAAAAACAAGTCATTTCTTTTGAAGTTTGACTTTCTCAGCTACTATGTGAACTTGTGTAATGTGGGACATTCAGTATTTGACCACTGTTTTTGTCTTGTAGGATTGGTCTGGACCTGGTCAACGGCAAGCCAAGAGACAACCGCCAGGCTGGCGTGTACGAGCCCACCATGGTTAAGACAAAGAGCCTCAAGTTTGCCACTGAGGCTGCGATCACCATCCTTCGTATCGACGACCTCATTAAACTGTTCCCAGAGCCGAAGGAGGGCGGGCAGTCGTACCAAGATGCAGTGCAGTCAGGCTCTCTGGAGGGTTAAAAAGGCTCTGATTGGTCCTGATATGTTCATCTGTATTTATGCGTAAGGAGCTTTTCATGGCTGTCACTCTAGTGTAGGCCATGCACTTTGCCTGTTTACTGTTCTCCCACTCCCTTGCTTCCAGAGGAACTGTAAGTGATTTGTTTGTTTTTGGACACTTAATAAAGCTCCAATGGTTGTAAATGACTGTTGATTTGTTAATTCAGATTGGCTAGCTGTGGTTATTGTGCACGCTTTGATAAATAAGTTGACTATGGCTTATCATTCTTTATTGATATGTAGAACAGATGGATTACAAGAAACATTTTCACAGACATCATGCATATACAGGAAGCACGAAGTTAGAAGGCTAGCGTACTTAACATTATGGCACTGTTTCAGGGCTGCCGTTTGCTCTAAAGTGGAATGTTGATAGAATCCTGTGTTTACAGCAGTCTGAATCTGAGTGCTTGAAACTATCAAATTACACCACAATTTAAAAATGATCTATGGAGTCGGTAGCATGTCTTCCATACTAGGCACTAAAAGCCTTGCGTTTGCAGTTTGTTTCACTTTTTTTTCTGTACAGGTAACTGAAAACAGGTCCCCCTCATTGATTGCTTAACAGCAACTACAAATTGCAGCATGCCGCTTACTTGGCACATCTAATAGCAGCACGTTTAAGCTGTAAGTATACACTAGATTTACATTATCTAGACATCTTAAATCCTATAACATTAAGTCACATGCTACACAGCTATTACCTGAGGAAGGGTTAATTTAAAGTTCACAGTGAGAATGGCAAGCTATTGTTGGATGGGATCCAAGATAAGAACTGGAAGAACAGAGGTCAATCATTTTATATCATGTCCTGCAGTGTAAACAATTTTAAGTATCCCTTATACATTAAAAAGATGAGTTCAATCTGTGAAGCAGAATTAGGGTTTCCTCTCAAACCCTCTCTACGCACATGGCAATGCCCATCCCTCCTCCAATGCAGAGAGAGGCCACGCCCTTATGGCCTCCAGTCCTCTGAAGTGTGTGCAACAAGGTGACCAGCACTCTGCAGCCAGACATACCAATGGGATGACCCAGAGAGATGGCACCGCCATTCACATTCACCTGAGGAGGACACAAACGTGTTGCCATGCTATTCCAACTTAGAAATGTGGAGTTTACACACGTCATGCTGTTATTGAACACACTGGAGAAATGACCAGATGTACTGTTGGTGATGCCGGGGCCGCACAAGTTACCTTGTCTACATTAAGGCCAAGCTCTTTAACGACAACAACAGACTGGGCAGAAAAAGCTTCGTTGATCTCAAATAAGTCGACTTGGTCCAACTGCCAGCCTGCTTTCTCAACCTATCCAAGGAGAACAAGACAAGAATGACAGAATAATAAAAGGCAAAAGAAGCATTTCGCAAGTGTTTGTTCATTTTGGTGCTACGGATTTCTCACCGCTTTCCTGATGGCTGGGATTGGTCCAGTTCCCATGATAGACGGGTCAAGGCCAGCTTGAGCACACGATACGATTCTGGCCATGGGTTTTAGGCCACGTCTTACAGCCTCTGATTGGCTCATTAGGACAGTTGCTGCTGCTCCATCATTAATACCTACAGTTAAAAAAAATAGATTAACATGAAAAATAACATGCATTTAGAAAAAAAGCTGGCACTAAAAATGTCAGCAGTGGCAGACATCGGTTTGGTTAGTAAACGTCAGTGACATTGTTTGTGTCAAATGTTGGACCAACTTTCAAACCTGAGGAGTTCCCAGGGGTGACTGTGCCACTGCTGTTCTTAATGAAGCAGGGTCTGAGTTTGGACATGTTTTCCATGTTGCTGCCGTGGCGAGGAAACTCATCCATCTTCACCTCCACTGGACCTGAAGATAACAGATTGTTACAGTGCATGCACACTAAGGACACATGAGACAATTTCTCGATAGTTCAACAGTGAGCAACTCCTCGCCTTTTCTGGATGGCACCATGACTGGGACAATCTCTTGATCAAAATGTCCACATTTCTGTGCAGCCTCTGTTTTGTTCTGGGACTGGACAGCAAACAGGTCCTGCTCCTCTCGACTAACTTCCCACTGCTTTGCCACATTCTCAGCTGATAAAATATATTAACAAGATTTAATGCTCATCAAGATGTGTGACAATCAGGCTTTTGCCAATGTATATTCTCAGCCATGCACACCTGTGATGCCCATGTGGTAGCCATGGAAGGCGTCTGTCAGGCCGTCAGCCACCATTGAGTCCTGCAGGGAGGCATCGCCCATCTTCACACCTGCTCTCATTTGCAGCGTGTGAGGAGCCTTAGGTGGGACCAGGAAACAAACTGTTTTATACAGTCTTATCATCGAGGAAATATCACTCTTTTCACCCCTTGACCGCTGGAAAACATTGGGCCTTGTGCAAGAACATTTTTATTAACTTATTATGTATATATTATATTAACTACTTCTGTGAGCCTTTTTCGTGAACAAGTATTCCAAGTCGGATTCACTTAACACTCTAACTGCACAAAATCTTGTTTCAACTTAATGAAATCCACCTGTTCATGAGATTGGCTCGTGAGCATGACCAACACCCCTAATACTGCCATATAAGGCCACCTGAATAAAAAGAAGTAGAGTAAAAATGAAGAATTTCACACCGCGGAGCTTCAAGTCCTGCTGTTGGAAGCAGACAAAAAGATAAGATTAGCAGAGTCAGTAGTCGTATTTAGAGTGAGTGTTCTGATATAAAATGAGATGCTAAGAATAACAGATGCACAACACATCTACACCACTCAAGAACTTTGTTTATCCCTTACAAGTATGACAAAATTGATGAGTGCTATAAATTCTCTTAAATCACTCATACATGCCACTTAAAAACAGATCAGTTCACACAAGTGGTTCTTGCATGAGGCCTGTTGACTTAATTTTGTTGATACTTCTAGGGTTGGCTATCTTTTTAAAATGTTTAATACTAGAGCCATTTAGATATCCAAAGTGTGATACTGAAAATACTTTATACATTCATTTGAGTAATCTACATGTTTTCTACAAATCTATTTTTCAGTTTACTACACCATATTTCTCAAATATTAAACATTGTATACACACAAGCAAAGCAAGTAATACTTTTTATATAATCATATACTATCTGATCAATGCATTAGTATATTTATAATAGGCTTTTAAAGAAGATACCCACACAATCTATTATCAATCTGATATAATTGCAATTTCATATTCCTCTCTGACACTCCTTGTGTCATAACCTACCCTGCTCATACTCTCCATGCCCCCTGCCACCACCACGGTGGACTCTCCAGTCTGGATGGACTGAGCTCCCAGACACACAGCCTTCAGCCCAGAGCCACACACCATCTGGCAGCTCCAGGCCGGGACAGGGTAGGGGATACCTGCCCCAACACTGGCCTGACGTGCTGGGTTCTGCCCATGACCTTAAGGACAGAAAGGGGAAAAACAAAATGGAGACCAATGAGACAAGGTGAGTTTGATGGTTGAGTGAGTGCAAATATTGTGAAAGAGAAGCCGTATCTTGCCAAACAACAGTTAACACAACACATGTGATATGGGAAACAGAATATAAGACCTATGCCACACTTTTATCTCACTGATTTCCTGAGCTTTCACCTGCTGTTAGGACGTGTCCCATGATAACCTCAGAGACCTCTTCTGGTTTCACCCCAGCCCGCTTCAGAACATCCTTGATCACAACTGAACACAGGTCAGGCAGAGGCACTGTGGACAGAGCACCGTTTAAGGACCCTGTGTAAAAATAGAGTGAGAAAATATTGAAGGATGAGCACATAATCCGGGACATATAGGAGGGTTCGACGCACTGGAACACCATTCATTTTACATGGCGATAGGAGATAAGACTTCTTTTTAGGTTGACACCGCCCAAATAACTAATCAAAGGCAGTATCCAATGGAAGATCTTTAGGGACAAACTGTGGTTGTTTTGTTGGTGTCCGTTTTAGTGCTAAAATGATTAGCCGATTAGCTGATCAAACAAAATATTATTTTATCTTGGGAGCATTGGATGGACAAACTAAGTAACTTAAAGATGTCACCAATATCATATACGTAGATGTGGACACCATTAAAAAGCAACTCAAACACACCTGTTTAAACTTGCCTGTGTCGTGCTCATTGACGGTCGTGCTAATACATTGTTGACTTTAGTGGATACGCAGTGGTTTGTCTTGTCAACTTAAATGTATCACATTTTGGAGAGGAACACGCCCAACTAGCTCTGACACACTGGACATGTTGTAGATAACCAATGGTAGGACGCTCGTGCTCCGTGGCACTATGACCAGCCAGCCAATCGATGGCCACAGAACACTCCACACATGAGGGAGCCAATCAGAGCTCTACAAGACTCGGCGTATTTTATTGAATGACATCAACCACTTTGCCAAATTAAACAGCACAATTGATAAATTAGCTCATGCGACTATAAGTAACGTTACATACAAAGAAACACGATGGCTACATTCAAAATTAATTGCAAACAACCGTTATTTTGACCACCGAGACAACGAGCCAGTGTAACGTTAGCAACAGTAAAAAAGCAATGTTAGCAAACTGTTTTAAATGAACGCGTATGGCACTAAGAGGGATATTAAAACTTACCAATTGGTGTCCGTGCAGCGGAGACGATGACAACAGGCTCGGAGTTCATTTTTGATAAACGGCTGGTGTAAGTTGGAGAGAAGCTTGCTTCAAAATGTTGCTGCTGTCTGTCCACACCGTGAGCTCTGTTGACACTGCCGCCTGCCTGTCCTGTCAGAGCTACACAGATATGTGCAAGTGTAACTGGTGGGGAGATGCGCCACAGTGCCACCACGTGTTTTGGAGGGGTGTTCATTCATTATAATGGGCTGGATTAATTTAAATTTTAAGTTTTTATTAGTTATTTTTTTTAAACTCCTACTACTATATATATTCATATTATATTATGCTTTCCAAATAAGTATCTATGGTTAGGGTAATACTTGTATTTTGTTAAAACTTACCCAAGGAGCAGCCTTTTAGACCCAGTGGGGTAGATTGAGGCGTTTTGAAGAGTTGTTCTTCACTTGAGTAAAGTAATGGGTTTCCATATTAATGTATTGATGGGTAGTAATAATGGGTTTCACTCTGTAGTATTAAAATCTTTATTGGTATTTGGTCAGTACATGAAAAGGACTGAAGTCAGAATAATATGAACATCGCATATAAACTACTCACAATTCAACAGTCTTTTGAACAGAATTTTTTGTCAATGAAAAATTAAAATTGCATTAAAAAAAAAAACACAGGCCAACATCTAAAAATGACCTTGAATATTGCGAAGCTACTGTAATTCAGTGATTTTACTGACTTTTGACGATGAGTTACAACACCAGATGCCTGATTTCAGTGTCAAGAGCTCAAACGAGAACAGCATAGACATGCTCAAAGAAACAGCAGAATGAAACATACATCCACTCAATTCAAATCTAACATTAACCCATACCTGTTATATCCCTGTTTAGCAACACAAATGTGACAGAGGCATCACGATAGGCAAGGGGAGGAGAGTGAAAACCAAATATCTTGGACAGCAGAGCTGCGTTACAGACTATGCATTTGTTGCCTTGTTTGTATATTGTATAAAAAAAAAAGAAAAGACGGTACATGTCAAAATACATTACAAAACAGCACTGTCGCTCGTGCTGGAGTCCAGGCCGTTCTGAGAGTGCCGTGACCCTGCAGTCCTGGTGCCCTTGGTCACCAGGGCAGCCTTGTCCTCATGGGGGTCGGTGGTGGAGTCTGTGTCATTCGAGTGCTGAGTCAATGACGTCTCGCTGCCTGTCGGAGAGTCCACGCTCTCGTACCCTGCACTCAGCTGGCTCCCGAAACCCACAGGTCCTCCAACTCTCCCAGCAGCAGTCTGACTCCCTGAAGCCTCCTCAGAGTGGTTGGACAGTTTGGTCTCAGTTTCACCAGGGCTGGAAACCATGGGGGACATGGGGAAGTCTTCCTCAGTGCTGCTGACTTCCCGGTACAGGCTGGGTGTGGTGGTCTCGCTCCTCTGGGATGAGTTGCCATTGCTTGGTCCGTTGGAGACCCTCCCGTAATCTTTACCCATTGGTTCAGAGGGTGCGCTGGCCTGCTCAGGCTGGGTGGACGGTTCAGCGGACGAGCAGGAAGCAGTGGGTGAAGTCCTGCTGGTTCCTGCTCCGGCCAATGCCCCCTGAGTTTGAGACAGCTGCTGACGAGACTCTTTCAACTGCTGCTGCAGGACAAGGATGGTGCTCTGCATCCCCTCCACCTCTTCATCTAGCTGGATGATAAAGTCATTCAACTCTGGGAGAGACAGAGATCGGGAACCGAGAAAGAACAAAGTCAAAAAAATCTTATCGACAGTAGAAGAAAGATGTACAAATGACAAGCAGTCACACTTGGTAAAGTAAATATGGTCAGGCTGCGAGATGTGGATGCTGCTCGTGTTCTCACCATCTTGACTGCTCTTGAGCTCCTCGCTGTATTTCTTCTGCAGGGCCAACTCAGCCTCCAGCTGGGCGATGCGTCCCTGGGACATCTGCCTACCCAACTCCTGGTTTTCCTGAATCAGCATTCGACACTTGGCCATCAGTTTCTTCCCTGTTTGGCTGTAAGGGAAACAAGTCTCACATCACGCAGTGAACCAGGAGACAAACACAACAGGCAAAGAGATGCCATTGATCCTGTTCTAACTGCCTGATCTACAAGCTAAGGGTCAACTTAAACTCTCCAACCTGGCCGTCCCTTAATGGCTCTAGTCACAACAGGATTTTCATTAGGTTGGCAAATATCTGTTTTGTACAAATAATAGAAATTATTTTCTTGTAAAAGACCCAAAGTACAAACTCACACTTTTCTATAACTAAACGCTAAATAATGAGTACGTTTTAAAAATGTAGGATCCTCACTGTGGTTGAAACCCAAAACAAGTTACCTAGACCCACATTTCTGTCCATTCTTACACCGCAACTTAATTCACTATGTGCACATTGAAGAAAAGTGAGCACCTTAAAACCGTAGCAATTCTGTCGCTACCAAATTCTGAAATTTAAATGCACTTGCTACATCACCGAGTGGGAGGAAAAAGCAGAATACAAAATTTAACAGGGTAATATTAGAATGACACACTACAAGAAACCCTCCAATTTCAACATTAACCCTTAACTATGAGTAGCAAAAAAGGAAATATTCACTGTAGAACCTGGTACTGGTTTAGTGTAGTCATCCCTTTAAAAACACACAGGAGCAAGTGTTTCAACAGTAAAATCAGACTGCCTTAGGCGCTGCTTTCTCAACTTCACAACAGGTTGATGAATTCTCCAACAGTCCAGCACACCTGTTATTTTAACGTTAGCTGTTTTTGTGGCTATGCTTTACAAAAGACCTAATAAGAAGCCAAATTTGCAAACAAATGACAGGCATACACGTTATTTAAAACCATAACTAACTGCCATCTATTTAGTCTATAAATGCCTATGGAAGTCATTTGGCCAGTGGAAAAGGAAATATTAACAGTAATGGCAAATAACTGTCCCCT
Source organism: Sander vitreus (assembly GCF_031162955.1). NCBI lineage: Eukaryota > Metazoa > Chordata > Actinopteri > Perciformes > Percidae > Sander > Sander vitreus. Next base: position 11,864,819 of record NC_135872.1, read on the forward strand.
ATAGAAGCAGTCATCAAAAGTGGTGAAAGCTCAGAAAACCATGTATGTTATTCTTACTTTTTTGTCATAAAAATGCTATTATACACTGAGCATTTGGTTAATTGCATTTACTGCATTTCTTCTCAATTGACAGTTATAACCATTCATTTCTCTAGACGACTGGGCAGACGCTTGCATGCGGGTGTTTTTAGAACTCAAAAGGTTCTGTATACACTGCCAGCTCAAATCTCACTGTCTCGCATAAGTGAGAGACCAGAGTATAAATTAGTTCTTAAAGACAGGAAAACAGTGTTTCATTCTAAAAACAGTGGCTTAAGATCTGTGCCACACAGGTGAGACAAGAATGATCTAATGAGCTATTGGTGTAAATGGCTGAGGGAGAGATTGGGAGGTCAATCACAAAAATACACAGAAATACAATAAATACATTCTCATCAACTCATAACATGACTTGTTAAAGACATTTGCAATCACAACTTGAAAACAGGACTCAGTGCACCTACAGCAGTGTGTTTCACTATGTATCTAAAGAATTAAGCAAAGCTTAATGCAAATATTTATACAAGTGTAAACAATCAAAGCCAATCATGGGTCTTGGTTCACACACACTGCAGTACGTGTTTGTTTCAGAGAAACAAGAGAAAGATCAAATTAAATGCCAATAAAAAGAAACAAGTCACAAAATATAACATGTAAATACACTCTACCGTGAGTGGGCCCATGTTCAAAGACACAGGCGACTGGACCCTCATCCCTGAACCATACTCCTCTGTGGACCGAGGATCTGGCTCCGCTCACAGTCTTAACATCATTTCTAGTGGCTCTCCCCCCCCACCCCACAGTCTTACTTTTAATCCTAGAAACTTTCCTCATGTTACTGCAATGTATCTAGACTGTCCAAAAAGTCTTTACGTTTCTCAGGCAGACTAGCGGGTATGTGTGGTGTAATCCACAGTTAAATGTCTTTATAAACCAAGTATTGGGAATTGTCTGTAAAATGTTCAATTGCTGTTTTAGGCTAGGGATGCTCCCTGCCTGACTCAACCTCCACCATAACCCCCCTATTTAATGTGTGAACTGTCTGGTTTGAGCTGAGGGGGCGGGGAGGGCATATCCGTGTCGGGAAGTGAGTGACCACCTCTTCAGGAACAGTCCGGACTCCTTCAGGCCCTTGGACGGTGAGGGGATACGAGGGGAGAGAGCTGAAACACAAGTGTCACCTGACCATTCTGTCTTTTCGCTTTAGGTTATGTGATATGTAGCTGGCACAGTGCAAGAGTACAAAAACAGCAGTGACTGGCTTTCTGTAAAGTCTGAGTCTCGTGGTGAGTACAGCATTTGTCAGCCTTCCACCCCACCATTGTTCCTGCATGCCTGCAGTGAGAGTGAGGGTGGGGGGCATGAGGAAGTCTTGACTTTTTTTGGGGGAGGGGGGTTATTTTGATTGTCTTTACCTATCAGGTGTAAATTTCCAGGCACTCAGTTCATTTTGGGCCTGCTCCAGTTTGTCTTTAGTCTGTTCTAGTTCAGCCTTCATTTTGAGGAAAAACAAGTTGATGGCTGGGTCCACCATGGATGACCGCAGTTGGGCCGCACTCGGCTGCTGGACTTGCTTGAGGTACTGGATCTGGGTCTGCAGGATAAAACAAACAGTTGTTACTTACCAGTAAAGTGTAGTATGTAACTTCCAATAAAGAACTTTTGATTGGTATGAGTACCAGTCCTTTACCTCAACCCATATTCGGGCAATGGAGCCACATTGCCACACAACTTTCCACAAAGCTTATTTGAATATATTTGCATGAGAGAAAGATGTAACTAGTATGCCTCAAAACTAAGAATTTAGCCATTTCAGTCAAAAAATATTCTACTACCCATTACAGCGCAGTGTTCAAAAGGAAGGTGACAACAGGGTTCCAAGTTTAAAACCTGTCTAAACTCTACCAGTGTGTGTTGTGTGCAGCTGCAAGAATGGCATGTGCTGCCATGAAGCCACTGGGTGATCCACTGAGCTGTCAATCTAATAAGAGCTAAGGATGCCATCGTTGACACACTTTAACTTTAGCCTACACACCACGATAATGAATGAAATCAATGAATACAACACATATTTTTTGCATCTCATAACATTAAATAAAATGTACTTTTTATGTCATGACCTCATAAAAAGTACATTGTTAGCAACCACTGCAATGGTTAGTTGCAGTCATAGAGTAGTGAGACAGCGCACTACTAATGAGCACTAAAGATAATAGAGCATCAGTAAGTATAGAGAACATAAAAATTCAGTTACACTCTATGGAGGTGCTGGGTCCATCAACAGTTCTGTCAGAAGCAGTCAACGTTAATTAAAGAGTGCATCAATAAAAACCAAGTTCCCAATAATATCAACAATCATTAAGAAGGTGGAGGAATAGATACATACTGTGCACTCTTGCATTTCCTGCTCCTTGGTGGCAAGTCGCATGACCAAAATGTTCTCCCTGCGTGCAGACTCCTGCTGCTGCTGCTTGAGCTTTTCCTCCGACTCCTTCAGCCCCGGCACATCATTGGCTAAGACGGTGAAGAGAAGAAGAAAATGCATCAGGAGAAACATCCATTTCACAAGCAGCCAAATACAATAGTATAGTTTGTCCAAGATACTGGCAGGAGAAATCATGTTGTATTGGATTACATTTAAGTAACAGCAGATGTACTTACAACATAGCTCTGTATATTTTGCCTCCAGGACCTGGACATATGCTTCATGCTGTTTCCACCTGAGAGGAGCAGAGCATGTGTAAACATTAACAGTTCAACCTATAGATCAAGTTTCTCCACAACATAATTAGCCTCCAATTGTAGAGCTGTTATCTACCTTGTACACAACTCCTCTCTGGTCAGGGTCTTCATGTCAGATTCACTGAGGCGAACCTGCAGAGAAGAAAAACAAACTGGTTAGCTAAAGAAGCCCATCAATACATTACGCTCATAATTACACATGAAGGGGCTCGTGACACATGCTAAACTAGAAAAGACGCTCACCTTCTTGGGTAGAGGCTCTTCGTTGGTCATTGTGAACTCTAGAAGTAAATATGAAAGAAAAAAACATAATTAATCACAGCTTGGTGTCGTATGTTGAAGCGGCTGCATCATCTTAAGCTGTAACACGTTGGCTGTCAACACTCAGTAAAATATGACATGTATGACAAGTTTATTAAAGTGATACAAATGTCGTTTCCGACTAAAAAATTAAACTAAAAGGTGTGCGGCAGCCAAGTAAACTACATGGCGTACAAAATAACAGTTAACATTAACGTTACCAGTCAATAAGAGCAGTCGAACCTAATGTTAGCTAGTGTGGCAGGAGGCAGCAACGATGGCAAGGAATAGAAATAAGCGAACCGAGGTTAACTCTCGGGGGCCAATAACATCTGGCATCCGCCAGCAAAATAAATAAAGGCTATTTTACTACAGTGTGAAGCTACCATATTTTCTTTATGTTCCGCCTGGCATCATGCAATTCTTGGCTCTGTTTTCGGCTCCTTGTTATCACAAAATGGCGGTGAAGGAAATGACTCCCTCCCTTGCGCTCCTTTTCCTGAAACTAGCGGGCTCTTGGCTGCAGATTTCGGGCCTTCGGCTATCAAAACACTTACCAGGCCCGTATCTTTCGACGTTTCTGGAACCTCTCGACTTCACGGATTCTTAACAAGACGCAAAATTACAACTACTTTAAAATTAGCTGTGAATTTATGCGTAGTTGACTCGCTTCACCATCATCTTCATCGTTGACGGCAGAACAGAATGGATCTGACCGAGCTGCCTGCTGCACTTGCGTTGCTGCAGAGTACAACCAGAGAAGGGGATATAAAAAAACAGACCTCTCACTCCGCCGCGATTTCCGGAATCTAAAACGTGGGTGGGACGCACAATACATAGCCTACTGTCGGGGGCCCTTCGTCCATCATTATTTCAGCTCAACAACAATAAACAGTTAATAGTTGTTTATTTCGGAAACGGTATGGGACATGGGATTTCCTCATGCCTCTATTTTTTATTTGTATTGTATTAAAGGTTAGGTTTGTAATACAACAATTTGTACGAGACACAGTTTGATGATCTTGATGTATGAGGATATTTGAAAGCGTTGTAGTTTGAAACAGTTGATTAATTAATAACAATTGTATATTTTAATAATCAATTGATTGATTGATCATTGCCAAAATGATGGTTCCAGCGTCTTAATCCTATCATAATAGGCCTACATTGAATATCTTTTAATTGTTGACTGTTGGTTGGAAGAAACAATCAATTTGAAGACATCTGTGGGCTCTGGGAAAAGGGGATTTCCCCCAATTTTTTTTATGACATTATATAAACCAAATTAGTTTATTTCTGAATGATGGATATGTGTGGTTATTTGTTAGCATGAGACATTTCTTAAAATGAGATGTGGGGATGTCTGGGCATCCTGATTTATTTTGTAAGTTTGTTGGCCTTTAAACAGGCCTGCTAGGAAATTTCAGCAACATTCACTTGTGTCAAATGTGTCCGATAATATTAAAGTCTGTAGTCCAGATGATTTGCTGAAATGTGAACATACCAATCACAAATACTGAGGTGTCGTTGGTTTATAATTTCTGAGTGATTCATTTTCCTCAACATAGACGATCTCTGGCATTGCCTCCGCTGTGGTAGAAGTGACGTTCACGTGATCCTTCGCAGCCTGCTAATACAAATGATTTACTATTATTTAATTATTGTGGCTTTATTTGATGTTGTTATGTGTCATTTATTAACACTTACATCGTATGTTTCAAAACGGAAATTAAATACAATATAATTTATACACATGGGCAGATTATTTTTATAACAATATATACAGTGACAAATGTTATAGAAGAGGGAGGGATAAAACACACAATATATTATGTTTAAATCATAGACTATATACAATATATGGTTTAAATAAATTATGACACATGACGCTATCGACATTTCCGAAATAATAACAGGAGTAACTTTGCTTCAGTTGTTGCTTTTGCGGTTTGCCTGTACACTCTCGTTAACACCCCCACAGGACGATAATGGTACGGTCGGCTGCTCTGTCAAATTTCAAGGGCAGTTGCATGTGTGTTTCTCTCCCATCTAACCTGCAAGTACTACTTTCAGCATGCTGTGCAGAGTTGGCCAAATGCGCAGGTAAAACGTATATCAATTTACTATACATTACCCTGTTCAAAAGGCACAAGGAATTAGGACAGCTGACTCCTGCTAGTATCGATAGCTCATGGACTTGAGACAGTTGTTTATTCAGAGCTAGCCAGGATGCTAACTTAGTTTAGCAGCTCGGCAAGGTTAGCTTGTGGCGCACACCAAATAAAGTATTTCGTTTAACTGTCGCATAGTCCTGCACTAATAGGCTTCTGTGTGAATTGTTGAAATTAATGTTATTTTCGGACATACTTGTTAATTCCTAGCGAACTCTGTGCCACCATTTTATTCAGTTAATATCTAACTAACTAACTAACGCTAAATTAACTAACGTTACTGCATGTTAATCTACAATCAACACCAGATATTTAGGTCACTACAAGGTAGTTGCGCAAGGGTTATAAAACTGTTGAACCCACCTGTGCCAGGCTATCTTGGGCTAATAAGCAAGTTATTTTTGTCTCTCTTTATATTTCAGTCCTATGCCAATTTCCCTTTCATGTTGGCTTCTCTAAACCTGACTAAAAGCAACATTTTATTTTCATATGGTAATGGTTAGTAAGTTTTACCTTTGGTTTGTTCCAGGTGTGCAGCCACCCTCAGCCAAACTATAAACCAGGTAGCTGTATCAAGACAGAAGCACACGCTCCCTGACCTGACCTATGACTATGGTGCCCTGGAGCCCCACATCAATGCAGAAATAATGCAGCTGCACCACAGCAAGCACCATGCAACATATGTCAACAACCTCAATGTTACAGAGGAGAAATATCAGGAGGCACTAGCAAAGGGTATAAACTCACAAAAACTAATCGGCAAATTGCATCTGTATAATAAATAAGTGTGTGTGGGGGTGGTGATGGGGCAGTGGATATGACACATGCCTTTGGTGTGGGAGATCTGGGTTCGATTCCAACTGCGATACATCAACCAATGTGTCCATGAGCAAGACACCTAGTTGCTCAATAGGCGTACGACCTCTGACATATATAGTAATTGTATGTCGCTTTGGATAAAAGCATCAGCTAAATGACATGTAACATCAAGTTGTAATTTAAATGTTGACTATCAGGGTACCATTTTTAACATGTCAGGAACATTGTTTTTTCTTTAACATTTATCCATATATTCTAAAAAATATTCTTCATTGTATTTTAGGAGATGTGACAGCACAGGTTGCCCTCCAGCCTGCTCTAAAGTTTAATGGAGGAGGCCACATTAACCACACTATCTTCTGGACAAACCTCTCTCCAAATGGTGGTGGCGAGCCACAGGGTAAGGCAGAAATCCATCCAGTATGAACAGCTTTTCTTCTCTTATTTTCCTACGCAGCTTTGTTTTGTAGTTAACTTAAACCTGCATTAAGCAGCACATGAATCTGTAATGTGAAACGGTTGCTAGTAGTGCTGGACCTACTGTAAGTGAACAGCCAGCTCTGTGCAGCCTTTAGCTCATTTATTTTTGGTTTATAATGCCTCACAAGGACTGTAGTTTTGAGTCTTGCCACCCACTCCATCCACCAATATAAAACCTAGCCATCTACTGGCAGTGAACAAGCTCAGACAAGCTGAAAATATACTACTATTCCAGCATAAACAGCAGAGAGTACAGTAAATATCTGGCTTGTGAAGCTAAAGTCCAAGATGTGTTAATGAGGATTTTTCATACCAAACCAGAGTTAAAAGTGGAATTAATATTGGTCTTACATTCATCAGGTGGGCAGAAACAAGACTCACAGCAACCTGTAAAGCTGAGCTCAGCATTGCGTTACACTAAGGTTGTTTTCTTTAAGTCATTCTGCCCCCAAGCGTCTGTCTAGACGGGTTATATGGGGACTCATCATTTAGAATACACAGTATTGTGTGGCTTGCCTAAAATTAATTGTGCTATATTTAATTTATTGCAAAAGAATTGGGAGCAATTATTTTCTCTGATTAGTATTTTTTGTCTAGTATGGCCCTGAAGTAGCACCTCTGTCACCTCTTGTAGGGGAGCTGATGGAGGCCATTAAGCTGGACTTTGGCTCCTTCCAGAAGATGAAAGAGAAGATGTCTGCTGCTACAGTGGCAGTACAGGGCTCGGGCTGGGGCTGGCTGGGCTACGACAAGGAGAGTGGAAGACTCCGTATCGTTGCTTGTGCTAACCAGGATCCACTGCATGGAACTACAGGTCAGTAAAAACCTCTTTAAACTAGATATAAGACGGGTATGAAACGGAGCCATCAGAGTAATCGTTTCCTGTCTCCGACCCTAAGGTCTCATCCCCCTCCTTGGTATCGATGTATGGGAGCATGCCTACTACCTTCAGTACAAAAATGTGCGGCCGGACTATGTTAAGGCTATCTGGAATGTCATCAACTGGGAGAATGTGAGCGAGCGTCTCCAGACAGCCAAAAAGTAGAACATAATCCTCAAATATCCCCTTTCACCTGGACCTGGGTCAAATAGTAGTTGCAAATAATTTTTCATTTTACGTTGCATGCATATCTGAGTGGTGGCATATTCAGATTTACAACAGTTTGGTCTTTCAGATGTTCAGCTGCATCAAAGTTGATTAAGTTAACTTTACAATATTTACACACACACACACACACACACACACACACACACACACACACACACACACACACACACACACAAAGGTTGAAGCAAACTTAAAAACTTGTTTGCAATTGCTTTATTATCTCAGGTCTGTACTGACCTCCATACTTTTTTCAAGCGCACAAATTGACCACTTTTCACATAAAGGCTGGCTATTTTTAATTACACCCAAATATTGGCTGCCACACATGTAAACTAAGTGTCAGATAACAAGTGTGTATATTCAGTGAGCTTTGTCTTTGTCAGAATAACTCACAATGTAATCACAAAATGTTATTGCAGTCCATGTTTTTGATGTAATATAATAAAATGATAGGATTTAAATTATACAAGCTGAATGGTTGGTGCGTCATTCTTTTCTTTCTATGTGCTGTGATAGATAATCTTTTTTTAAGATGCTTTTTTAAAACTGGTATGTCGTAGAAGGGCGACAATAAAAGCATGGTGATTGTAGTCACAGTGGCCAGCACAGAGGCTACAGTATAACGATGAAGATCACTCTTGATGGGTTTTAAACAAGTCGTGGAATTTCAATTAACAAAACAACATAGTCTTTAGAGGCAAGTGTAAGCATTTTTTTTTACCACATTTGGTGAGGCAAATATTGAGAAACCAGCCCATTTCAAAGAGCCCTCCCTGGCTGTAATTCTCAGCTTTCATCTTGTATGGCGTGACATGATTGCTATCAACATTTGTTTTCCCACTACTTTTTTAAGATTTCTTTTTTCTACTGCCTGGTCAAGTTGGCTTTAGTCCAACAAAAGATTTCAATTTTAGTTAGAAAAACAGTGCTTGTTGAGAAACCACATCCCTACTGATTAAAGTCAACTCTACTTAACAAGATGTGCAAACTTGAGGAAATGTAACACTATCTAAGGCATATACTGTGTGACCAGTACTGTAAAACCTCATTAATCTGTCTGAGCTGAAATATCAGACTGTATACTGTATGATCGGTTCTGCTTCTTTAGAGTGTTACCAAAAGAGGGCAGTGTTTTCTAAGGGTTCCTGCTGTAGAGTCTCTGTACAACACATTGAGTTGAATGCACCCTTCTTGTTTTGGCACAGAAACTTTATTATCAAGTGCATTTCAATGATGAATGTATGGGAGTTATATATTCATAGCACTGGTTCAGACAGACTTTCAAAAGATCATCACCTCTTCATCCATACAACCCACAGTAGATTTCAAAGGGCTTTAGCAGTACACTGTGTGTGACTCATGAGTTTTATGTTAAAAAAAAATAAAATAAAAAAAAGTAGGTTTCCACAAACAAACAAAATATTGAGGGCTTTACTTTAACTTTACAATGCTTTCCAGCTGGTTCTTGTCCCGTCATCTAAGTGACTCCGCTCTTCCCATCAGTGATTAGGACTGACCCGTTTGCCTGTGGGGATTTCACATTCCAGAGATCTCTCCCTTTTCCTGGAGGTGGTGTCATGATGTAGAGGTGAACTGGTTTTCAGTGGACACTGAGTTCAAGCACATGGTGACAAGACTTCAATTGCGAGACTGGAATTGGCACCCTTTTTGTATTAAGTTATATTACAGTTGATTTACACTTTGAAATTAATCAGTGAATTATGACATAGTTTGAATCTATTGTTGCGTGGATATTGATTGTTAAAGCTGACCTTCAGGTCTTTTGGGACTTAAATATCAAAATACAACTGATGTTGCAAAAACCAGCTGCAGCAGAAAGCCTGTGGAAACGCAGACAAACTAGTAACTGACTTCAGACTGCTTTTGGAATGAACGGCGAAGAATTGCTTCAAATGTATCAGAGCCATAAATACAAGTAGACAAACTTGAGTTGTTTAATTTTGGAGACTTTGCCAGCCTTTAAAAACGGAAGTCTCCCCATTTATAAGACGATGGTTTGTCTTAATGTGGCCACTTTTGCTCTGTAAAAGTTTGGGTGTGCCAAAAATGTTTTCCCTCTTCCACACTTCATAAAATAAGAGATGGAACTCACTCAGGATAAAGTTTCTTTAACCTCTGAAAGGGAAAAAATAAACACATTGGGAAAATGTCTGAGTTAAACCCATCTGAAAATAACAACAAAGAAGACTTTAAGCTATCTTCAAACACACTCAGATACACACTTTGCGAAACAAGAGCTCTGCTATTGGCGTGGTTTTCTCAGTGGGTGCACACACTTTTATTTTTCTTCTTGCATAACTCTGTTAATGTTGTACCACAATTGAAAGATAAATGTTGGGTGACCAAGAGAGAGAAAAACATAAAAACCTTCAAAAATAAAATCACTTATTCAGACATTTTCTATGCCTCTCTAGAATTTTGTTGGGTTTTTGACCACAGAAACCGTCAGACGGATTCATGAATGGTTGGATGGATTAACTCTACAGCAGATTACCAGCCAGGGGTACTTGTACCCTGGGATGGACCTCTGCAGTCCCAAGGGGGAATAGTAGGGGGATTATAGAATAGTTCAACTAATTTGAAAAAAAACTAAACTGTTATTAAAAAATATGTAACCATATACTAAGTCACCTGTAACACCTGAACACTACATATTGAGATTGCTTGAAAACTAGCGAGCGGAGGAGGCTAAGCGGTTAGCTTAAAGCAATGATAAACAGTTAAAATAATTAGGTAAATGTGATGGATAAATGGTGAAAAAGGTAAGCAATGGATCAACTGGTACGATTGCAAACTTGACCAAACTCACCTAAACACTGACAGTTCAATTGAATGAAAAGTTATTGTAACAAATCTACTTTTGTATTAGCAGTACTGTTAAATAACATCCAGTTTAAAAATAAATTGTAATTAACACATTTGGAACATGATGGGTGAGGGCGATGAGTTCATACTTGAGTTAATCTGACAGGGCTGTATGGCACATCAGATAAAAAAAGAGGTTGGGAATTGCATGCTCTACAGCAATCACACCTGCAGCCTCCAAGCAAATATCCAAGCTCTGCATACTTGTCATATGACTCTTTCTTGAATGGAGGTCTTCAATCCCTCTTGTCTCCCCATCGCTTGCAGCTTTGTCATCTCATTTCTAGGCTCCGGACTATCCTCCACATTGCAAAGCTGCCCCACATTGTTACTTGATGTGAACTGCTTGTGCTGTTTGCTCTACACAAGCTGTCATTGTCCCATTTAGACGGGAAAGCCATAAGAAAAAGTGAAGTGTCAACATTAAGGAGGTAAAACTTTCCAGCATTCGCCATCCGTTGTTCCTGGCAGAGAGGGTGACGGAGCTTTATTCGGGGCACCCGTTTGGGTCTGAGCCCGGGTCTGAGTGCTTTGGAGAGGGAGCTCTGCACCAGGCGCGGAGAGCCAGCAACCAGACATTTCTGTGGGTCTGAGGTAGCAGGGTTTTTTTTGTGGGAAGCTTTTGATACCTCATTCTGACAGACTGATTCATCATGGCTGATGAAAATATCAGGCAGACAGAAAAGCATCCTCAAGAGCTTGAATAAAGTATATGTGTATACAGTATATTTCATCAGCTCTCTATGACTTGGACTTTTCTGCCTCTGTTAGTGTCTCATCTGAGAGTTCACATTTCCACACCTGAAAATCTCTCTCTGAGAAAGTCTTTGCTGTGAAGAAAAGAGAGGAAAAGATTGTTTTAGCAAGAGGGCGTGACTGTGTCTGGGTAATTCTTTTCAGTTATGTAACAGTCACTGGGTCTAAAGGCTTGTGGACATCGTTTAGGCAGCAGAGTGTGATAAATCACTTGCAGGCCTGGGGTCATTGAGGTTTATGTGGGATTGATCCAAGCTTGACAAATCCACACGGAGATCACGGACTTTCCTTTTAAAAAAGAAAAGTGAAATGCTCTCCTCGCTGCCAAATGTAGCTCATACGACAGAAACTGTAGACCTAACATCCATGAACAGTAATTGCACATATTTATACTAATAAAGTCTCACCTTTTGCATTGGTTTATAGATCATTTTACAGGCTTACAAATCTGTGAAACTGAAGCAACAGCTTTGAACCTAACCCCGACACCTTGTTTGTTTTTTGTAATATTTCCTTTACCTGTATTTTCACTTTCCATAGCCATAATTTCTGAAGCTGCCGTCTCCTTTTCTGTATGATTCATCTTGGCAATTAAGCCTGTTGGATTTTGATTCAGTTATTCCACTGGATTCAATCAAGAGAGCGGATACGTTTTTCTGTCAAAATTTGGCTGTCTTCTCTCATCCTTTTGCTGAGAGTCAGCACTCAGCAGATCCTCTTTGGCTTAGGATGTCAGAGGGGGAAGAGACTGAAAAGAAAGGAGTATTAAGAGGATAGCCAATGACTAGAGTATTATATGCATCAGACTTGACTCCGTCTGGAATGGAGGGGACATCCATATTTCAAATCATATCAGTCTTTCCAGGTGGCCTGTACTTCCTTAAACACATCCTTCCTCCTCCTCTTCAAGGTATCCACAAAAGTGGCTGAGGTGACAGACAGTAGCAAGAGAGGCAACTTTGGTTTCTCTTTAGGAAAGCCAGGAAATAGCCAAAATTGCCATTAATTACCATGTGCCTGAAGGATTTACTGAGATATTAAACACATTAAACTAGAGATTATTGTGCAGAAAGAGAGGCATGTGTTTGGAAAGATAAAATCTAGTGTCCATCTATATTAACAGACCTGGTTAGCTATAGCATAGATTATATTCCGAGGCAGAATTTAGTTTTTTATTTTCATGTACTGCGTGCAATTCTGAAGTAGGTTTGGCTCCAATATTATAGACATCACTTAGATACACATGTTGACCCCTAAGAAATGATCTGATGTTCATGAAATCTTGGTACCAGTTCAGCAAAGAGTCAAGAATGTATAAAAGAAAGATAAAAGAACAAATGACCTTATCTATTGATTGACTAACAGATTTGATGAATTGTGAACAAGGCAGCATTCTGGATCCAAAGACTGACTGGATTGAACCTATGGATTGAACATGAGCCTAAATGGGTGGTGGGAGAGGTGAAATATCACTTTCAAATTGAAAACACTGGTTTAAATTCACACACTGAAGAACTCAACAGGCATCAGTGCTAACATTTGTGGATCATAGATCACAAAGGACCCCCGAGCATGTGAGAAGGATCCTGTACGTGTGTGACATGTCTCCTAATTCACACAAAGAGTAGCTATAAAAGCAAGCAGGCCTAATTTAAATGGACCGAAGACTAGTTCGGTGAAAGAACTTGATTTGCACTGACATTCACAACATCCTCTGCCAGCTGCAATGTATATGCAACAGTCTTTGCAATAAGATGACGATGATATACACTCACCAGCCACTTTATTAGGTACACCTGTTCAACTGCTAGTTAGCGCAAATATCTAATCAGCCAATCAACTAGAAGCAACTCAATGCATTTAGGCATGTAGATGTTGGTCAAGCTCCTGAAGCTTAAATCAAGGGGGAAAGAAAAGCAGAAGACCACACCGGGTGCCACTCATCCTGTCAGCTAAGAACAGGAAACTGAGGTTACAATTGGCATGGGCTCTCCAAAATCGGACAATAGAAGATTGGAAAAACATTGCCTGGTCTGTTGAGTCAAGATTTCTGCTGCAACAATCAGATCAGAGGTCAGAATTTGGCATAAAAAACATAAAAGCATGGACCCATCCTGCCTTGTATCAACCGTTCAGGCTGGTAGTGGTGTTAAATAACATTAATAACATTAAAGTATTGTTATATATTCATATATAAATCTAATTTTTTTTATTAAATGTAAGTTTACTTGTGACATCCTCAATTTTGTAACATTTGTAGGTGAAAATATGCACATGCTGTTTTGATCCCATTCAAATGTAAGAACATGTTTACATCCTGTGGCTATTAACAAACAGACAAAAAATATTTTTACATTTCCAATGGTAACTGTTGAGATCAAATGATGTAACGTTTCAGCTTTAAACCCGACCAATGGCATCCAGATCAAAGTTGCATGTTCATGCAGGCATATGAGGTAGAACATAGACATAAATTCTATTAGCCGTTCCTTCTGCCAACGCATTGAGCTGTGTCTGCAGTTTTTCCCTCTCAACCTTTACCAATACACTGTGGAAAGCTGGCTGTGTTAGCAGCAGCAGACTTGAATGAAGGAGAATCTCCACCTTCACAGGCTCCCAATTAAATCCTGCATCAAATATAAAATCCTCCTCCTCCCCTACAAATCCCTCCATGCTCAGGCCCCACTGTACCTCTCCGACCTCCTCCATCCATAAACCCCACCCTGAAACCTGCGGTCCTCAGACGCTGGCCTGCTCTCCTTTCCCCATACCAGACTCTGTAGCTTTGGAGACAGAGCCTTTGGTGTTGCAGCCCCATCCCTCTGAAACACCCTCCCTGCAGATATTCGAAACATCCCTGGACATTTGAATAAAAACTTAAACTTGTTCTCCCCAGCCTACAACCTCCCTTAGTATAGCCACTGTAATTCTGTAAAGTGTCCTTGGGTTTCAGGAAAGGCGTTCTATAAATAAAAGTTATTATTATTATTATTATTATTATTATTATAAAACACATTGGCTGGAAAACAGGCCCTTTGACAGATGTGCATGCTGGAGAAATAAGAATATAAAATGAGTTAATCCTTAATGTAAATAATTATGCGTCTTAACTGAAAATGACACACAGGTCTTTGTCCTTATGATGCATGACGTGTGATTTATTATATTATTCAATATTTTGAAGTGGCTTTTGCTTTTAAAAGCAAATGGACACAGACACGTCATAAAAAACGTTCATTTTAAGCATAACTTATTTGTTTTAAGCATAACCCTTAAATGTGGAAAGCGATGTTAAAATAGCATTGTAATTTCCTAAAAACATCACCATCAGATAAGTGGTGATTAGTGAAACATCAAGATCAAATAGGAGGTCCCGTTGCCTTTAAGATCCAATGTCCTGGATGATGAAAAAACAGTTAACTATCATCTCATTGATGTATAATGGGACTTTAATCATAGCAAGCTATTCAAATCTGAAAACTGCTGACTTCATACGGTATGTCATACATAATGAAACCATGCTGGACAGAAGAGACGGTTGTCTGTATTTTTGCAAGAATCCATCAGAATCCATTTATCATTCTGGTCTGTTATATTTCATTGTCTGTCTAAACACATCTCCACATGGAAAACTAGGAGCATAAACCAGGATGGAAAAAGTGACAGACAGAAGGTTTTTTGAAAAAAGAAGAAGACTTCAGGTCAAAAGCTATTTCAAATGTCGCAATGGTAGATTTTTCACCTCCTGTCCACAGAGTTTGAAAAAATAAATAATAGAAAAGATCCCACGAAGACATCTAATGGAGTTTTCAGTCTGATACGTCTCATTTCCTCTTCTTGTCTTGTTTCACCTGCCATAGGCCTTCAGTGGTCTGATTCCTGTTTGAAATGGTGACTAAAAAACAAAGAAAACTGTCCAAAATCGGGAAGAAAGTCTAGACTGCAGTTCTGTAACAAGAACCAGCCTTTGATGGTCGATCAATTTAAAACCCTCCAATGTGGCATGAAGCGTTGGTTAGTTGCTGAGGCCAGAGAGGATGGCAGGAGATGAGGTTTGGATAAAATCAAGTGACATGAAGGGGCAAGCCTGGGGGCAAAGGTCAAAATTAGAGTCAGTTATATCAAACTGTAGATATGGTGAAGGTAGAACTGTGTGTGTGTGTGTGTGTGTGTGTGTGTGTGTGTGTGTGTGTGTGTGAGTGAGAGTGAGTGAGTGAGAGTGAGAGATTCTCCCTGCCAGGAGATTTTCCATAGTCACTGCTGTATTCAGAAACAGATGCAATATTGGCAGTCAGACCAGTAGTCGGGTAGAAAGTCTTCAAAGCATTCTTCCCGCTGTCCCAGTTAATTTCACACTCACCCACTTTCTCACTGCCATTCCTTTTTTTAATACAGCCTACTTGACTACACTGATTCCTCTTGTTCATTTTACTCCCAGTCTCGGCCTGTTTCTCTTCTCATTCTTCCACTTTTTTCTTTTCTGGATTGAGCTTCCTCTCCTCAGCAGTCGTGTGTTTCAAAACAAACATGCTGATTAATATTAGTATTTAAGAGACAAATTTCTTGCTCATTGTTCATTTCCTGCAAGCTGACATCCTCCGCTTTGGTGCCAATCTTTCATTAATGCAGGACAGATTTAATAAACAAGTAATTCATTCTCACGCCTTTTCTGTGTTTGTCTGTTTCACTCACTATTCCCTTTGCTCTCTGTCCATGTGAGGTGATTCAGCATCACTGTAAGTCTTTAAAGCAGCATGTGAGTGACCTTATCCTCACACATCTGCTGCAGTGTTTCACCAACCAGGACACCATGAAGGGCTTCAACACTCTGCAGGGGTTATGATCAACACATGCAAACACATACTCTTGATGAATGAATTAACATGGTGTACACATATTTATCCATTCAGACACAAAAACACAGCACATTTGAAAATACATAATTAGTAATTACTTTTCATATTTACAGCAGGTTTTCAAGGAACTTCCTTATAAACACCCACACAATAGAAACACTCTGACTGTGGAAGAAGTCAACATTACATCAGCTTTTAACAGCTAATTAGCAGCATTAGACAGACCTTGTTATAGACATAGCTTTGCGTCAAACAGTATAACTATGTGTGTGTGTGTGTGTGTTAATAATTAAATACTCCATTTAGTCCATTTAGGCATGACTGACCTGAAAGGGCCTATTTTCAGCTTTATAGATAAACAAGTCTAAGAGCCAAGCTAGCCTCTCTGTGAGGCTGTAATGTTTTCTGTAAGGTCTGTTAGATAGATAAACCAAAGCTGCCAAAATACTTTGGGTAGAAAATCTAAATGATGATGATGCTAGATGAAAAGTCAGGGTATGTGAAAAGACCATGAGTGTCTGCAATAAATTGCATGGTAATACATGTAAAGTTGCACCCACAACCTCCTCAAACATCCTTTGTTGTGCTCCTTTTGTTCCTCCAATGAGCTTCCATTTGTTGGCCATTGTCTTGCCTAGGCCAGCCAGCCCAACTAGCTCCTGCTGTGATGTGACTTTTCCATCCAGAGCTGTGGGACTCAGCCAATCAGCCTGAGAAGAGCAACATCACCTGGCTCCACTGTGATTCATAAAACACTAAAGAGGACCTCTTATATAGCATTTTCAGGTTCATACTTGTATTTTGTGTTTCTACTAAAACATGTTTACACTTTATTTTTCTCATACTGCCCATGGCTGCTGCACCTGTATTCACCCTCTGTATGAGGCACCCTGTTGGAGTGCCTGTCTCTTTAAGCCCCCTTCTCGAAAAAGCCCAGTCTGCTCTGATTAGTCAGCTTTCCGTATCAGCATTCCTGTTGTTGCGGTTTCTGTACAGTTGGTGGCTTCAACAGAGTATACAGCAGGAAAAACACCTATAAAGGCTTTAAAACCAAGCCAGTAATGTGACCCGAAATTGGGGAGAGTTTAACGACATAGCAGCCAAGATTGCAGGTTTCCCTGCCGTTAGCATGCAGCTACTATAGTTAGCAGTGGACAGTAATAGAATATAGCAGCACTTTTTACCTTCAAAAATCACAGATAAAGGCTTTTAAACCAAATACTAAGTAATGTGACCCGAAATTGAGGAGAAATAAACAACATTGGTAGCCAAGATTACAGCTTCTCTGGCGTTACCATGTAGCTACAGTACTTGTGGCAATAAAACTGCAGTAACGTTAGCCTAAAGGCTCTGACACACCAACCCGACGGCCGACCGTCGGCAGAAAAGGCAGTCGGACTGCTCAGTCGGCTCCTCGAGGTCAAAAAAGTGCCTCGGAACACACCGAAGCGACGCCGACTTGAGTGTTCGACGTTCTGCGCGTGCGCGAGAAGTAATACGTCTCCATAACAGCAGGCGGCGCTAATCTGTATTGTCGCCCAAAAAATGAAAACCGGAAATGACGGAACATCTCTCTAGACCTAGTAAACACTAGAACTAGAACAAAACAGGATCGTTGTTGTCATTACTTGCTGAACAGAAGAAAATTTGATGGCTAGTAATAAGAAGATACTGGGGTTGTCAGTTCCGGTTTTCTCGTGCACTGATTCACTAGTCAAGGGCTAGCACTCCACCAATCAGATTGGTCATTGAGTCCGACTGCCCACTGGCCTATTCAACAAGTCAAATCGGCCAAAATGAACGCCGACGGCTCCTCCGACTGACAAAGGCACGGAACACACCGAACAGACTCGAGTCACCGACCTCGCCAGACTGTCTGATGGCCGATAATCGGGTCGGTGTGTCAGCGCCTTAAAAAAATGCTTCAGTAGCCTGCCTGGAGCAGATGACCAATCATAGCAACCCAGTTTTGAGTTACGTGACACAGAGCCAAAAGTAAAAAAAAAACATTTAAAGTGGAGCGTTCAAAACACTGAGGAATTTGAGGTTTTTGCTCATCAGGATTTACATTTACCTCATTATTTGAAGCTTTGGCCATGTTTAACGTGAAAATCTGACATCTAACATTATAGATATGACAGAAAAGATGGAAAAGCATAATAGGTTCTCTTTAAATAAAATATTGCCTTGGAAGCCTCTTTTGGAAACTGCACTCTAAATGTTCCATGTATGACTTCCCTTTCATATGAGATGGCTTTTCAAGATGTGATGCTTTTCTTTTTTTAAATCCAGATTTAGTGGTGTAATGCATGGGGCAAGAAGGGAGCAGAACAAAGCATATCTTCAACCTCTGGTTTCAAAATGTATTAAGACATTGGACGACTATGCTGTTTGGATCAAGCATCACTTCTGTTCGTTGAGTCGAGTGTAATCATGTTGTGCTTTTGCATTGTTTTTGAGTCAATACTGTTTCATCTGTTTGGGGCGTTTGCCTGCACACACGGAAGTACTTGTGTTTCTGTTTATTCCACATCTGTTAGTGTCCCACTGTGTATAAATAAATTGTGTCCCTGAAGTGCTTTCCAATGGCAGTTAAATGATAAGTAACAACGTCTGACATGAGCGCAAGGACCAGACTGGTTACGTCTTTGCTCAAAAGCTCCCGCCTGTAAATCAGGATTGTTTCTGTGTTGTGCTCTCTGAATGTCTGTCTGTTTCCTCGGCCACTGGCAGAAGGGTGTAACATTTACAACCCCAGAAAGTCAGACTGGGTGGGAGTGAGTATAAAAGACTCATGTAAATGGACGCAAGTCTCAGAATTTTTTTTCTCAAGGCTCAAGGCAAGAGGTGGTGAAACAGCATTTGCAAACAGTTCTTCTCTGTTTTTTTTGATGCTTTAACTTGCGTGAAGCACCAGATGAGTTTTGACATGTCAATACAATGAACCACGAGTAAAGTTTAGCATGCCTTTTTAGCAGTTGACCCTCCCAACACCTTCTGACGGGTTTACCTCTGTGACGCTTTAACAGGTTTAAAAAAAATTCTAATAATGTTTTGCAACAACTGCCACCCCCCTGCTAATGTTGGGCCAAGGCTGATTGACTTTGAGGGATCACAGCAGCTGAGAGGCACTGTTCAATAGCCAGAGACATACGGGAATAAATTCCAGCAGAGTAACGCACATATTCCAAATTCATCTAACACATGGCAAAAAGGAATAAGTCAACTTGTCAGATTTTCTCAGGTCTGAAATGAGTTGGGAGAGAGAGAGAGAGACATAATAAACCAACACAGTTTCCATACCACGCTCCCATGCAGAGACATGTCTGCTTTACGTTATGCAACTGCTCGTCATGCCTTCTTTTAATGTGCGTTTACAATATAACCTTTTCTGTTGACTTCACGCTGTTTTACTGTATGCACGATATTTGATTTAACATCCCTTCAAATTACCTTATGTAATTAAAGTTTTAGCACCAATTTAACAGTGTATTACATTATTTGGCTTAGACATGAGTCATTGCTGCTGCATCAAAAAAGGCAACCTCCTCATTTATTATAATGAGACCACTGTGTTGGTCTCCAGAGGGAGGAGAGAACGATACTGCCTTGAATACTTTCCAGAGATGCAAAATCCTTCTTCAAAGAAGTACCTTTAGACCGCTGTGCAGTGTCTTGGCGTCTGATAAGCCTTCAAACTGAATTCCCTGGTTCGTATTTTCTCTTCTCTTGTGATTATCTCCTTCATCTGAGGAGAAACAAGGAAACCACATAGTTCCCTTCAACTTCAACTTCATTTGTGTTCCTGCAGGGCGATTGAGTGTGTAACATAAAAGACACATAAACAGGGGGAACAACAGTAGATACTGGAACACAGCCGTTACAGAATAAGAACAAAGAAAAGAAAATGACTGTGCAAGATGCATGGGTAGCAGCATCTAGGTAGCCTACACAGGGAACGAAAAGGGTGTTTGAATTATTGACCTCAGATTTATTTCACATAACAGGATATTAACATTACGTTAGTTAGAACAGTGCCCATTCAAAATGTGCCTGCTTGTAATGGGCCGATTGCTTGGCATGTGGTATTGCCGCTTGTAGCATTTTCCAGAACCAAATTGTACCCAAAAATTACTTACAGAAGGACCACGAACCACTTAATATGCAACTCCACTGTATAGCCTACTACTGATTTACAGTGTACTTCTACATCAGAGGAAGACATTGTACTACTACATTTACCTGACAGAGGAATGTCGAAGATTCAGAATTTAATCAGAAAATATCTCAATTAAAATGTTGCATAATCAGACATTTGCCTCATGAAGTCATGGCAGTGTGCTACCCATCTGGCCCGTTATGAGAGAGAGAGGGAGAGAGAGAGCAAGGGGGGGCTGTCTTTGCCCAGTCAGCTCCGAGCAGTGTTGGGGAAGTTACTTTTAAAAAGTAGTGTTTACTCGTTACTCGTTATTTCTTAAAAAAGTAATCCGTTACTTTACTTAGTTACCCCCTATGGAAAGTAACTTTTTACTTTACTCGTTACTTTTACAAGCAGGGGTCTCTGGCAGAGACTGAAGTTAATTATACAAAAACTATCTTTGACCATAGAGCCAATCTATGGTTTATTAGTGAAGTGTCTGAACTACACTGCAGACTGGATTCTCTACTCACAGAGTGACGGCTGATTCATTATGAACAAGTCCAGCGCGGATTGAACACACATCAGCAGGTCATCGGCGTTACACGGTGTTAGTGTATACTATGTAATGTCTGTATCAACTTGTACCGGGGTCCGTGCATTGTCGTAGACACATGCAGCCTCTTTTCTGGAAATCCTTGCGTGTCCGTGCAACCGACACAAGTCCACAACGGTCCGCTGGACCACCACATCCATCTGTGAGGTTCTCAGCTTTGTGTCTGCCTGGCTAAGAGCGCCGTCCAGCAAAAAGCCACGAAGCTTAAAAATCTCTCAAAAGTTAGCTTTGGCTGCTTCTCGCTTGCCATGATTGCTCTTCTACCAGCCTCTGTCACGTCCATTGTGGAGCTTGTGAGCGCGCAGCTGAGAAGGCAGTGTCGCTGTCAAATCTGTCCCTCGGAAAACTAACGTTGCGGCGAATTGGAACGGAACTACGTTTCATTACCAAATTTTCAGTAGTAGCGCGTTACACTACTTTTTACCTGAAAAAGTAGTTACGTTACTGTAACGCGTTACACCCAACACTGGCTCCGAGATAGTCTCGTATTGACATACCTATCTGCACAGCGCTGTGGAGGAAGCTCCAAGATTAGGTCTGTTTTAGAAGTGTTGAATTTACAGCTCACAGCAACTTAAAGGGGTGGTTCAAAATTTTGGACATAAGACCTCATTTCCAAGTTAGCCAGTGTGTTATTTATCAGTGGAGACCGTTTTCAACACTTTTCATCCAGTCCTTCCAGTTGCAGAGTTCACTGGTGCTAGGCTAGCACAGGTCAACAGTATCTGCTAGCCTGCCACTAAAAACAGCCTTACCCACTCCACAGTACATCTGAGGCAAATAAATTAGAACGCCAGAATATCAATGTAAATGTCTGTTGATAAAATAATGTTAGAAATAAAACTACCCTTGCATCTCAATGATCGCATTACATTTTGAGGGATTAGTTTTTCAGCAGCGGCGGAATTTTACTTTGCTCCGGTTAGTAATACTGTGCCGAAAAGTAAACAGAGAAGCGCACGCCAGTCGGGACACCTAGCTAGTAGTAGCTTAGTACATTGGTATTGAAGCATTGGATTGGAAACTAAGGACTAGGCAACATGGTGATTCAGTGTGCATTTAGAAATTGTAAAAATAAATCAAACAGATGGGCACCACAAAGTTTCCACAAATTTCCATTGGGAGATCCAGAAAGGAACCAACTGTGGCTTCTTGCTGCTGGCTTGGACATCAAGGCAGAGACTCTACTCAAGTAGCGAATGTGTAGTGATCATTTTAGACCAGACGACTTTGAAAAACCCCACAATCTAAAGGACCACAAGTCACTGACAACGAATGCGGTTCCATCCGTCTTTCCAGATGCACCAACAGCTACTGATGAACAGGTAATAACTTTTGGTAGGCTACTCTAGCTAATAAAGCTAGCCCCTTTCATAACGTTAGCCTAGCTGCTACTGATAGATTGAGACTGACAACGTTAGTGGAGATAACATTACAGTTCAATGCATTGTGGAGAGTGACAACGTTAGCTAAAAGGTATAGCTACACTCTTGGTAGATACCTGGCTGGGCTAACCGCTAACTTTAGGTAATTGCTGACAGAAAAGTCATGTAAGCTTGGACAGTTTACATGCAAATTGCAGCGGCAGGTAAATAAACTCATGTGATTGTCATGGAAACCGGCTTTCTCAGTAGCCGCTGCTGTAGCCTATGCTACCAACTATAGGGAACAAAGTATAACTATTGCAATGTGATGCAAGGGTAGTTTTATTTCTAACATTATTCTATCAACACAGACATTTACATCGATATTCTGGCGTTCTAATTTATTTGCCTCGGGTGTACTGTGGAGTGGGTAAGACTGTTTTTAGTGGCAGGCTAGCAGATACGGTTGACTTGCGCTAGCCTTGCACCAGCGAACTCTGCAACTGGAAGGACTGGATGAAAAGTGTTGAAAACAGTCTCCACTGATAAATAACACACTGGCTAACTTGGAAATGAGGTCCTATGTCCAAAATTCTGAACCACCCCTTTAATACAATATAGTGTCTGGCTTTTGTTTGATATTCAGTTTTTATTTATTTGATAGTGTTGGCAAATGGCTTTTTATTTAGTTTAAAAGCTGGGCTTTTATTGTGAAGGTAGACACGGATAAGCCAGTGTTATGATAGCGCCTTTTTTTCCAACCTTTTTTAACACAACAGTTGCGATGTTCCTGTCAGCTATCCGCTTGTGCTCCAGGAAAGTGAAGAAAAGTTTGCTTGGTATATCCAATCATGTTACATTGGAAGCAGCAAAAAGTGAACCACAGTCAAAGCCTGTAAACCCCATTGATAGCACTCTCATGTCTGTGCGTCAGGTATGGAGCTTAGCTCATCTTAGTTAACTCTTGGGAAGAAAGTGAATTAACATATTTCCCAAAATGCTGAACTATTTTTTTAATGCTGAACGTCTCCGCAGTGTAAATGTGAACCACTGCTGATAAGTTGAGAAACACATTGAGAGTAACAAATTCAATTCAGTTACAGTAACAGATTTCACTGCCATATTTGCACTTGCCTCTGATGTTTGTGAGTGTTCTGGAGTCATATTAGAGAAGTGTAAATATTAAACTAGACTTACTGATTATGATGAAATCATTTCTTTGAACAATAGGGGCCACCGTGTTGGAAAGTTAACATAGAGGAAAATGAGGTCCAAAACAATAAACTTGTCAAAGGTAGATACCCCTGCCAATGTTGTGTTTTGATTATCAAGAAAAGCAGCTCCTGGCCTTGGCCTCCACTGGAACGGCCTTTTCCGATGACGTATTTGTATCTGCTGCAGAGGTGGAGGATAATAATGAAGTAATAGAACATTTGAGCAACTTGGCATTTGACAAGAGCAGTGGAGGTGATTTAATGAGCCTTAATGCCTAAGGCCTGGAACAGTGTCAGATGAGCACACAATCAGATAGGTGGGTATATACTGACGTTAGCTCAGCTGTCACTCACAAAAAGATATAAATTAAATACGTGTTTACCCCATTTGGGGTAACACTTTACTTTAAGTCCACCTAGTTAGCATTTATAAGCACTATACAAATATTTAATAAATGGTTTATAACCGACTATAATATAGTTGTAAGCATCTATAAGGACATGTTTATCAAGGTGCAGTAAATTACTTTTTACTACGTTTTACTATAATGTTTTTCATTATCTGTTTAAACACCAGTCTGTACTTATGGGTGCCCACAGGAGGAGTTTAAGTTGTTGACAAATACATAAATAAACACTTAATCTAAAAACAACTACACCATAGTGCATTATTAACCATTTATTAAGTATTTGTATATAGGCCTACTGTTTATAAATGCTAAATATGGGGACTTACTAAAGTGTTACCCTTTTGGGCCCTCATCTACTTGATTTAGTCTATATCCATGACGTTCCATATCGGATTTCACTCTTTTCGGCCAGATGTCCGTTACCTTGCACTGTCTTTGTGATGTAATTTTAAACTCTGGTTGATTTATGAGGACTGTGGTTAACTGCTCCTCAGATCTCTGCAGGGTAAATCCTGACAGCTAGCTAGACTATCTGTCCAATCTGAGTTTTCTGTTGCATGACCAAAACAACTTTTAAAACGTACACGTTCCACCAAAAACAAGTTCCTTCCCGAGGCTATTTTGCAGCGGCACCGCAGCTTTTCTCCCAAGACGATTGTGATTGGGTTAAAGAAATGCCAATAAACTAGAGCACGTTTTTCTCCTATCCTGGAATGCTGTGTGGACTAGCCAGACCCTCCTCCGCAGCGCTGTGGAGGAAGGTCTGGCAAAGCGAGACTAACTTGATTTAAGACTTATAGGTATCTAATGCTGGTGTGGTGTTTTGATTAATTTTATTAGTCAGGAATACGTTTCCAAAAACTTTTGGCAAATATGCTCATTACCTTTCTTGCCAACAGTGAATTTAGAAGATGCCGCTCTCATATATACAGTATCTGTTAATATGAAGCTAAAGCCAGGAGACGGTTAGCTTAGCTTTACATAAAGTCTGAAAGCAGAGAAAAAAACAGCTAGCCTAGCTCTGCCACGGGCTTACTGTCCACACAAGGCACAACACACTTTTACACTTCGCTTTTTGTATCAATTAAACAAATGAGACAAAAAATGTTAATTAGTGATCTTAAGAGGTGCTGGTGTGCAGATTTTTTTATGTTTCGACAGAGCCAGTCTAGCTGTTTTCCCTTAATGCTAAGCTAACTGTCTCCTGGTTGTAGCTTCATATTTTACTGACAGATATGAGAGTGATATCAATCTTGGCAAAAAAGAAAATAAGCGTATTTCCCCAAATGTCACACTATTCTTTAAAAATCTAAGCAAATGACAGCTCATTTTCCAGTTCAGTGCTTCCCACTGTGGGGCAGTGCTTCCCCCCTCCTCCCAAACTCCGCGTATGGTTTGTTTCAAAGTAACGATATGCTGACCGCTCATGTTTCTTGCCATGTCAGACTTCTTATGACGGATGGATGGACACAATTCCGAAAAACAAGATAATGTAAATTTAATGAAAGTGAAATTTGCTTGCTGTTCTGTCTTCAATTACATGTGACAAATTTTGTTGGGAGTGTGAAACAAGCAAGCATAAATTAAACTTGATGTTCCCTTTCTCAAAGAGTCTGGGTATTAGTAACTTCCCTTACTTACAGGTTCAGTTCTGTTTCCCTTCTCTCGCTCTCCCTCTCTCTCTCTCTCTCTCTCTCTCTCTCCTGGCCATCAGGAGGTTTGGAGCTTCATTAATCAAACTTAGTGTCTAACATTGACTTCATTAGGGGTTAAACAGGATCTGTAAAGAAACCACAACTCAGTCAAGCTCTTGCACAGCCTCTTTATCAGATCTATATAAGCTGATCATGTAAGATAGGATGACATAGTGTTTTAGTTAGCCAAGAAAAGCCATGGGAACAATTACCCATAATCCTAAAACCTATCTTTGTGGTTTATGGGCCAATATAAAGAGAATATTATCTAGAAGCTGCTGGATTAGGAAGGATTTGCTCATATAATTGAGTAAGTGTCACAAAGGTCATGTGTGCTATGTATTGACACAAGTGCAGTTGTTTATGTGCAGCATGCACATGTGTCGTTGCATATAATGACTCATGGGACATGTTAAATGCACCCCAGACCTCACACACAGTCACAGAGGAAGGTCAGTAGCAATCAACGTCAATGCTTAAGTGTAAGTAAACACCCTGTTCTTTTCCTGAGTTAAAGATGTCTAAGATCTTCTCTGTTTTTCCAGGTTTGTTTCCATCACGTGAAGTAATTTACATCCACGTCATTAAATGAGTTTAGCTGTTGACAGAATTGGAATATGCTGCAGCACTTTCTCTTATCCTGACATGATTACCTGGATTTGCCTTAAAATAATATATCCTTATTTGACTGCCTGGTATGCTTTGTGGGTGCCTGAAACATAAAACAACAGGTCTTTCATAATAGATGTGTTTACTTTTTAAACTGAATAAATGTTGGAAACATTTTCTGGGCAATAGGAGCTGAGTAGACTTCCACAGTGTTTCACGACATGAATAGTATGTCTCAAATTTCTGAGCTCCCTGTAACCATATTGTGTCTGCCTTTCTTTTCCTCCTGCAAAATAGGAAATGAGACACTAAACCTAAAAGGAATAGTTCAGAATTAAAGTGGGGTTGTATGAGGTACTTATCCACAATCAGTGTATTACCTACAATAGATGGCGCTTGGCACACCCCCAGCAGCTGTAGACCAGCAACTCCCATGTTCTGTGAGGTACTGTAAAATGATTATTTTTGTCAAAAGAGTCTGGTGGCTTTGAAGAGAGCATAACATCTTTAGTTCCCAGTTGTAAAGGGCTATCCTTTAAGGGATAACAAAAGTCTAACCACTGATAATCTGAAAAGATAATTATGGTTTTTGACTCCTCTACACTCACCTTTCAATTCCTCCCACAGAGTTTCTTAGGTTATTGCGTGACGTGACCTATCCGCATGCCAAAAAATGATATAATTGCAAGGCTTAGCAGGCTGAGTTCATAACGGACTTTTACAATGAGCTCAGAATAGTTAACAAAAAAGAGCCCCAACCTTCATCCAAACCCCAATAACAGAACAGTGAGCTGAGAACAAAACAACCGGGTCTGTGTCACTGCAGCCTGCCTGTTATGTCATCTTGGAGTTTGGTAAATATTATGTCTCTGAGCAATTGAGAATTCCCAGATCTTTAATTTTCATTAGACCTTTTTTGTCATGAAAAAGTTGTTCAGAGTGACAGGTCATTTTCTCCGTATCTGTTGTTTATGGCTCCCGCCATTCCAACTGATACTGCAGAGGATATTCAATATTCCCCCGGATTCTCTGCATATCCTCTCTCCTGCCAGTATGCTTTCTCTTCCAATACATGTAACACTTTTTTGTATTTATCCTTACAGAGCTGAAACCATAGAACTGTATTTTCTAAGGGCCTTACAACCTTCCTGTTCATCATGAGTAGTATTTGCTTAAACCAAAACAGCAACAGAAAGTGACAGATTGAGGTTCATACTAATAAACAAAAGAGCTCAGGTTTAGCCTAGAAATTGAACTCTTTTTCAAAATTCCACAAAAAATAAAGCATACAGGAAAAATGAAGCCTGTTGCAATATGTCTCATGGTTTTACTTACAGTATATTTGAAATGGATACAACAACAAAAAACACTTTCACAATCTATTAAGTATCGCTTATTTAAATTCTGCACACAAATAACAGAAATTAAACATGACATTGCTTGTATCTGCTTGTACCCTTTTTCCTCTCTTTTTTTGCTTTTCTCTTTTCAACCTTCAACTGATTCTTCTTGCAATGATTTCAGCTCTCTAGAATGAAGTCTAACTTTTTCCAGCCCAAACAGCGTGTGACCCACTTCTATCAAAAAGAAACCAAAAACAAGCAACATGTGGAAAACAGTTAGAAGACCTACATTCTTTCAAAACCACACAGAATTAAGCAATTATGTGGCATATTTAAATGTATGGAAATGAGCTTTATCTATATCAATACAATAATGCCAGGAGTAGCTTACTGGCATTGAGCAGCCGGTTTGAAAAGTAGCTGAATTTATAATGTAAGATCCATGTGTGGAAAGTCAACTGGGCCTGGACTCAATCAAGTTGGCGTGGCCTTTTGCCCTTTTTTATATAAAGGATCTGCAGTTTTGCTTTGTGCACAGCCCTTAACTGAAAACTCAAAGGATTTGACACACATTGGAAAATGGCTGACATATGATGCTTTAGTGGTGTTTCATTATGGATGGATGTCATGGTGTTAGCTCGGCTGAAAAGATGCAAACTTTCAATGTCTTTGGACAAATGTAAAAGGCTGTGTGTGTGTGTGTGTGTGTGTGTGTGTGTGTGTGTGTGTGTGTGTGTGTGTGTGTGTGTGTGTGTGTGTGTGTGTGTGTGTGTTTGTTTGTGGATGCTGATGGCGCTCACCATTTCATCCTTTTGTCTTCTGATGTCAGCTTTTGGCTTCTTGATCAAATCACAATCCAATTCTTAATCCAAAGTAAATTTTTCATAAGAGGAGAAAATACAACAACACATGTGATCCTACATTTGATTAGCCAAACTCTGTCTATAACATTGGAGCACATTTTGTTTTCCTGAGGACCACCCTGCTTAGATGAACACAGACTCCACCTAAAAGATTGCAAATGTGATGTAAGTCTTAAATAGGCTTTTATCAGTATTAGCTTCACTGGGGAGAGCTGCTGCAACCATTTATAATCAAGTCCTGATACACTATTTCAAGAGAGTTTTGTTAATATGAGAACAATTCAATTAATATTATTATTATTATTTGCAGCAAAAAGTTAAAAAAAAGAAAAAATAACCTACAAGAATGTAGCTCAAGCCTTACATATTTCTCAGAGCTTCTCGTAGGCAAAGGTTCACAGGCATCTTTTGGTTTCAATTATACTTGTTCAGATTTTGAGTTTACATGTTTCTTCTTTTCTACCTCCAGAGAGGAGTTGGATCAAATAATTGGCTTGCTTAAGTGTTGGCTCCTCAGTAAACCTCTGCAGTTACCCATAACAGCCTTCTCAAGACATTTACATGCATCTTCGGAGAACCGTAATTCTTGCTTCAACATCACATATCTGAGTGTTGTTTATATCACTGTGCTTCTACTGGCATAAGGTTAAACTTAATTTACAGTCAACACTCAACTGACATGCTACTTAACTGACTTAATTGACAGATATCACTTACCGTTGGCAGGTGCCATTTAAAATTGTTATACTAGCAGATACAGATCCTTCTCGGCAGCTGTCACTTGGGCTAATGGTCCAAATGTCTGCTGTTCATTAGTAATGGACCGTTTTCACAGCAGACATTTTGACTTGTCATAGCAGAAAAAGCACAGGTGTAATTAATTACATTAACGGATGAGGACTGCATTTAATTTAGGTGCTCAAGTTTTAGGCCTTTTCTGCATGCTTTCTCACTGGCATTGCTTATCTTGTTCAGATGCAATGAAATAGCCTGGATGCCAGCCAAACTTAGCCCCGCCCACAACATTTGAGGTCGGGAAGTTCGGTCTGGACTTGATCCGTTGTGGAGCAACTATGCTCCAACCAGAGCCGTTCGGACCAATCAAATTGTCAGGGCGGGCTTTATACGATGATGGACAGATGATCAACAGTAACGTAATCAACCACGTCACCAAAGAGCGCTTGGATTGAATTCTGAGAATTGAGATGTGTAGATTCCGCCATCGCGTCTGTTATAGAAGATATCGACAGCGCATTCATTTTAAAATCCTCAACCTGCCCGTCTCAGCTCGAGTCAAACCAGCTGATGGTGTCGCTGACACTCAGCTGTTCAAGTCCGCCCGAAAGCACGGTAACGTGACTGAAGAGAGAGAGCGACCAGCCCAGAATCAGAGAAATAAAATGTGTTTTTGCCGATTCATCACTAGAAATGCAACTGTAGCAAGCATCTCACTATCACTTATGTTATCCGCATTCATATTTACACGAAACAAATGATACATCCAGCTACAAAAAAGTGTAAAAGTCAGAAGTTAGGACGGAATTGCAAAGAGGTTGCTATGGAGACGATACACCTTCTCGTCTCATTGGTGTTAAGTTCTGTTGACAGTTGAGTTGAGTTCCATTGCTCTGATTGGTTGTAGGTCTATCCAATTGAGTGCAGAGGCATTTTCTTTCCTGGTTCCGTTGAAACACGCCCCATAATCACAGCCCAATGGAGCAGTATCAGACTCATATTCTGACTAGAATCTGAGTATGATGACGTCAGGCTAGCAATGAAATGAAGCACTTCTTTTTTGTTTTTAATGATATGAGGGTTTTATTAGCATGCTACGTTGAATTATTTCCTCCAGCTACAATATAAGCTCAAAGTTTTGAACAATTTTTAATGGCAAGTAACTTACCTAAATATTAACATCATTAATCTTATTAATCACACCTGTGCTTTGAGTGAGTCTAACACTAGCAATGGATAGTTTTTTACTCCCTAAACGTCAAGGTGTGGAGACTTTATCAAAATCTGTAAATGAAACTGAGAGATATGGTGAACTTGTCACCAACCGGGACGAAGAAAAGTGGCCGGAGGAAGGTGATCTGACCACGGCTGTGATTGCTGCTGGGGATGCTTATAACGTTACCCTGCTGTACATGACATTAGACCAGGGGATCGCACAGCCAGGCCACAGTGGGTGAGTCAGCTGATAGGGGTCCATGCAAGAGCTTTACTCTTATCGCTGTCTCGTAAAAGAGCATTACAGTGAACATGTGTTTTACAGAAGTGTGAATAAATGGATCACCGAATCTCAAGTTATACAGCGCACTGGACATTGGTTTATTTTTAGCCCAGAAAACGCATTCGCCCTCAGTGGCTTATTTAGATATATTAAGTCACTACAGATATGACTACGTTATTTTGACCATACGTGCAAGTGTGAAAACTGTGTGAGGATACATGCGCGTGTGTGTTTATGTGTGTGCTTGACTATGGGTGGTGTATTTGGCCTGCTGCATTAATCTTCTGAGCCACTGTATGAGAGCTGCAGTAATGATTGTTTGAACCCAGCTTGTTGGCTGGTATTTGAACTATGTTTGGTGGGCTAATCAGAGTTCTATGGTGCTGTTGTATCGGCAACTTTAAATCAATCTCTCTTGTGCGCTTGCTTAGTTAACCGCGGCGGAGGTGGGTGGGCATCTGCGCGAGTGTGTGTAACGTTAGCCTATTTGTGTCAAGGGAAACTCAAAATTTCAGAGCACCCTCACTGAAACGTCCAGCAACCCCAAAGCACCAGCAAAAGAACATCTCTGCCGCCGCCACTGCATGGATGTATTAAGAGAACTGGATACAGCGTTCGGCGGGAAGCCCCGTACATTCCAATGAGAGTTGCTCAAAAGCGCATAAAGCAAACACATTAAACGTGTTTTCATTGTTCCCAATCGTTTACATGCTTAGCTAAATAAACGATGGATGTATTTAGACAACCAAGAAGATTTAATTATTATGTTGTGCTACTAGCTAGCTATCTAGCTACTAGCTAGTGCTAACTACTACGGTTAGCCTGCAGTTTCGTGAACAGCGCTTCTCTTAATAACATCCATGGCTTCATCTCTCATCCACGTTACAGGCTTTACAGCATACATACCATGGATGTATTAATAGAACACATGGTGAATTACAACCATTAGCATTAGCATTATCCATTATCACAGCTACAGGACCTCGGGAGAACAGTCATATGAGAATGCGCAGTGCAGTCTACTCGCGTCCATTATGCATGTTCATAATGCCTAGTTTAATAACTCTGGATTCGGCTACTAGTAAATGTTAAAAATGTTAAAAACGTGACGTTTTAAACAAGGACCTTTTAAGTGTTCGGGCTGGTAAGTTGATGTACCCCCAAAAAAAATATCCGCTGAAATATAGTAGTTTCTTTCGCCATGCAAAGTCTATGTAAAAAGTCTTTCTGGGCCATGGGGTGCAGTTCCACCCTTATCCGCTAAGCCCATGGTGGCTTTAAGAGATGGCATATTTATTTCTCGATAGGGGTAACAAAATACATGATAGAAAATGCCAAACATAACAGAAATACAATGTCCTGAAGCAATTCCGCCAACTTAAATGATTTTCTTCAGAGGTGTAGTGGTAAAAAAAGAGGTGGGTAAACTATAAATTCTGTGACATAGGTGGACCACGACGCGGTCACCTGGTAAGGTGGGCCACTGCCTACCAGGTGTATGTGTATCCTGATGACATCGCTATAGGCTATCATTTGATGGTACTACTAGTTGTTTGCAGATAAGTTAGATAAGCTAGAACGATAACATTAACTAGCTGACTAGCAAAGGGAACTTGTTGTCACTAACTTTCAGTGGCTTAAATGCCAGAGAATGCATGAAATTACATCAAGTTATTTATCTGACAAAATATCCTGAATTTTACTTGTAACATGGGCTAATGGGAAAAGGTAGAGGTGACTTGTTGAGTCAGTGGCATGAATCTACCGTGAACCAAATTAACCTCAAAAACATGAAGTTTAGTACTGTTTTCCGAGCTCACTCACTTTGGGCTTGTAGCCTAGGCCGTTTGCTGGCATCAGGAGGAGGGCTGCTGTCTTGACGGCGCTTAAAAAATTGCCGGATATCCCTTTTTACAATTCATTCATCATTACATGAGACATGTAGGCTAGTTTGGGGGGCTAGTGACTGACGAATCTTGATGCAGTCTGCTGGTTCCTGCTGGCTACGCAAGAGATGCTCAATGGTGTTTTAAGCCCCCAATGTCGACTTCAAGGCAGCGCTGCGACCACTGACTTCAAGGCACCTATCCTAGTGCCTTCCAGGCGACGTTGGGGGCTTAAAACACCAAACACCGCAAAAGATTGGTCAACACTGAAAGTAATGCAGCGCAATATGATAGACTTCGTCATAGGTTTAACAACCTATGAAACTAATAATGAACAATATGAAACAAAAACGACATAAGCTTAATTTAAAATGGCTTAGGAACTATAGGCTATTTAGAGGTGGATAAACACAATTTAGAGGTGGATAAACGCACTTTGGAGGTGGGTAAACGCTATTTCCGAATTTTGGGAGGTGCGTAAACGGTGTTTACATGCGTTTAGCCTCCACTACATCCCTGGTCACGCTGCCCTCACGCTGCCTTCACTCTGATTGGCAAGCTTGTTGCTTGTTGCTGGCATTGAAAATAAATGGCAGCCTGCCGCTTTTTCGCTGTCTTGTAGCTAATGTGACTGAGGCGTAAAGGCTAGCACAGCCCAGTAAGTAGCATAGCTAGCACGCTTACTTTCAAATTGAAATGCTCCCAAAACTTTTTTCAGCTTTTTGTCTCGGTCTCTTATTATATCTCTCCTAATTGTTTCCCCCACTTTGACTGGTAGCATCCATAGACTCTTCACAGCAAGTTGAAAATTACTGACAGGCATATAGTACCTAGCTGTGGAGAACTATAGCTAGCCAGCAAGAGATGTTTTCTTTGGAGTAACTATGCACCAAACTAGAGATAAGAGGACATTAAAAGCTTACATTTGACAGTAAATGAGGAAGAGATACTTATGCCCCACATGATTCCTGGAGTGTTGCTATCATGTTTCCCAGAAAAAACTCCTGGATTAGGAGTTTCAACATCACATGATCTAAATGGTGTGTTTCAGGTCTTTCCAAGAATCAATGTCTCGGGGGAGCAGAGTGCAGAGTTTAAATCTTGGACCACACTCCTGTTTTCCTGCTTGTCTTATAGCTCTGCGTCGTTCGTTGTATTGGTTATGGTTTATCTATTTTTCTTCTTCCCCCTGACAGCAGTCATCATTTCTGACTGGGACACACACACACACACACACACACACACACACACACACACACACACACACACACACACACACACACACACACACACACACACACATACACAAAGTATGACTTTATCCTGTCTAACATCTGTAGCAGATGTGGTAGTCTTCAAATTCACGTGTTTATGAAGCATGTTTGTCCTGCTGTTTTTTCCCCTTTTCCCTTTCTTTTTTCTTCATTTCCTCTTAGTCTTTTTCTCAAGCAAAAAACACTTGCATAGATGAAGATAAATTTTCAGGGTGGGGTTTCCCATAGTGCGTTGTATTAAATATCATTATTCTCTGCTCAGGTCAAATGGCACTGCAACCTGCAGCCAATGAAAATATTTTGGGGCAAAGGGAGAATCATCACTCTTTCAAAACACATGTACTAGAGGCGTTCATCAACACACAGCATACCTGGAAAATATGCTTAAAAACTGACAATCATCAACCAAAGCATTGACAAATCAGTCAGTAATCACTCCAAAAACAACCATTATCGCTTCATCAGTGACCAGGGGAAATACGTTATGGCCTCTCAGAACTCTATCTGCATTTAATGTCTTTCAAATCTGACTACCATAACACATCAGAGCCAACCTCAACAAACTGCCGCATGTGCTCTTCAGATAAGGGACCTTTGATACTGTGCAGAGTTTAAGTAAGGAAGGTAAGCTGAGCTGCATCAACTCTGCTTAATGTAATGGACTAAAAGTATTGTTTTGGAGAAATTCTGCATTCCTACTGCAATATTTCTTGCACTAACTTGAGTGAATGTTGAACCCCATTCTTGGCTTAAATCCCAACAGAGTAAGTATAGTATTACAGTAGGTGTCATGTATAGAAAAATGATAAAGTCTCTCGCCTTTTGTGGGTTATATCTTATTCCATTCCTGGAGGAATGATGGGTATTAATAGGAGTGATACGTTTTCACGGTTTTGCTTTGAGGCAGAGTTGTGCGTGTTGAAAACAAGTAGCCTGGCTGCTACTCAATGTTATAATTCTTTTCTCACTGAGTCAAAACCAACAGTTTTAATCAGTTTTAGGCAAGCACTGAAAAGAGTAGCACTGGTTCTGCTGTTGGACTTTACGGAAAGAGCGATCAATCTTGTTAATTTTAAAATCTCATAACTGGAGTAGTGATTAATTGGCAACACTTACAAAATGGACCTCTCCATTCATTAAGCCTCATCTGTGAAATATTTTCCACCTGGTTTATTTTGGAGCCACTTATGATCATATCTTTTACTTTTTTTTATCAGTTATTTTACACAGATGGACTATAATTCGTGTTCAAACAAGACATTAAAATCTGAGCGTCATAATTGGCTTTGAGCATGAAAATGAAAGTCTATGCCTTGTGAAAGATTTTATCTGAAGTTAGCAGCATTAGAAGCAAATTCTAACTCATCCGTCAGGTAATTTGATTAACACTCAAAGTTATTCGCTGTCAAAGTGACGTCAAAATGAATGGCAGTCAATGGAATGCTAATGGCGGGTGAGTGCTTGTTAGCATCAAAATGGCGCCATAGGAGGTACGCATTGTGTGTTAATCCTCTACACATGGCTGATGGTTTCCTCCACGTTTGCTCCCTTGCCAATGAATTGGTATTTTCTCTCTTTCCACCTCACCTGCTTCTGTCCACAACATGTTGTTTTTAACATTTCATCTGATTTTAACAGTTGCTGTGCCAGCTGGCTCCACCAATATTGTTCTGTTAGTCAAATCTTCCATTAGGTTGATCTGTATCACGTGTGGAAGCTTTTGCTAGAAAAGAATGTGGCAGCAGGAGAATATGATGTGATTCATTTTCTGGATTGCTGTGGTTTATTCAATCTCTCACAATTCCTGAGCAAATATTTGATCTTTTATTCTTTGTCCGTATACTTACAAAACTTACACAGTAACTTTTAATGAATTCTGGTGAATACCAAAAAGGTGTTAAACACAAATAAACAGTTTGATGGTTTAGGAACACAAATAAACAAACAAAAAGTAGCTGTCAGAAGCTGTTACATTATGAAATACAAATCTCATGACTGAAAATTAACAGACCTATACACACCTTGAGTGCCCATTCTTACAGTTTGCTTTGCAGCTTGTGCTTTGTTCCAATGTCACTGGTTTGACCGTGTGTGTGTATTATTGATGAGATAAATAACGCTGGGTGAGGACCTGTCTCTGGGATAGCCGGGAATAGTACAAGGACACTTTAAGACAAGAGTTACACTAAGCAAGAGCACACATGCTTCTTTTTTCCCCTCATATACAGACTGCTTAATATAAAAAAAGTGCATTGTAATGATAAACATTAAGTTGTTTAAAAAGTACTATATTCTCTTTCTGTGAAGCTGTAATAAATTCGTAGTGGTGTCATTTCACTGTGGCAGGCAAAAGTCTGTTTTTAAGGGCAAGACCAGTGAAGGTAAGAGCCTGCAGCAGGATGCAGAAGGGTTGCCTTTGGTACGATGACTCCTAATCCTCCTGTGTTACCACTTCCCGGGGATGGGCACCCCGCATTCATACCAGCCCACGAATGGATGGGCTGTGCGTCGGCCAATAACTCCAAATGAAACTGGCTCCTGTCTGTAGGCGCGATAAAATCCTGCAAAGGAAAGAATTGATAATGTTGTCCATAGCCATTTACAGAAAAGTATCAGGAGACTTGCAATAAAGAGTGAGCATGTCTGGATATAATCATCATTTAGCACTTGATAGCAATTACTTAGTTATTTCTCTGCTTGACTTCATGACAATTCTTCAAGAGACTCTTACATCTGAAATCATGACATTTGTGAAGCTCTATTATTTTCTTATTCAGTACATCCTATGAAAAACTGACTTGGTCCTACTAACAAGTATGGTCTGTGAATCCAAAGTCTGCTCTTATTCCTCTGTGCCGTAGAGCTTCATTTTGTATCAAAAACTATATATAAAAAAAAAAACCCACATCAATGAGCACTGGTTTATTTTGAATCAATCCCACATACAACGTCCTGTCCTGTCCTGTCCTATCCTGTCCCATCGTGTCCCAAATTTGTATTAATCTGCAGCAGAAACTAGTACACATGCACTATTCACTACTGGTTGAGTAATGTTTGCTAAATACTGCAGTACCCAAGGTAGGAAAGTCAGAAAGTATTGACAGACGAGCTGATGCATCATTAGTTGTAGTTTTTGCATTGGCTTTGTTGACAATAAGAACATTATAGAACTGGGACAGCATTAACTTTTACAGTAAATATAAGCCAGCACACAGTATCTACAACATTGCAAATCAGTTTCCAAAAAAGCAAGGCTTTCACAAGGTTTCTGGAAAATCAAATCCAGAGGGCAAAGAGTAAGCAAATATTGTAAATTGTGAAAGATTATTGTTTTCTTGCGTTGTGGTGAGTTGTGTTGGATTTATCCCAAGCAAGATTAAAGTATTCTCATGATGTACTGATATGACCTGAAAGCAATACTTGCTAGGAAGTTATGGCATTAGTCTAGGAAGTTAAGGTACAATTAGAAAAATGGTCTGCAGTAATGAAAAACATTTGGGATTTGGGCTAAAACATGCAAAACCCTGCTAGGTGCTTTAAAAAGTATTTATTTAAACATTACTCTGATTAGATCAATGCAGCTGGACCACTTAGGAGCCTAAGGAGACTGTGTGGAACAAATGAATAGGTTAGGTCTAAATATCAACAAATGTGCAATTTGTTTACCTTGTGCTGAGGGCAGATTATTTGAGAGGTAGGCCGGACCTGTCCTTCCGTCCCTGTAGGAGTCCACAAACTGGCAATGGTCGTCTCCCTGGCCAAATGTATCTCCTAT
Source organism: Sander vitreus (assembly GCF_031162955.1). Classification (NCBI taxonomy): domain Eukaryota; kingdom Metazoa; phylum Chordata; class Actinopteri; order Perciformes; family Percidae; genus Sander; species Sander vitreus. The sequence continues at coordinate 11,902,395 of NC_135872.1, forward strand.
ACTGTAAAAGGGCTCTGTGGAGGGAAAAGAGGAAGTAGGTATCATAATTAGGATTTTATTTTTTATGATAGCACTGGGAAAAGTACTGAACTGGTTTTATATAGAAGTGAAGTAATCACCTCTAAGACCATCTCCCATGAAGATCTTGTATCGCAGAGAGTTACACAAAACCACACCCACAAACTTCCTGTACCATGTACGTTTGACGTACTGGCTGCCCTTACAGCTGCTGTGGGCTGAGTTATACTTGAAGGTAAAGGGGATCCAGATTGGTTCGCCACCTGAGGAGCAGAGGAGGAGATGCATTATGGTGGTAAAATATGCATCTTATGAAAATCCACATCATGCAGAGAAGGGTGAGAGCATAGAGAGACTAAAATCCATTTTCTATGTAAAGCTGAACAGTAAAAAATAAAGCTGTTATTCTTACGGTTAAATATGAAACAGTCAGTTCCTAAAGTAGCCAGAAGGCAGCCAAATCCAGTTTTTATCTTGAACCTAGATGATGATTTGTCCATCAATGATTTATGGCCAAAATACATGTTTAATCTGCTGATCCTTTATGAACCATCCAGACCTCTCAGATTGTCTGTCAAAAGGCTGCCCACTGACTTACAGTATCTCACAAAAGTGAGTACACCCCTCACATTTTAGTAAATATTTTATTATATAATTTAATGGGACAACACTGAAGAAATTACACTTTGCTACAATGTAAAGTGTTAAGTGTACAGCTTGTATAACAGTGTAAATGTGCTGTCCCCTCAAAATAACTCAACACACAGCCATTAATGTCTAAACCGCTGGCAACAAAAGTGAGTATACCCCTATGTTAAATTCCCATAGAGGCAGGCAGATTTTTATTTTTAAAGGCCAGTTATTTCATGGATCCAGGATACTATGCATCCTGATAAAGTTCCCTTGGACTTTGGAATTAAAATAGCCCCACATCATCACATACCCTTCACCATACCTAGAGATTGGCATGGTTTTATGTCGGTTAGCCTAATAGCTAGTTTGATTTGCATTGAGAGATGATTTTATGGAAAGTACCCCATGCCAATCTCTAGGTATGGTGAAGGGTATGTGATGATGTGTGGCTATTTTAATTCCAAAGGCCAAGGGAACTTTATCATGCATAACTTACCTGATGCATAGTATCCTGGATCCATGAAATAACTGGCCTTTAAAAATAAACATCTGCCTGCCTCTATGGGAATTTAACATAGGGGTCTACTCACATTTGTTGCCAGCGGTTTAGACATTAATGGCTGTGTGAGTGTGAGTTATTTTGAGGGGACAGCACATTTACACTGTTATACAAGCTGTAAACTTCTTTACATTGTAGCAAAGTGTAATTTCTTCAGTGTTGTCCCATTAAAAGATACAATGAAATATTTACTAAAATGTGAGGGGTGTACTCACTTTTGTGAGATACTGTAAATCAAGGTTTAAAACTCTGTTTACCAATATCTCTTAAAAATTTGGGATAATTCATTTATATTTTGTGCCGCACTGTAATTTGTATTCTCCTGTTTGATCTGTTTTTTTTTCTTCTTCAATTTAGCTTATCTTCTGTTTTATTTTACTCTGTTTAAATTCTTGTGTTTGTTTTATATCTTGTCTTAATGTCTTGTCATATCTCATGTAAAGTACCTTGAATTGCCTTCTTGAGGAAAGGTCTACAGAGGATTCAGGGAGGGAGGATTATTTTACATTAAAACCTAACATACAAACATCTTTGACAAGGACGCTCTAAATTTGGTGATGAAAGAATCATGCTAAACAGGACATTTTGTAGAAATAAAGTTATGACTGCTCTCTTGTGAACAAACTATGTAATGGGTACACTGTTTCTAAAATACTTAAAACATATATTTGGGATATATGTACTGCAATGTCTTACATAATACTTATTGGCCAACATATTGTAGAGCTCGCGGCTCTGCCGCACGGCTTGCTAGCTATATGAATGACGAGGACACGGTGGCCGAAGTTAAACCGGAGGGCCGAGTTTTATTACCCTAGAATACAGGCTAATAACGGGGTTGGAAGAGTGCCCCAAACAACAAAAAGGCTGGTGGCCGTAACTAGCTAGTAAGCTTAACTGTTGGTAATGTTAACACTCAGGTGGTCTTTTCTCAGGCTTATCTCTGTCTGACCCCTTTTTCCTTTCCACTCTCACTTCCCTTGTCTCCCCTCCCCTTTTCTGAACCTGACCAATCAGCTGAACTAGGGGCAACATCTTCCCCCCAATGAACACCCCAAGAGTCTCTCCTATGTTAGTCCTGCAAAGTCGCTCCATATACAAAGTGTGATGTTTCTGCAATAAGCTGTTATTGGCTGATGTATCATCCTGGCTTATTCAGAGTGATGCTTGCCTAGCAATCAGGGCTTTTTAGAATTATGGATCCCTCTTTAAAACCAGCAGCTTCGGTAAGATATGGCTTGTTGACCTTAAATTAAAGACGTGCAGTCAGTGTATGGACTTACCAGGCGGTCTTTCGATGAGAAGAGGATCGTCTGAAAGAAAGAATGCAATCATTTCACAAGGGAGGAAAAGCACACAGGCAGCACTGCAAGTTTAATGCATTCACCTGATTTTGAGAATGAAAGACCCATAATGCACGTAGTGCAGAGTACATCTGGTAGTCTGCTTTTACTGCAAGGATGGTTTTATATTTGAATGTCTTGCACTGCAATACAATGAACGTCACCATGACATTTTTCTTGCATGCTGCAGTACAGAAAATTAAAGCCAGTTTGACTGAGGGTTGACCTGTAGTCAATAGGGCGTCTCTAAGTTTATCTTTGCAGGCGTTGACAGGATACACACCTGATTCGGTGACATAGGTGAGTGTATCGCTGAAGGGTCCCAAACCAAACACATTCTTGGCCTGCACTTTGAAGTAGTACCTGAACAAAAACAAACCACAATGTAAGGATTTAATGACAGATTTAGTAGTGAAAGTGTCATCCTGCCAGCGTTGTTGTGACTGGATGAAGGTGAGGAAAATGTTAATGACCATAGCAGATGACTGGGCATGCTTCACTCAGGCTGATTTAAGAGTAGTCTGTTTTATATTCATATGAATCCAAAGTGAGCGCAGCACAATAAAATTGGTATTTGGCTTGTGTTGAAGGGAGAAGAAGGGAAGGAGATGGGAGGGAAGGGCGGTGAGGGGAAAAAGAGACATTTAGACAAGTGGAGATTAACAGATAGAGGATAGAGGATAAGAATGAAAGACAGAAAATAAGGGGTAAACACAGTAAATACATAAAGTAAACACAGGGGTAGATGTATGCTGAAAGGGAATGGATGCATGGGAAGAGGTTGAAAGCCAGAAGGAGTCTTCAAAAGAGAAATTTCTCACAGAGAGCTTTAATATGGCAGTGAGCTCACTTTGTCTCTGGGTGGTGGAGGAATTATTAAATCCTATCAGATTAAAAACACCAGTGACAACTTTGAGAGTTTGCAAACTTTTTCCACTGAAGCTGGCTGTTGTGTTTGTTACAGCATATGTATTCATTAATGCCTTATTGTGTGCATATGTGCTCCCTTTCACTCTGCAAGGTCACATACAGTAAGTTCATGGTCGGTCAAATCCAAGCCAAAAACTTTCACCATGTACAGCCACGAGGCCTGGATCCAATCATTCCAGCCACGTGAGAACAGTGACCAAAATATATATCACCCAGAGAGAGAGAGAGAGAGAGAGAGAGAGGGAGAATACGGCAAGGCAGCTGCAGAGAGATGATGTAATGAAACAAGAAATTGGAGAAGGTAGAAAAAAAAGAAAATGTGAGTCAATTTAAAAACAGAAAATAGACCACAAAATGCTACATTGAGCCGAGCTAGCCATTTGAAACTTTCAACACAGAGAGCTCTCAGCTTCATTTAGAGAATCGCTCATGTGGCAACTGCACACACACCATGGGCCAAATTCAGCCTGGCCACATTACATGCTCCTCAGTATATATGATAGTTCAGCCACAAAAACCTGCAAACTTGTACTATTGTAAATCGTAAGTGGATTATAAATTGATATCTATTCTTTTTTTTTTAAGATAATTATTTGGGCATTTTTAGGCCTTTATTGACAGGACAGCTAAAGAAATGAAAGGGGGGAATGACATGCAGCAAAGGGCCACAGGTCGGAATCAAACCCGGGGCCCGCTGTGTCGAGAAGTAAACCCCTATGTATGGGCGCCTGCTCTACCAACTGAGCTATCCAGACGCTCAAATTGATATTTATTCTAAAGGCATTTAATGACATTCATATTGTTTGAAAAGAAGTGGAAAAACAAGCATGAATGTTTTAATTTAACAATGTATCATAGCATATATCTTATATACAATCTTTATTTATTTAGAGATCAAGATTCCGTTTGCAAGAGACCTGGATACAGCAGGAGAGACAGGAAGACTACGGCTGCAACTAAGGATTATTTTTATCGATTCATCCGGTAATTTTTTTATGGTCTATAAAACATCAAAGAACAGTAGAAACGGCCATGGCTATTTCCTGGAGCTCAAAGTGACGTCATCAAATGTCTTGTTTTGTCCGACCAACAAAGTAATTAATATTATAATTAATTTATAATAATTCAAGACAAAGAAAAGCAGCAAAGTCTTGTCCACATATGAGTTTGAATACATATGTGTGTGTTAAGGACTATAGTAGCCATAAGGAGCCTGCAGCATGGGAAATGCCATCACTCTCGCATGAACCATTTTGGGATCAACCGTAACCACGGGAGACGCACTATCGTGAATACAAACTGGTTGCCAGGGAGGGAATCCCATGGAAATCTCATGGAAAACTTTACCCGATGCACACAGCTCTGTTTGTGTTGAGCAGCAGGTGTTTCCTAAGGTGAGACACCTATCATAACACCTCAAGCAGATTCGTGCCTCCACCGGGCAAGAGGATGAACTCACACATCTGAAACAGTTTTTCCACCGGATTGTTATTTGACATATAGCTTGATAGCAGTTTCACCTGTCTGCCATGCATTCAGCTGTCTTCTGATGCATGCCAGTGCTTCATCAAGATGTTTTTATGGTACATACACAATGGTCCCACATAAAATTGATCAAAAACTACATTTGCTGAGAAACTAAAGAAAAAAACTTTTACTGTGTCATTTACACTTATGACTTTCAAGCTTCATGCACAGTGTTCAATCGAGCAAAAAATAGGTTTTTAGGCAAGTACTCTCCCTTCCTCTCTTGGGTCTACGTGCTAAGAGCTGTTTCCATGCATTTATTTTGAAAACCGTAACCCGTGTCTTGTAAGACAGTGTTTTGGAAACACGCTCTAATAACTGCAACAGACCCAGGTGACTGTATCTCAGATAATGTGTGCTGAATTTACGTTCCACTACATTTTAGAGTTTTACAGCATGTCACATGTTGGTGCAGATTCAAATGTGGTTTTTGACCTGCCTCCATTTAGCCAAGGTGATTTACTTCACTCTGAGGGTTGACTGATCTGTTATACAAGCATTACAGTATCAGTATCCAACTCACACTCTGCTCTGATCAGTGTCTGCATGGTTTGATATCAAAATTAGAAACATATAAATATGCTAAATAGGCTACCAACAGATACATGCATACATGAACTCAGCAGCAACCTCATCATAAACATTACATGCAGGTCAGAGTAAGGGATCTTTTAACCAAGCAAATCCTTGTTTGTAAGTTCAGGTTCTCTTTTTCTATGACACCCATTATGTGTGAGACGATACTGTGTGAATCACTGAACCTGAAAGCGGTGTGCATGTGCTCACACCAACTTCTGTATAAGCGTGTGTATTGTATGCATGCGTACACAATGTTATAAACATGCACCAGGTGGTAATGTGTTACCTAGAGTTGGGTTTGAGGTTCTCCACAGGTAGGTGCGTCCCGCTGGCGGGTCGAGAGGACCATCTATTGTTGAGGACATCATCATATGAAGCACTGTGGACCATGTAGCCTGCAGGGAACAATATAGAATTAAAGGGCAAAGCTCAAGTTGTTCGAAAAAGATAAAATTGGATTCACTCTCCTGTTCATATAAAGTTTTAAGTGAAACACAACAATTTGCTAAGGGTCAATATTATAGGAATCATTTGACATTTTGAGACTTAGAGTTAGATGAGACAGTCGATACCACTCTCATGTCAATAAGATAAACATGAAGCTAGCACCAGCAGCTTTTTGTTTTATCAACCTTGAACTCGCATGACCTATGATTATTTATAAAGTATCAACATTTATTTAATGCTTTCAATTATTTCCTGAGAGTAGGTGGTCCCCCATATACATTTAACTCTGAAGAAAAACTGCCGCCCTGGCATTTTCTGTAGCTCATGCTGACTGTCCTCCAACCTGGTCGTCTGTTTTCTTCTTCTTCTCAGTCACGCAGACCATTCCTTAAAATCCGGTAAGCAACCTCAGGTCACGCAGCTCTAGATCATTCAATTTGGCTCTGCCGCACATTAAACTACCAACTGTTTCTATTGGACTTTTGAGTCTGAGTTTCTATTTTTATTGGAGCCTCACCAACACAGCTGGCTGCTGACAGGAGTGAAGGGAAATACTAGCTACTTTGTTTTTCTTCTTTTGGTTTTTTATTCCTAGCATTCTATGTTAAACTGAGGATAGATAGAGTAGTGTATAGACTTGATCTTTTTCTGCTTTTGGTATAAATGTATTAAATGTTCTAGAAGGAGTTGGTCCTTTGAGCCAAATGCAACGCTTATTATACTCAGTGACTGATGTGCATGTTTTGCCCGAAACCTTTAAACAAAAGGTTATCAATGCAATGTAAATGCTCCAGACGTTGGGTTCAGGTAAAAACTCATGCCAATGTCCCTCATCTGTTCCAGACCACTTGTTAACAGCTGTTTCCATCCACTTGTTTTGAAAGCTGTGACTCGTAACTCGTAAGACATGGTTGTGCAAATACGCCCAATAAGTAAAACAGCTCCTTATTATTACTGTATATCTGCATGTGTGAACTGTACACCTGCATGTGTGTATCAGATCATGTCTGCTGTATGTCTTGCAATACAATACTACATTTTAACGAAATTCACATTAAAAGTTATTTTTATAAAATATAAAAGGTAAAGGTTCTCAGAGTTTGGGTCAACTTATCTTTGATATCGCACATAACAGCAGAGAAACATCAGTACATCAGTGTCCCGACACTTTAGAGAAATGACTGTATGGAATGCAGCATGGTATGTAAGATAAAACAAATTCACAGAGAAAGTATTTGAAATGGAATCAAATAGTGATTAGGTGCTAAAATGTCCAGACAAATGAAGTGCAAAAATGCATTAAAGTAATATGAAGTGTCAAGATAGTGTGTAAGCAGAGAGGAAACACCAAGGAGAACAGATGGAAAGAAAGAGGGGAAAAAAACACCGGTAGCCTACGGACTGACTGTCTGTTTTACACATCAGTGGACAGACTAGCCCACAGCATTACCAGGAGCTTGTGTTTACCTGCCAAAGAAAACATACTGGCTCTCTAGTTGGCCAGACTGCTACCTCTGATAATCCACCACGTCTCATACAGTATGCTGTTATCTTCACTCTCTTCTGTGTCCCTTTTTTCCCCATGTGTCACTTTCTAGGTCATAGGAATTTTGCTCTGCAGGAGCTAAAGAGTATTATTCCATCTGTTTTTTATGATTTATTCAGAATGAACTGCTGGAGTGGGTTCTTAAAATCGAAGTCAGAAGGGATGCTGGTAACATGTTAAAGGCATATCCTGAACCACAACACGTGAAAGGTTAAATAACGGCAGACAAGTATGTGTGGACTGTAACGTTAGTCTAAGTAATACATGAAACAAGGTTTAATGACACCCGACTGGAGAATTTGTCTCACATACTGCACTAATTAGCATTTTCTTTTGCAGGATGTATGGATGGAACTATCACAGCATAGAAATAAAACTTAATTATTTATTACAAGTCAAAACACCAAGGATAAAGGTACTGTTTTATAAGAATTTTTTAATTTTAATTTTTTTTGAACTTTCTTTCTGGAAAAACATATCTTACCTGACACCATATCATCTTTCAGTGGGCGGCCCCAGTCCAGGATGATAAATGAGTGGCAGCCCTCCATGGCGACCACGGTGAAGTTATGAGGCTTGTTCTTGGGAGGCTGTTTCTGATTGGCTGAAACACTGTCCTTCTCTATCAGGTCTTCTAGGATGTCGACCTGAAGATACTCCAGAGCCTCCGTCAAGGAGCAAGGAGAAGCCGGGTCTTTCCGGATGTAGTTCACATAGGGAGCTGAAGCCAGGAAAAAAGTGATGGAAAAGAGTTGAGAATATTGATTTTGCATTATTTATAAAACAATCATTGATCTTAATGGTCATACTTTTTAATTTTGTCAGTCATTTTGAAATAATTTGCGGTTTGTTCATAGTCATTTATAAACAGGGGTGTCAGAAGTCACCTCCCTATCTTTCCTTTCCTCCCCTTTTTGTCTCTTTTGTTTGTTTTCAGACTCTGGAAATGCCAGCTGGACCTACAGCTGTGAAAGCTTCAGATATCCCACAATTCCTAGTCTGGCTGATTTGGAGGGAACCACTGGAGCCTGGAGTCGCTCCCACCTCCCCAGATGATTGACCCTCTGCGAAGGCCAAGAGTCTAACACATGTCAGTATCTACACGTCTGTGAGGCTGTATGGGTTTAGGCTGTTACAAACTCCTACTGTATGTGTATACGCAATCATGTGGCTCATTACGCATTCATACACTGAAATACATGATCTGTCGTCAAGGTGAGCACATGTATGTGTCTGTCTATACACAGGGTGCGTGTAAGGCTGCATTTCTGTACAGTGTCCACATGTCCAGGATAAATGCAGGCCCATGTTCACAGAAGATCCAGATGTTTTGCTTTGTTCCTGTGTCTTCTTCTGCTTGTTGAAAACCAAATCCAAAAACACTGACAAAAACTGCTGTGTGTGAGCCAGGCGTGGATCAAATATCACTGGGAAACAGTATCAGGACAGTTCACATAATGTCAATTCTGGTATCAGTCTAGTAAGGCATAAATAAGCATTCTAATAGTCCAAACATCCTCATACTCATTTTCTAGTCCAATGTGGCAAACTCCATCCATCTGGATTTGACTGTAAAGCAGATTCACGCAACTGCTAATAATTATTAGTTAGTACTTTCTGTCCCACGTCTTGTCTTGAGCAAAGATTATTCAAACCAGATAAAGGGGGGAAGTCTCTGTCAGACAGTATATCAGTAGACTGGCAGGCTGCTGAAGTGAACCTGAAATATATTAAACTAATAAATAGGAAAGAGGATGTCTTCATATTGAGCCAACACAGCCTTCTCTCTATGCTGAGGGCAGCTCCTTAACTTTTTATGTTTTCCACTGATCTCGCTCTTGCCTGGTTTTATCTCAGGGAGAGTAATAGCTTTCAGATGGCTCTATGTGAGGTGATCACAATTCAGTCATTGTTTACCAAGATAAATGGTGCCCAGAGTAAGTCATGTAGTTGTCCCACTGTTGCTTTTCCCCACAAAGATCAATTTAACAGTGACAGTGACACATTGCATTTAATCTGTCATTAGATAAAAGTAAAGAAACAATTACTCAAGGTTTTATTCACATTGCTACACAACTTGCTTCTGTGGCTCTTAGTCAAGTCACTGCAGTATTCTTACATGTTGATAGAACTTTTCCAATTCCAGTTATTACAAGGCTACAGCTTCTCTAACTTAATGAAATAGTCGTAAAGTAAGGTTTTTATATCTTGGTTTTTAAGTAACTAGCAATGATATAAGTGGAATAATCCACTGTGACTTGTACAGTTATGAACTAAAACTTCCAAAGCTATACAGTGAGCACTTACTGGCATGGCAATTTGAGGGAGGATGAGGTGGGATGCTATCCCTCTTGTTAGCAAAATGTGTTGAATATGTTAGTCTAATCTGCCTGACTCATAGATCATTTATCTGACTGAGGTTTGTGCAAGTTAGAATCTATGGTCCCGACCATGGCTCTGATATATCAGAAGCCTAACTGTGTATTGATAAATGCCTGGCACTGTCTGTGGTGCTAAAGTAGCAGAAGGATTTGCAATTGTGAGTCCCGCCCTTTTGTCAGTTTTGTGTTGGAGGTGCTTCGCCAGTCGCGTGTACACAAAATAAACCGGGTCCATCCCCACTGTTAAAAATTAACAAAAATCGCCTACTGCTTACTAGTATTCATCTGTAAATGCTTGTACTATTAAAGTCTGTGGTTACAATACTTTCACAATTGTTATTTCAACGGCTAAAATATAACAAAAACTACAGTCATTAAACAAAGCACTATTGAAAGGATCTCTGAAATTATGTATTTTTAGAAGGTTGGAGTCAAGTAGATGCTGTTTTTATTTCTGTCAGGAGAATATTGTGGTCTGTTTGTGCAACCAGATGAGGTGATATGGTATGCGAGGCCAAAGTAAGCACATAGGAACAGTAAAAACAAAGCAGGGGGCTGAAGTTAACTGGGATCAAGTCTGGAGACCTTGAACAATTCGTCCTCAGTGAACTTTGTTATTATTTTCCAATTTTGGATGCATGGAACCAATTTTGAACTATTAGAGGTACACTTATTCCCAAAAATCGTTGGTTGAGTGCTGCAATTAGCTACATTATGATATGGATAAGGAAAAAATAAGTTATACTACAATAAAGTTTTATTTTTTGGCCGATGGTTACTGTGAGGGTCATATATTTATGAGGTATTGCTGAGAAAGCCAATATAGAGGTTCAAATTTATTACTCTCCCACAAAACAAAATAGAACTCCCATCAGTGTATCATTATTTACAGCATAGCGAAACATTCATCACACCCACTCATGAACAGTAACACAAAAGAAAACATGTAACCTTCCGACGCCAAGCATGCATGGTTAATCATGCTCTTTGACTTTCTTTGCAAGAGACGTATGCTATTTATTTTTCTGTCAGTCAAAGATAATATGTGTTTTCTTCTGGTTTTTACACTCAACTACACTTACAGGAACAAATACAAATAATATATATAATTATTATATATATAATTATATAATTATATAGTATAGTACTATATTGTATCTATGTATACTATAGTATAGTATACCAACAGAAAAGTGTAATATCTTGCTCCTTGGCAGATTAAAGTTTGAAAAGCGATCCATCATGCATAATGGAAATGTGATATTAAATATACTGTTAAAATTTGAACCAAACAGAGAAAGAGGAGAGGACATTTATGCAAGAGTACCTGTGAATCGCTTCTTCCCACTGAGGTCAAACTCAGATGACGGGCCGTGGTTGGAGGGTTTGGTGTCAGGCTCCGGAGTCGGGATTTCTGTGGTGGTGGTTGTGCTGGTGGTTGTGGGTGGCAGGGTGGTCTGGACAAAAAGCTCATCTAGCAACAACACGTGTCAGTGAGCTTTTGATTTAAATAGATTTATATTATTTACATCCTAACTCAATAACAAGTTGCTGTGTTTCATTTATCCTTTAATTGGCACCATGATCTATGGAATAAGAGTGTCAAATTGGTTCAATTAATTGTGGGCAGATGTGAGCTCACTTTGAAATAACCCCTTTTCCCCTAAACACCCAAAGCTGTATTCTTATGTAATGTTTTGCTACCCATATTCTCCATGTGAGGGGGACTTGAAGACAACGACCACTTCACAAGTCTCCAAGTCTAAAAAAAGGGGAAGGGATTCAGTGGGTGATATCCAATGTATTGCTTCTGCTTTCATCACAGTTTTTTCCTGGGCCGCATCATTGGGCCTTGGCATTACATCATGGTCCACACACATGCAACCAGCTTTGAGCCATGGCAGGGAAATGCTAAGAAAATATTGTAATGCCCAATTTGTCTTTTCTAGCAAAATCCCCAAAAAGAAAGAAAAATATAAAATGCTGCTCACATGCAACCGATTCCTTGAGAAATCCAAACACCTATAGTGAAATTAGTACAAAGGCTCACATCAACCAAACGCTACACTTTTCCATTCAGTTAGTGTTTGGCTGAAGCTGGGGTTCATCTATTACATTACAAAGCAACGTTAAGTACAGCAAATACATTGCATTAAATCAAAAGCCAGGGAATTCTCATCAGCTTAGTAATGTAGTCCACAAGGTCCAGTTTTGGGAATAAAAGTGATTAAAAACAGCCCATAATGGAAAATATCCAAAACCCCCAGCCATGAACAAAGATCAAGCCAAACAAATGTACAAGAAGAGAAACAAAGTGAAGACCACAGGCAAAGCAAAGAGGAAGAGACAGGAAGAGCTAGCAAACACATCCACTGACAGATAAACAGTCAACAAACAATGAACATATAGTGCAGTTCAGTCCATCCTAGCCCAGTGGCGGTAGGCCGGTCCGAAGCCAAACTCAGCCAATACCTTTCTTAAGAGCTAAAGCATCAGGCACCATGGTCACTGAAACCATGTGGTCCATTTCCATTCCTGAGGATTCCTCTGTCAGAGAAGTAGAACAAGCTGTAGCATCAATCTCACATGAGCATGTACACATTTCTGAGCTGGCATACACACATAGACATGTACACCCAGGCAACCATATAGAAAAATCTACTTAAATACATATTGTAGGTACAAGCACATATTTTGACACCAACGTAACCCTGGCTGTCTCAGTTTGCTGTTTGTGTTTGTTACTGCAGCATTAATAATGGGCACTCTAAGGGACAGAGCTTCCACAGTGGAAAAAATACTATGATAAATAATTATCATAGTATTTTGTTACAGTGGGAAAGTTTACTAATTTATTATACTGAATGTCATCATAACATTATAATGAGTTTTTGCGGTATAATGACCTTTATCCATTATTAAAATGGAAACGATATCCCAGAAACTACACTAAGGATATATATCAGCATCAATATGGTTCTTTCTGAAAAATGTGTAGGATCCACACACTAAGAATCTATTTATTGCTTGTTAAGATTGTATTGTATCGGTCTAGGCCGGGCTGGGCCCTTGATCAAGCATTTGTGTTTTTTTAATCATTACTTAATTAGCCTAATTCGGTGAGGAGAAAGCTATGTCTCTCCAGCTTCTCCCGTAGCTCCGGGTATATGTCCTGCACTGACTTGAGTGTGAGGTAAACTGTGCTACATCGTGTCTCCCCCATCTGCAGCACTGTTGTCGGCCAGTGCGTCAGCATGCAGACCGTGGCGAAGGACAGTATTAATTAGGTGATCGAGACAAGAAAGTCTCCTATATGGTTCCAGGGCTTTGATTATGTTGCTGCCTTGATCTGTTACCCACACTATTCGGCTGAGGGAGCTAGGGTCAAGTTTTTTTTTACGTTTCTTCATTCGGATCCATTTGCGATGAATAAACAAACAGCGCAGCTTAGCCTGCTTCGTCCTTGTTGCATTATTCATTAAGATAATTCTAAACAGATTTCTGTAGTTCAAACAACTCAGAATTGTAGTTGAGAACATCAGTTATAACGGCCCACGTATTAAAAAATTGTCGGGTTTAAATCGGGCTCGGGCTCATAATTACAGTTAATTATGAGGATGAACAACATGTAAGTCTCCACATCTGGGGTCTGGCTGTGGTATCAGAGTACTGTGGCTTAAACACACTACGACGCGTGCATGGGCTTGGGTAGGGTCGGGCTTGATTTTGGGCCCGATCTAAGCTCTAATGGCAATATGCAACTGACAGCCCGTAGTGTGTTTAAGCCACAGTACTCTGATACCACAGCCAGGCCCCAGATGTGGAGACTTACATGTGGTTCATGTGGTCTTACACACACACACACACACACACACACACACACACACACACACACACACACACACACACACACACACACACACACACACACACACACACACACACACACACACACACACACACACACTGAGCAGATCACACACACACACACACACACACACACACACACACACACACACACACACACACACACACACACACTGAGCAGATCACACAGTTAAGACACACACAGTCATAGAGTAATAGAGCTTTGTGGGTACAGACAGGAAGCACTTATGGCCTTGGTCTAGATGGATATTACAAACAATACAACTGAGAGATTTGGTGAAGTCATACCTACTTTGTATATATGTTCACTATTCTGGCTCTAAAATGCTTCACTGAACTTCAGTTTTGTGGAAAAGCTATTTACTTTGCAATATTGAAAGTTGGGGCACTGCAGTATTTTGTTTTAGATCAATCTTTAAAATGCTATCTGCAGTTATTTATGATGGATTTTGAGTACTTATGTCTTTATTAAAGTCTCACCTTCTGGATAACAGTCCAATATTCCTTCTGGGTCCAGCACTGGATACCCATATTCATCTGTTTTGGAGAAGGTTCCAGGTGGACAGGTTGGGTATGGTTGTGCAGTGGTGGACTCTTCTATGATCCACTCAGTGGTGGTGGGTTCAGGTGTGGTGGTAGGAGCCATAGTGGTGGTGGTGGACTTGAGGTGAGGAAGGTCCAAGCCAAGTACAGGTTTCCCTCCAATCATGAGGATCTTGTCTTTGGGGTTGACTACAGGCCGGCTGTCTCGGCCGTGACCAAACAGAGCCATACCGTCCTGGTTTACCAGGGGACTGCCCATGTGGTCTGATGGTCGGTGGAGTGGAGGAGCAAGGAAGAGTGGAATTAAAATATTCATGGATTTCTGTTGAACAGTAAGCTAATAATAAGAATGTTTAAATTTATTTTTTAATATACGTGTTGAAGCTGTTTACTGTATGTTTAAATATCATGTAAGATTGATTGAAGCATATTACCAAAAATCGTGCGTCCATCCTCTCCAACCACCACTCTCTTAGGTTTGCCCTGGGAGTCCTGGAGAATTTGTCCATCCTGGTTCATAAGAACCCCCTTCTCCAAGTCTACCACCTGGAGAGACAACAAGATTTGCTAAATCTATACAGCAATCTTTATAGATAAAATGTGAACAATTGCCTCATCCTGACTGTGTGATCTGGTAATGTTATACTTGTATTCACTACTATTTCTTATAAACAGATTAATTCAACATTATAATAGAAACAATCGATCTGTGCCATATTAAAGACATCAGTTCAACATTTTAGTTTCGGTGAGGTTTAGATGAGAAGATTGATACCACTCTCCGATATGAGAGTGGCATCAGTCTTTTCATCTAATTTGGCAAGAAAGCGAATAAGTGTATTTCCCAAAATGTTTAATTATATCTTAAAGGTGATACAGTACAGTACCTTCTACAGTATGACATGCTACAACAAGCCAGTAACACAAGAAAGTACTTAATTGCTTTACAAAATAAGACAACTATTACAACTATGGTTACAATCAGTTAATTAAACATAGTTACCCATTTGATTCCATCAGGTCCAGTGATAAACCTTTGAGGAACGGCCTTGCTGGTTCCATGAGAGGATGAGGTCTCTTTATCACTTGTTGCTGTCAGGTTGGGTCGTCCATTTTTACCTAACAATTATACGATTTAAGCAGAGTCATTTTGTTATCTATCATTTAGCTTTTTGTGGCAGCAACTTTTAATTACATCGACTTTACCGTTTCCATTGGCAGGCTTGGGTTGTCCTCCATTGGTTGGTTTCCCTCTAACGATGGGATAGCGAGACCTTCCCCCCTGGCCCCTAAAGTTGTCTCCAGATAAAGATGCTGAGGACAATGATGTAGACTGGGAGTTGCCTCCAATTAATCCGCCTGTCTTTGTCACAGTAGTGCCACTGCCAATGTCACGATCTGAGGTCAAAACTGGCTGGGGCACATTTAAGGAAGAAGAGGAGTCAGATGATGATGAGGAGGAATCAGACTTTGAAGAACCCAGCCTTGAGTTCTGTGCTGGCTGTGGTCTGATGGGAAGCCTAGATTCACCATTTCTGTTAGCAATCAGAGGAGAGCGCACCTTACCGTTCACCCCCATACCAGGACGACGATAAGATTGAGTGCCTCCAGATGGTGAGCCAGGTCTTGTCCTGGAAAAAGATTCCCTTGTATCCACGCTATCATTGTCCTTTATGTTTCTGTTAGGGTCAGCTGGAGTTATATTCTTTTGGGCCCCTGTGGGGTCTGCAACTTTATCATTTTTCCCACTGATGTCTCTACTCCTCTCATTGAGATAATCTTCATTATGACTGTTATCATTGTCATTAGAGGTTCCTCTATGGACATGCTCACTTGAGCCTCTGTGTCCACCTGAGGAATGATGGGAATCAGAGTTTGAAGAAGTGGCTGCTGAAGAGGAAGATGATGAAGAGGATGAGGTAGCGAGGTTTCTAGTGTCACTAGATGCTGTATTTTGATTGGTCAAAGAAGGCTTAACTGAACCCACTCCCACCCCATTCTTTAGTAAGTTTTCAGTCCCCAGATCTTCACTAATCTGCTGTATCATGGATACTCCTGCAGCACCTGTGGCCCCTGAAACCCTCGTGGGTGTCCCCCTCAAGACGGGTCTGCCAGTCCCCATGGAGGATGATGTCCTGGTCAAGGGGGTCCTACCATCCTGCCTGGAAGATGAAGCTCTTGTCCCTGAACCAAACTTGCCTGGGTAACGGCTAGCTAGCCAAGGGAACTTTTCAGCAAATGAGGGACTAATTCCAGTACGAGGAACCACAGGTTTTACATTACTTCTCATCTCCGTTCCCTCTTCGTCGTCTTTCTCTTCCCTCCCTCTCTCCTCTGTGGGTTGTGGTATAGAGCTTGAAGTAGGCTCTTTGGTTACTTCTGCGTCTGTGCTTTTGTAATTAGTGTCTCGCTCAAGTGATGTGTGCGAACTCTGTGTGTTGTGTGAAGTTGCAGAGCTATGAGATCCTCTGTGTGAAGTTGACTGAGAAGAGCCTGCTGTGTCTGTGTTGGATGGGTGGTTTGAGCTGCTCTGTGAAGTGGATGGATTGGTGCCTGAGCTCTGCAAAGTTGTAGAGCCTTTAGACCTAGACCCTGATGTGGACTGCGATTTGTCAACATTATATGCATCTAATTTTGCCTGGCTGTGGGTTCCACTTCCTGAAGGGGACCTGGATGTTGATGAATTGAAAGTATGTGATGTTACATGGTTTGGGGTCCTGTCTGGTAAAGTGGACTGTGATGTTGCTGAACTACGTGTGTTTGAAGTTGCTGGGTTTGAAGTCCTGTTCGGTAAATTTGACTGTGAGGTGACTGCAGGTCTGTAACCATTCAGCATTCGAGTTGAATTCCCTCTAAACAAAATTCCAGGACGTCTTCGAATGTAACCATATCTAGAGCCCAACCCAGACCCATTGCGCCCCGCTGAAGCCGAACCTCTACCAACAGATGTAGCCTCTGTCTGCTGTAAATTGGTTTCTTTTACCACTGTAGAGGAGGGATTTGTTAACCTGGACTTATCGTAGATGTCTTTGCTCTCTGGGTATGTGGAAGCCACATAGTCCTTTCTACTGGCTGCAGACTCTTGAATACGTGAGGAGGAGGATAATGAGGTTGTAGAAGGTGAAGTAGAAGATGAGGAGGAATCAGAAGAAGAGGAGGAAGTGGATGAGGCGGATGAAGTGGAAGAAGATGAAAAGGAAGAAGCAGCCTTGGATCCTGGTTTTTGATGGACTCTGATCTTAATGGGCCTTCTGGGTGGTGTATTTGGACGAGGTTTAGTTGGGGATGGCGTCAAAACTTTGAGGCTGGGGGTCTCAGTAGTCAGAGCCTTTTCATCATATCCCACTTCATCTTCAAATTCAGGGGAAACATCGTTGTCTGGTTCTTTTCTCTCCAGTACAACCTCCATGGTTGTCGTCTCTTCTACCGGAGATGGCGTAGTGGGGTTTTTCTCTTCTTCTACTTCCTTATCTTCTCTATCTTGAGCTTTTCCTCTGGATGACCCTCTGTTCACTGTGTTTCTGACTGAGCCCCTTACAGAGGAGAAGATGCTGTGATAGGAGCGTGACTGGGAAAGTGGGCGTACACGGCCGTTGACAGGTGCAGCAGGGCGTGGCTGAGGGGTTGTGGTTGGTTCTTCTGTCGCATCTGTTGACTGCAGGTCAGGTTCATCATGGTCAGTATCCTGTTTGGAAAGAGTGTATCTAGTTCTGCTGCTGTCCTTGGTTTTTGACAACGAAGAGGCAGCGCTGCTGGCTGGCAGTAGACAAAAATTGTTGTGAATTTAGGATTAATCAATTTTGAATCATACATGCACACACATACTGTATACAGTCAAATGTGCTTACATCTTGGCATGACAACACTGAGGACCTTGCTCTGTGGTCCCTGACCCCTCCTGTTGGTTGCTCTAATCTTGAAGATGTACCGGTCTCCTGGTGTGAGGCCATCTATGGTGGCTGTGGTGCCACGGTACGTCACACTTTTCATTCCAAATGGCTTCATAGCAGGAGCATAAGACAGGATGTACTCTGTGTGGAGGTAGAGCGTGAACAACTGTTGTGAAAAGAGATTGTGTGACCATTCAGGAGAAACTGGCCTTTGAAAATCTGAATTCAAAAGTTCATACAGGAAATGTTTGCCCTTTTTCTAACAAACCTATATGACAATGGGTATGCATCAAGTTGATGTGACCTCAGCACTCAGTACATGACCCAGATGTATTTTCCGTATTTAGTATTTTCATTATTGTATGAACCAATCAAATTATCTGACATAGTAAGTCAGAACAAAAAGATCATGATCACTGGACACACTAATATGGGGGGCACTATCATTGCAGACATATAAATAAAGCACAAATGATATATATACTGATTTCTTAGCAAAGTTAATTTATTTATTCCTCCTGGCCTCACCTCTTATCCTCCCATTGGGTTCTTCAGGTGGATCCCATGTTGCTACGACAGCAGTTCCTTTGCCTCGTAATGGCTTGACCTCAAAGCTCTCTGGTGGCCCAGATGGTGCTAACAAGTGAGGAAAACACACGTGAATGGAAAGACAGCAGTGAGAGGAGGAGCAGCAGGACAGAAACCAGAAGCAGCATAGAGGTAACAGGGTGAGGAAATTGCTGCTTAAGGAATGTAAAAACAACTAGTTTGTGCCAGGAGGCTTTTACTGAGGGAGGTTTTGCTGCCATACATTGTCAGGAACCTCCTCTTGAGATCATGTATGGAATTGCAGATGGCTATCTGAGCTGTGAGCCAGACAGTAAATGCTGACGTTCCAATGAATCGCAGCTCAGGAGCTGCTATGATAGTACAAAAGCCATAATCGTGACAGAGCTGCAGCCAAAGCTGGAATCAAATATCACATGGGAGCAATGGGCAGTGAATGTGATGAAGTGTGGTATGAGGAAATAAGTAGAAAAGAGCTAACTGACAGAGTTATGCAAGACGGAATTTGATATTCCTATTGACTCACTTCTCATAATTTTTCCTAAGGTGCATTGCGACCTACTAAATGATAAGCTATAAGCAGCAGGCAGTGGCTGCATGTGCATACCTGACTCAGGGGTCCTCTGAAAGACGGAGACACTCCACTTTCCCTGATTTTCTCCCTGAGAGATTCTGACAGAGAACTCATACATGCCATCAGCAGACAGGGAGTCTATCATTATCCTCCTCTGGGTGCTGTCCTTGTACTCCCAGCGTGCTGACTCACCCTTCTCCCTGTACCTTACTGTGTAGGATCTGGGTGAAGAAAAATAGGGATGTTTTATTCCAGTGGAAAGGGTTAGAATTCTCTCTTACTCAGTCAATCTTTGCCTTTAAGTCACTTTCTTTCACACACAATTTAACAGTTCCCACCTGATTACCCCGGGGCCGACCTTCCCCATCTCAACAGCAGGGTCAACCCAGGAGATGAGGACTGACTGAGGAGACATGACCCTGACACTGATGTCCCGGGCCTCGTACTCTGGTGGCACTGGACACACAGACACACACAAGACACAGAGACAAACATTTCTAGCTCCAAACCAATATTAAAATAACCTCTGAGATTATTGAATTTAGATAAATGGTTTCTCACATTTTGGCTAACATGACAACCAAATATATTCCAAATTCAAACTTACATAGATATTGATGAGCTATTTTGAGATATTTACAATGAAAAAAAAGACAATCAATGTGTGTAGGAATGCAGTGATTCTCAATAAACCTGAAGGTACCTGGTGTGGTTGTTTTGGTTGCGACTGCTCTGCTGGCGGCTGCGCTCTGGCCCTGGGCTTTCTGTGCCTGCAGTGACACCACATGAACGGACTCAGATGCTATGAATAGAAAGGGATACCAGGCACGGCCAGGGTTTACACTATGAACACTAAAGATAGTACAAACTAAATGTATACATTTAGCTCATTTTGATTTAAAACAAAATCACAAAATATGATCTGCAAAATGTAGCTTTACCCCTTTAATCTGGTTACGAGTGTAAAATGTGAGTCCTCTTACTTAGTTTTTGTGTGTTTCGGTTTCTCTGGTCAGATTGAGGTTTGATGTGGTGTTGGCGTCTCCTTTCCAGCGGGGGAGCTCCTGCCAAAGCTCTCTCAGGTTGCCTGGGACCTGAGGAGGACTGAGGGGCCCTCCTGTGTGTCCGTGTCTTAGACACGCCTAATGGGTGAGCTGTTCTGTCCACCCTAGTGGCCCGCTGTAAAGAGGGCTGATTTCTGGCAGCAGTTTGTAGAGACCTGGCTGGACCTGTTGGTGGATGATAATGGAGGGGAAAAGTCAGAGTGCACCAGAGTTCATGTTACCTTTTTGACCCCATAGTTCATTCATAATCTATGCTCTGTGCTGGATTTGCCTTAGGGAAACTAACTGCCTAATTGCTCCACTGAAGATACATCAGCTCAGTGATAAACACATAATTACATGTCACTTTCATCCAACCATATCAGTTAACATGCACAGTTGTCACAAAAGGGACATGCCATTGAAAGACACCAAGTCCCCTGTCATCTGCTCCAACTTCTGGCGTCCTGCTTCTTGCTTCAATTGCACCCTAGAGTGACTCCATCTTGGACAACAACTCAGACATTGACTTAGACAGTCAGACAATCCCCCTCATTTGGCTGCAGTGCTGAGCGATAGCATTGGCAATATAACCAAAAAAATCTTCCTTTTTTTTCTTTCCTCCCTTTATCCCTCCTTCATCCGTTTCTCATAATCACTGTCAGATGAAAATGATCTGCCCTGTTTCCCATCAGGATAGCTGCATGTACAGCTGGACATACTGACAGGTCAGATTTGATTTAAAAAAAAAAGTTATAAGGAGAAAAAAATGCTGTGATGTAGGGTGGGTCAACTAAGAGTAGTTTGCTTTTTACTTTGGCTTAAAAAGGGAGAGAGGGAGAGTTTTAGTGCTGGTGGGCTTCCACCATGACACTTTATATGTGGGGGGAACAAAAATGAGACAAAGAGGATGTGAAGGGGAGTATGAAAACACACTAGAAAAGTTTGGTAATGCAACAACTCTCTCTTTCTCTTCTCTCCAAGATTCTCCTGCACCTGTACAAGTTTCATGGATAATCTGTTCTGTATGTTCCTCTTGTTTGTCTGCAAACGTGACAGCAAACTGTTGCATATCTATTAAAGGTGTAATTAGTAGACATTGAAATGATTATTAATTAATCAAATTGACCATCATAATGGAAAATGAACAGGAGCCAATTAAACGTAAACTTGAACTTAACAGGATCACACCAGTGTTGTTATCTCTCATTCACATTTTTGACTGCTACTGAGGTAACACTTTCAGGAATAACAATAATTTCGGCCGATCCTCTGTCTTATACCCACTGTACCTGTTTGAGTGTCTCTCTTCGTACTGACTGACTTGAAAAAAAAGACATTTGGTTTTAATCAGCCTAAATCTTATTTTCCTTCTTCCTCTTTTTCTCTCTCTGGAAAGCTGTCACAGTGCATAGTTTGGCGTGGGTCACCACGCCGCGGACCACTAAACCATTGACTCCACAAGTGCTCTCACTTGCCAAATCCTTTCTGTCTCTCCTGGAAGCTTGATAGTCCGAGATGCTGTGAGCCTGGCCTCCAGACAGACAGATAGACCACTGCTACAGCGGAGACCCACCTCAGTGTTCAGGCTGATGCTGAAGAATGTCACTGTTTACTCCCTCCTCAAAAACTAGCTGAAGAAAGCAAGGCTGTCTCTGACATTTCACCACCTTCAAAAGTAAATCTAAACTTTGCAACTTTGCTTTGGTAGAATTGGTTACATTGCTCAGTTTAGCCAGCGTTTATTTATTTATACAAACAACTTGCTGTGGCAGAGCTTTCCTGGAAGCAGATATAATCAGTTTAGACATAACCGACAAATACAAATACAAGAACAAAAAAACTCAGAATAGTCAAAATATCAATATACAACACTTATGCTCAATGGCTTTGTTCATCATTTGCCTTCATTCATTCATTCATTAGCTTAACAGGCTATCACCTACTTCAGTAAACAACTTGATTTGTTAACTGGGCTAATTAGCTGACCTAAAAGATAACCAATGAATAGCATTTGTCAGTTGTCAGTAAGGTTGCTAGCTTTATAGCAGTTGCTAATGTTTGGCATTTTTAATATAATGACTTGGAATGTTAACTGGGATAATTAACATTGCCCGGCCTGGTAGCTAGCTAGATAACTTTAGCTAATGTAACGCTAAGTATGCTAGCAAGGCTTCATGACATGCTATGTCTTCTTTTGCCCCTTGCCTTTCACTGGGAGTTATTGAAGCATTACTTTGCCAGAAACACATGGGTCTTTGGCTCCATTCACTGAGGTTATAAACTCAACAAATATGATTAGCTGTGTCTCCAGAGTGGCTTTGCCTCAAATAAATACAATTGAAACTCCAGTGCAGCATGGTGGTTTAGTGGTTAGCACCATCGCCTCACAGCAAGAAGGTCCTGGTTTCAATTGCTGGTCCTTGTTCTTTAAGTCTGGAATTTGAATGGGTTTTCTCCATGTTTCCTACTGTGGCACAAAGACATGGCAAGTGAAGTGGAGTGATTCAATTGTCCATGTGGAACGGTATGAACAGAAGTGTTTATTTTTGTTTGCCCTGTGATATTTGAATAAATATTAGAGCTGGGAACAATTCATTATTGATTTTCTTTTCTATTTTTCAATCATTCATTTGGTCTATAAATAACACACAAGCATAACAAATGTCAATCATAAGTTCATAAACCCCAAAGTGGCATATCTTTAAATTACTTGTTGTCCAACCACAGGTCAAAAGGATCATAAAATGATATAAAACGGGAAAAATCTACATCCACATTTGAGAATTTGAAAACAGTCAATGTGAACCATTTTTGCTTGATAAATAACTATTAATTATTAATTAATGGAAATTGTTGGCAGTTAATTGACTGTGCACTCATACTACTTACTTACAAGTGTAGTGGCGAAGGCTTCCCTTAGTGCAGGTAAATGTGTAGTGGAGTTGAATGCAGCCTTGGCCTGACCCCTCCCATGGCCAACCCCCTAATCAGGGCTGGGCTACATAAGGCACCTGTGCTCCTTTGTCCTGTGTCTGTCCCTGCTGTGGCTGTGGCTAGTGTTTGTTGCCCGCAGGTATGTGAAAGGCACATTTCTATGTTACATTTCATATACATTTCCAAGTTAAACAGTTAGTTAATTAGGTGGAACTCGAAGGATATAGACTAATCAACATTAGTCTATATCCTTTGCATTCCACTTCTGGGATGGCTCTGGTGCAGCAGGAAATTCCGCCGGATGCATGTAATTTCCATTTCCTTCCGCTTTCTTTGTGTTGGAATTTTAAATTCGGTGATTTTATGAGGACTATTGTTGACTGCTCCTCAGATCTCTGCAGGGTAAATTGAGACAGCTAGCTAGACTATCTGTCCAATCTGAGTTTTCTCTCACATTACTATTTTGCAGCGGCTCTGTGTGGAGTTTAGCACCGATGACGATTCTGATTGGTTTAATGAAATGCCATTAAACCAGAGCACGTTTTCCTCCCATCCCCGAATGCTGTGTGGAGTTGCTAGACTCTCCTTCAGAGCGCTTTGGAGGAGGGTCTGGCAAAGCGAGAATAGTGGTTGATCGACTTTTTGTTTAAACCGCTGCTAGCAAATGCTTGTTGCCCCTCCTGCCCTGGGAAGGTGATTTTGGTGGTGAGTAGGTCCATGGTTTTAAATGGAATTTTAATATATAGTAAGGTTGAGCCTGGTTCAATGTATTCTCCCTTCCTTTCCAGGTTCCTCCTGACTTCCTATTGCTGTTTTGCCTTTTGCCATTTTCTTAGTGTTTTGCCCTAATTGTGCATAATTTGTTTTGGTCTAGTTTCGCCCCTTTGGTGATCTTATGTTTGTCTTTAGCTTGTGTTCATCTAGTTTAGGTTTGATTTGCATTAATTGTACTGCCCCTTTATTGTTGGCTTTTTGTGAGTTTTCTTTGCTTATTTGTTTAACTAACTGGGTTACTGTATATTTGTTTCTGATTATTTTTGTATTTAGTTTATTTCTTTCAGAGCAGGGTGCCATCTTGTTTGGAAGCTAGGCAAACGTGGTGAGGTTCCTTCACTGTTTTGTGTGTGAGTTATTGCTGGGAACACGGTATACACTGCATCATTTTTCTGTGAGAAGATCTGTGTGACTTGATGTGTTGAGTTGAGTGAGTAGCGGTGGCACCCCTGAACACTCCTCAGTGTAGTCTGCCTCACCACAAGTTTGTTTATAGGTTATTTTTACAGTCTGTTGAAAACAGTGACTGATAAATGTGATAATTAAAGTGTTGTTCACTATTAAAGGCAACACAACTCAATTAAATGTTAAATTTGCATCACCTGCAAGAAAAACACCTAGCTGAATAAACAGGAATCTGAGTCAGAGACCAGGAAGTGTTTTTCCCAACTGATCCTATAGGGACCGAACAAGTGAGCCCCAAGACATTGCATTGTGACTTTAGATTTGGCGGTTCTTTTTAGGGACTGTTTGCTATTTATTTAAGGGGCCACCGGACGAGTTTTGGGACCTTTTAGCTAAAAAAGACATGACCCTCCCCTCAACAGTAAAAACATTTCTACGACCCTCCAAAACAACTTGGAAAAAAAGGATTGACCCTCACCCAACAATTTATCAATACATTCTGTACTGGTTTGCGTTTGGCAAATATATACAGATTTCCATTGTTTTTTTGTTTTTTTTTACAGCTGTGACACAGACTAAACCTCTGCATTCTGATCTGACGCATCACACTCCTCTGTTATGGTGTGGTGGCCATTTCAGTAGATTTACTCACTAACATTGTTGTGGAAACAAAATAAGCATGGAAACTAAATGCACAATTCCTGCGTTACTGCATTACTTCAAATACTAAGTTACTCCTCTAGTAAACTAGTATTCACATGAAATAAAACAATAAAATATTGAGACCATTCAGCAAGGCAGTCTGGGTAATATTCAACACACAAACTGGTTGCTATGGACTCGTCACTAGGCTTTCTCCACTTCGCCGTTTAAACTAAATGGAATAAACGTATAAAAGTCCAAATCTACACAAAACCCGCAATCAATTAGTAAGCTGACATCAAATGTGGCATTTAGGAAACCTTTATTGCAACCTTGGCACGGTAAGATGTCCAGACATAGTGCAACAGTCATTTTCGTTTTTTGCGTCCTCCTGCTCCCATCGTCAGCCAGGTAATATTGTTTTTTACTAAAGCAGTATATGAAATCTGATGTATTACCTACCACCATTTAGTTGTTTTGTGTTATTTAAGATATTTATAAAATATCTGATCATGCCAGAATTATTCCACTCAATTTTTAAACAATGCAATTATCTGTTTCAGCCACCAGGGGGGCAGCTCCCCCTGCCCCATATGTCTATGGCCTGCCCCACAGCAAACTCATGGGTCAGACCCATCTGGTAGCGAAGGAGGGTAGAGACTGAGAGAGCTACATGGAGCTACATTGAAAAATATGCACCAAACAAGCCACTTTGAAATTTTGCTGTTTCATGAATACAAAAGTTGGGTGACCCCTCCCCCCCCGGACTGAAAAATGTTGGATGACCCTCCCCTCAGCAAAGAATAAAAAGACACGACCCTCCCCTATTTTCCTCTGGTGGTCCATTCCATAAATACCGAACAGTCCCTTATATCCATGATGACAGCAGATAATTTCAGCAAACTGCTTTTAATGGATTTAACTACATACTTTTACATGTACAGCTGTTCACTGAGACATACCACTCTGTGGTGTTGGTAAAGATGCCTTGAGATCAGGTTTACCTGCTGATGTGTTGCTGACAGGTGCACCTCCCAACACAGCAAAGCCATCCAGGTTAACCCATTCAGGGTCTAAAATTAAAACAAACAAAATATTGGTTAAATGATGTTGGCAATAGAAAATTTGTAAGCAAGCCCTAAATTATATAGATTTAAAAAGAAACCGAATTTACTGAATAATTTCTACCTGATGAAGACATGTTCAAGTGGAAATGGTATTTTTCTTTTTTGTAGTCAACTTTTAAAAATGCCCTGCCACACAAAACCGTTTTTACTTGCATTTTTTGAAATATGTTAGGTCCATATGTGTTTGTGTTATGTCGTGAATGTGAAAATGAACTGCCAGTCAGCTCTAGCCACTGAAAAGAAATAAGCGGAGAAATCAGGCCAATTACAAAAGCTGGTCAGTCTGACATCATGTTGCCTGAGCTCATTACTATTCATGAGCTCACCCAGTTGCGCTGGGTAAAGGATGCTGATAGCCAGGCTCTCATTAGCTAGCTGTTAGCCAATCAGAGTCAAGCAGCTTAGCTCGTTGAATATTAATGAGAACTGGCAGAAATCGAGCTGAGTCTTCCTGCAGGCTTTCTATACCATGCTAGAATGGCTTGAAACAAGGTAACCAAGGCATTTTTTCCACAAGAAATGTTACAGAGTCCATGGTAGAACTTCAGACATTACCACAAAGTAATGAAATACATGTGGCAGGGCACCTTTAAATGTGCATGATTTGCCATTTCCCCTTATCCCCTTATTATTTACTCTCCATCTCGCCCCCTGTTCCTGATAAGTCATCTCTCCATTTTTGTTGTTTTAACAGCATCTGGCCAGACACAATGATGTTGAGGCAAACAGCATGGTGTTATTTATGATGACTGATGCTGCTCTCATGCTGCTTAGGGAACAAGACACAATCTGCAAGGAATTTCTGGAAAGGCAATACTGAGATGCTGCTCGGTTGCCAGAGACTGCAAATTGCACCGGAGCTGGAGAGACCACAAGGCCGCCACAGCACACAATGGGACACACACACACACACACACACACACACACACACACACACACACACACACACACACACTTTAACATACTGACACCCTATACAAGACAGTGCATGATTCAACACTTGGCCCCACCCTTTCCTCCACCACTATCCCCACTAAACACACATATGCAGTATATGTGCAGACACACACACAAAGTGGCCACAACAAAGGGGGTTGGGTTAAAGGAGCTGAGCTGGGTTTGGATGTGGAAATGAAGGGTTGGCTGCAGACTCTGAGCCGCTGATGAAGTATGGCTCTAAGAGGCCAAGGACAAAATGGAATAATTACAAAAGCAGGCTAGACTATGTCAACACGGCAAACTGTATGTGTATAGAAACATAAAGACCTGTCTTATGTTTAACAAGGCAGGATTAGGAATTAAGAAGCCATTAAGACCTAAAGATAATGTCCTACTAAAACCTAAAATAGCCACTGTCTGCAGAGCCAAGATGATGATGATCGCCAGTCACGCACACCACACCACAGTGCTCTTTCTGTCTTGCAGACGTGGACGACAGCACATCCAATGATAAACTAATCCTCTGATAAAAATCCATCGTACATGCACTCGCACAAGTGTGCGTACACCTCACCTCCTGGCATCTCTGCCTTGCACACAGCTTTGCTCATCGCTCCTCATTCTTGGCACTTGTCTTGAGAAAGTGCAGAGCTCTGGGATCTGAAAGCTTACTCCATAGTTTAAGCCAAACCTCTTACTTTTGCTCTTCGTCCATCTATTTTCCTCTTAATGATTTTTTTGTCTAGCAATGCGACCTCAGGTCCATCAGAAACATATTCATTGGCTCCCACTTGATTCGTTCATGTCACTCTATCTCAAGCAGTCAGTGACTTTTCTCACATCTTCGTCTTGCTCTCACTTTCTTTTTTAAATCTTTCTATGTTTCTGCCTTACCTACATCCTCCAGTAGAGGAGAGCGACTGTTCTTCCGGCGGTGAGACCTCGTGGGTTTGTTGGAGTTGATGACGAAACGGTCCACAGGTCTTCCGTCCAGATGAATAGAAGGCTCCCAGCTCTCCCTCAGGCCCTTATCCACAGATGTCTGTTTCCCATTGTCTGACCGCAGGGGCTTCTCTGCTGCAAAA
Organism: Sander vitreus; assembly: GCF_031162955.1. NCBI lineage: Eukaryota > Metazoa > Chordata > Actinopteri > Perciformes > Percidae > Sander > Sander vitreus. Next base: position 11,930,772 of record NC_135872.1, read on the forward strand.
CAAATGACGTCAGGATAAATTGGGTCTATATAAAGCTTATTTTAACAATCTTCTTTGTCTTTATCCCTTATGTTGAAGGCTTGTTGCCCCTACAAATTGTAGCAGCAATAAACTAAAAATAAAAATAATCTTCAGTAGTAAAGTAACTGACCTTATTCATCATGCGCAAAATACTGGTCTCGTGCCTGAGCACTTGCATGGATGCTGAAACCTCAGCTGACTCAACATAAGTAAGAAAAGTGCTTTAATACTTGTTTACAACCCTGACCCAATACCCCTGATCCATGTACGTGAATTGAATTGTTTTTCTCTCTTCAAAGTCAAACAATTATTAGCAAATATGTATACAGCTAGAGAAGTAGCTCTCAAAGAATCTGAGCAGTGAATAGGATTCTGCTGGGAAAACTAATAACTCTAATTAATAACACAAATGAACATTAACACTTAGCTAAATCATCAACACCCAAAAAGGAGGTTAGGATGGTGCAGGGAGCTGCGGCAGCAAACAATGTTGGTATAACAGTAACAGTGATTAAGTGACATATGATACTGTACAATGATACTGAAGCATATATGATTCCAATCAGCCAATACAAGCCTGATTTTACTGCTCTGTTTGAGCTAATGCTGTGCTCATAACTATGCTGTTACACTACATTTGTGTGCCAGTGTGCTTTTTTGTGCTGGACATGTATTTATTTTATAAGAGCTTTTGTTCTTGCTGAAAAACAGATGCCTGCTGCTAAAAAAAGGTTATCTGATCAGAGCGGTGAGGGTGAACCGAACTAAAAGATGCTAAAATGCTCCAAAGAGGTGAGGGGAACAGCAGAGTCTGGTGATACATTTCTGTGCCATTTATTCTGTTTTTATTACAAACGTATTGATTAAAGCAGCTTTACTTTAAATCTCAAGATCGAAATAGTAAGTATTCAAGCATTGGCTACGCTGTAAATGGAGGGGATTTGTAGGTTTTATTGGCACCTGGTCATTCATCGCTGTCACATATAATTGTCAGTATTGTCTGTTCACATTATAAACAGCTGGCCCTTATGTCTGTCTGTGCTGGCCAAAGGTTTACAGCAGCCATTTCAGTTTAGCATCATCACAAAATAACTCCATCGCCATGAATTCTTGTTGTCTGCAGGTGTGCGCCCAGCTGGATCTGCACTTTCATTTTTCACATTTAGAAATAATTGCCGCTCAGTCCTCATGTGCTGCAGTTTGCAGTTGGTCGCAACTCTTTGGAGGTCTACAATGTTGTCTGCTTAACTCGGTGTTAAGTTATTAATAACGCGCTGAAAGAACGCCTCCTTGCTGTTTCTAGGGACTCTAGACAACACAGACCCTCAGATACAGACTTTATGTGCCTGGTTGGATGAAAAAGTGTGAGTGTTTTCCCAAAACAAAACAATACAGTATATCCTCTTTATATCCTCATTAACGTAGGGTTACAATGGAGTCAATTTTATCAGCTGTTCGTGGCAGACTCCATTGACATATCATTTCAATCATTCCAACCCTGTTTCTAATAAGGCCATGTATTACGTAGGAAGGGATCTGCTCCTCTGTCCAGACATCATTCTGAGATTTGGCCTCTTTGAAAATGTATGATCCAAGGGCAAACCAGATATTCCTGATTAAATCAAGACTCCTTCGAGCACAGTAGAGGCATGATTGCCATTCAAGAATAAACAGTTTGAGGAGCAGTTAAGCAACTGAGTGGTTGTAACATCATAATCTTATGGACGGAGGCTGTAAGGGCGTTGCCATGGGTCACCAGGGCAATAATATAACATTTAAAGACAGGCAGACAGTTAGAGTGAGATTGAGTTAGACAGTGGAAAGTATTAAGTATGTTAAGAATGAGGGCAGGGCCTGAGGGTCATTATGTCACTGTCTTTTTAGAATAAAAGTGTGTGTGTGTGTGTGTGTGTGTGTGTGTGTGTGTGTGTGTGTGTGTGAGAGAGAGTGTGAAAGAGAGAGTGAGACAGACACACATACACGTGTATGTGCATGTGTAGTGTGGTACGCATGTGGTACAAGAAGCATATGCAGGTGAGCCCTGAGGTCAAGGACTCTTGTAAAACTGTTCTAGAAAATACTTGCGCTCATGCACCTGCAATGTGCTCCACTTTTACAAGAGCACCTTCTCACCTCGCACACAAAATCATAGACGCTGACCCCCCGCTCACCCCTAATAAATTTGCCATTAATCCCTAATAACTGTCCTCTTCCACAAACTCCCATCAATAACCAGGATCCCCAGTGAAGGTGTGTGTGTGGGGAAGGAGGTATGTGTGGAGAGGTTAACAAGGTAGTGTTGCAGTGTCGAGCTAAGATTGTCTGTTCTGTAAGTTCTTTAGACTGAAGTCATATACAACAGTACATGTTTAGATTATAATAATAATTTGCTGTTATGGCAACAACAAAGACTTTTGAACTGACTGAGGTGTCTTTTCTCTTCAATTACTGTAGGTACTAGAGACAATTGATGTAAAAGTTTACACTTTCCTATTTTTGAGATTTTTTTTATATCATTGCAGCACAACAAGCATTTGACAGACATGAATGAAACCTCAACGATGTCTTACAGTGTTTCTTGGCAGGGCCTTGTTGATTTTTGTTGTTAGTATTAGGGATATATACGCACACCATGTGAATTTACCCCCTGGTATCAACAAAGTTAATAAAAAAAATGTTATTAGTCTATTTGTTATGATTGTGTATTTGTTCTGTTTCCTGTTTTATTTTGGTAGTCTGTTTTTCTGTCTCGTCTGGTCTTGTTTTACTTCCTGCCTTGTGTTTTCCCGCCTTTTGTGATTGTCTGCTCTGCCCTGATGTCTTTCACCTGTCCCCCAGCCCTTCTGTCTCTTGTTTCCTCGTTACCTCTTGTATTTAGTCTCTGTGTTTCCTTTTTCTGTTGTTAGGTCATTATTTCTGATTGGAATGTCTGTGTGTCTAGTCTACCCGTTTTGTCTTGGTGTTCCTGGTTTCTGTGATTCCTGTTTTGCCTTTGACTTCATTTTGAGTTACCCCTGCCTGTCTGCCTGCTTGCTTGCCTGCCTGCTTCTCTCTGGATTCAAGGAGGTTTGCCACATGTTGGAATTGTTTGTTGGACTCTGGAGGACGCCATTGCCACTTGGTCGAAGCCACAAACAAGAGACGCTGATTCACTGGGCACACTCTGGAGAGCGCACTGCAACCACCACTCACCACTGGATCCCCTGGACACGACACCCCCTTGGCCCTTGCACTATTCACTGTATATATTTATCTTTATTAAATCACTTAAACGTATTTCCTGTGTCACGTCTGCTTTTGGGTCCAACCTCCAGTGCCGTTCCGTAACACTATTTGTCTTATATTATATGTTGCTGTTAGTTTTTTTTTTTTTGCTCAGTCTAACTTGAACTTAAGTCTGATCGGTTAGATTGAGCCATAAAAGCTATCAACCACCCATGACATTGGTTTAAAGGGCTGGTTTACGAAATAGATAATTCTCACTTATCACTCGTAAATCAGTAAATAAGGCAGATAGTTTTGGTTTTTGAAATATCTGTTTATGAGAGTTCTGATGCCACACAGACAGTTAAATTGAATTCATTTTTGTGGTGCTCACAGCTTTGAAAACATTCCACAGTAATGTATCTTTACCAAAAACTGTTACTGTAACTAAATGTTACTCTGGACAATTCACAGACCTCACTGTCAACGGTTTTCAGTGGAAATACTTTCTACAAAAGAAACCGTGCCATGTTGACAGCATGCTCTGTAGATTATCATGAGTAACTGATTCTGGACATTGATGTTGCTGTTGCTTTTTTTTAAATGTATTTTGTGTCTGTGTTTTTAGCCCCACAAAAAAATCCCATTCACCTTCATTGTATTGTGGTGGAGTCAAATTTTTGTCCACAGTGTTGAGTGTGTGAGTGGATTTCCTCAGTGTTTATGCTAAGCTAAGGATCTTCTGGCTGTAGCTGTTTGGTGTACAGTTATGAGAGGGGAATCGAGTCCTCCAAACCACACGACCATCTAGGTAATTTCTTTCTACGCTCTAATACGACCCATAGGTGTGTCTCATAAATTAGCGTCCCTAGCAGTGGCAGGAAATACGAACCACAGGAATGTTTCCGTCGTCATATCTAAACTAGAGAACGTAACGGTTGCGTTTTTAAACCCGTCGATAACGTTGTTAAAGCAGTTTGGTTAATTTTAGAAAAAGACTGTGGTTAGAGTTAAGACCAGTAAATTTGTTATGTTACTTAGCTTCCGGTTATGCATGTGATGCAGAGCTTGACGTAGTTCCGTTTATTCTGTAAAGTAAAATAAAACACGCTGTTTACTTTTATTTTTTTAAACAGGACACGAACCCTGGTCTCCTGGGTAAAAGTCCTGTTTGTTCGACCCATTCACCATCCCAACCTACCTCCTTATGCAGAGTTTTGGCGCTCAGTCACTTACTTCCTGCTTTGCTCCCGACATGATTAGTACAGCCACTAGAGGGCACAGCCAATATAAACGTAAATATGGTCATAATTGCTGCTTGAACAAACGACTGATCGGGGCGTTTTTCTAGGGAGGACAGTCTCTGATGTTCTCATCTAACTTTGAAAAAAAAAGAACATTAATTCATATAGGGAGGTTGGTGTGAAATCTTGCCAAGGGCTACAGAATTCTTGGTTTCACCTCTGTCAACCTTTTATCCCCTCTGACCTCTGTCCTTCATTAAACTCTTCCCAGTAATCAACTTTGTCATAAAGCCAACACACCAGACTGAGATCATGACCATAGTCACAATCAATCACCTGACTGTCAGATTAGATTCTGTCATTTTATTATTGGAAATTAAGCCTTATTTAAAAGGGAAATGTGACTGAGAACATATTTTATTTAAAGCAACACCCTGAAGTGAGTAAGTGTTTAACTTGGGAGGGTTACATGCATACATATGACGGGACATTTACCAACAGTAGCTGCCAGTACAATTACAGTCTTAAAAACGTGCTTTGCATTTCAATATTGATGGTCACAAGCTTGAACCAATAGACTTCCAAAATGATTCCAATATACCACCACTGATGAAGACTGACATCTTGCACTGTTAGTTTATGCTATATCTTCCTGCAACACACTTACTATGCTGACATCTACTGCTGTGACAGATGTGCTCACAACCCAGGTGGTACTTGTTTAAACAACTGGAACGGCGCCTCGAGATGACATGACACCAGATATGCCATCGCTGGCAGGTTTGACAGGCAGCCAAGTTTCAGGTGGGGGGGGGGGGGCTGGGTGAAACAGGTGATCAAACATACCCAGTATTGTGGAAAATATTAGAAATATTCTGATCTGCGCTGCCTCTTTGGCTGTCATATTTTCCCAATGCAAAGTTTTGAAAAAAAAAAATTCTTAAAGTTTTCCGTGAGATCTTTCACGGGGTGCTCTTGCAGAATCCCAGCATATTACTGTAAGTGGAGCAGAGAAATTAAATTCCACTGGCCTGCAAAGACATGATTCCCTCTTTCCCCTCACTCTCTGTCCCAATTACTCTCTACACTCAACACTTTCCAGACGTTGATGGACTGTGGCTGCATAGAAGAAGTTGACATTATTTATGATCCAAATACACTGTTTCTGTTCTCTCTATTTGCACAGCTCCCGCCTAGGTGCCCAGATATTCCCAATTGCCCAATTTTATCTACTGTTGTGTAGAATTTTAGATTGACAAGCTGATGACATGTGGATGGAGAAAGTTAATAAGTAACACTCTCCTCTCCCTTAACAACTACTGTCAAAATGCCCGAGAGGAAGACATTTAACTCCAAGCTGCTCCAGCAGAGCAGTGAACTGTGGTTTTATTACAGTAAGTAGCTCCCAGGTGTGAATGTATATAAGTGGATGAATGTGTAGCAGGGTTTTGCAGAAAAAGTGCTCTGAAAATACTTCCTAAAAGATGGAAAAGAAAACGACTCAGAGGAAAAGCCCACAACAAATAGCAGCTGCCTATATTCAGAGAAAGCAATGACCTCATGCACTAGTGCTAACAGTCAAGAAGGAGCCATATAGAAACTTACAGATCAACTGACAATGTAAGTGGACTGAGTGTGTTGAAGAAAAGGGGAGAAAAAAAAAGGCTGACTGTAACGTGGCCTTTAAACTCAGCCAAAAGGTTTAGCTTAGGGACCGTTCGGTATTTATGGATGGACCATCGGAAAATAGGGGAGGGTCATGTCTTTTTAGGGTCACCCAAACGTTTTTAGTCTAGGAGGGGGTGGTCACCCAACTTTTGTATTCATGAAAAAAGCAACATTTCAAAGTGGCTTGTTTGGTGCAAATTTTTTTATGTAGCCCCCTGGTGGCTGAAACGGTTAATTGCATTGTTTAAAAAATTAGTGGAATAATTAATTATATCTGGCATGACCAGATATTTTATAAATATCTTAAATAACACAAAACAATTAAATGGTGGTAGGTAATACATCAGATTTCATTCTGCTTTAGTAAAAAAACTATTACCTTGCTGACGATGGGAGCAGCAGGACGCAAAAAACGAAAGTTACTGTTGCACTATGTCTGGACATCTTGCCGTGCCAACCTTGCAATAAAGGTTTCCTAAATGCCATGTATATAAATGTGATGTCAGCTTACTAATTGATTGCGGGTTTTGTGTAGATTTGGACTTTTATACGTTTATTCCACTTTGTTTAAACGGCGAAGTGGAGAGGCCTCGTTCACCTGTTTGGAGCGGGCTGGTGAATGTGACGCCTTGCTGGATACACCGTGACGCTGTTTGTGGATCTACTGATCGCTGTGGATTACTTTTTTTTCGTGTCATTGGATTACGGAAAAATACGGATCTTTTTTCTCAACGTGTGTTAACGTTTTATGGTGAGTTTGGAGAGGCATCTCAACAGACTGTAGGTCGAACACTGATTGTTCACTGTTACATTTTAGTTGAATTTAAGTGTCGGGGCATTCCGCCACCGTCTGTCTATTGAGTTCCAAGACAGCCGTGCCGCGATTGGATTTCATAAGGGCGGATTGTTAAATTGTTACAATGTAATTTAAAATCTGCTTTAAAAATAAACATATGTTTTGGAATATAATGTTCAGCTTCGGCAGCTTTACTTATGTGCTAAAATATATAATGACGAAGCCTAGTGACAAGTCCATAGCAACCAGTGTTGAATTGGTTATTTCCCAGTGTCCTTTGCTGAATGGTCTCAATGTTTTATTGTTTTATTTCATGTGAATACTAGTTTACTAGAGGAGGAACTTAGTATTTGAAGTAATGCAGGAAGTGTGCATTTAGTTTCCATGCTTATTGTGTTTTCACAACAGTGAGTAAATCTACTGAAATGGCCACCACACCATAACAGAGGAGTGTGATGTGTAAGATGAGAATGCAGAGGTTAAATCTTGTATAACATGGTTGTGAAAAAATAAAAAAAATAAAAAATAAAATGGTGTGTGTATAATTTTGCTAAGCACAAGCTAGCACCTAAGGGGATGGGTCATGCCACTTTCACAAATCATTTTGGAGTGTCATAGATAAGTTAACACTGGTGATGGTAGGGTCAAGTCTTTTTAGCCTAAAGGTCCCAAAACTCCTCCGGTGGCCCCTTAAATAAATAACTAACAGTCTCTTACCGCCCTCCAAGTCTCCTCAGGCTCTATGGCAGTTTTGATATTTGGGATATTTTGACCGTCTGGAGGATGTAGGCTTCTTTCCCTCAAGATTTATTTTACAAACAGTGTTCAAGAAACTTAACTGCTGTGGTCCATTTGATATATCACTATGCTGACATGAATTAAAAAATCTAATACATTTTCAAATAAAAAATACATTAAAGTACACTTTTAATATTTTTTCTACAAGAAGTATTTCATCCATTTCTGTTTAATAGCTGGTGATTGATATTCAAAGCAGCTCTGCCCAGAGAAAGTGTGCCAGAAAGAAAACCCATCACTTTTATTTTCCTGAGTTTTACAGGAAGGCCATTTATCACCACCATCAGCCAGATCAGTCACCCATTTGGCATAATACCCCTCAGAAGAAAGCACAATGATGCAGCCTGGTATTTATCATCATCTTCTAATTGTTGATCACAGCTCCTGCAGCATGTGCCTACTATATGAGGTAAGGACTTGTTCCATGACTGATGCTAAGAGGCCAGCATCATATTTTCCCCTCATAAAGTAACAACAGTAAAAATACTGTCAAAGTCTGTTTTTGCTATACTTGCTCACTTAAACTAGGCTACCTGTCACATCTGCAAATGATAAATCAAGCCATACACTCTAAATTAAATATTCTAATGCATTCTAAATGGCTACAACTAATCTCTTTCGGTTTCATGAAAAATGACATATGCAGCAACTGGGGAAATGTTTAAGGCTCGTGCGAACAGACATGGATATGCACGCGCGCACTTAGACATTCTATATAACATACTTAGACATTCTATATAACAGCATCTATATTCTGAGTCAAAGACATTGCATTTAATGCACTAAAACGCACAGATTGAACTCAAACAACCACTGCCTCATCGATCACATTGGATCCAATAGAGAAAAGAGAAGAAAGCAACAGTGCAACAGCAACGATCAAACTGAATAACACATTAGTGCAAAACGTGCACCTGCTCAGGAAAAAAGTAAACAAATATGTTACCTGTCCATCCGCATCCTGGTGCGCAAAACGTAACAAATAGCGCCAAGAGCGTCCTGCTTGCGGCTAAAGCCATGGTGAGTGTGGCGCGC